>NC_044391.1:30713708-31027208 GCF_006542625.1 Nomascus leucogenys | reverse complement strand
CTCACCAGCATGGCAGAAGGTGAAAGGGATGCTTTACACGGTGGCAGAGAAGAAAGAATGAGAGTCAAGGGAAAGAGGAAACCCCTTATAAAATCATCAGATCTCATGAGACTTATTCACTACGATAAGAACAGTATGGGAAATACCTCTCCTATGATTCAATTATTTCCCACTGGGTCCCTCCCACAACACGTGGAAATTATGGGAGCTACAATCAATATAATATTTGGGTGGGAACACAGCCAAATCATATCACATCCATTAGATTCATAAATAAAAATAAAATATTATAAAAATAAAGATTATGATAAATGGCTACCTTTAAGCAGTGATTGTGGAAATGTACATAGTAGTCTTACTGTAGGGTAATTCAATAAATAAAACATGCTAGAATTTTATGTAGTATTTGCATATACCATTCCATATATTCTGTATCTTAGTAAAATAATTGTGAACATGTGCAACCATAGAACTGCTGTGATATCCATTGAGGGGAGATGTGTGTGTGTGTGTGTGTGTGTGTGTACAACGTGTGGAAAATTATATGTATGCATATATAGTATGTATATATATATAATGGGGTAATTATATTTATCTATGTATGAAATGGGGAAATTATAAACAATCTAAAAGCACAAACATATGGAATTGATTCAAAAAATCATAAAACATAAATAACGAACTCTAAAATATGAAAGACAGCAGTTTTCCAAACTTCTTAGCAGCTGTATTCTCCCCACCCTATGAAATTGCATGTAGTGCTCAATTCTCTATCTAAGGATGCCACTCGTTTTTCCCTACCACAAAGGACACCCCATGAAGCACTTCCATGGAACCCAGGGGCATGCTGAAACTCTATTGGTGAATCGCTGTTATAGAACACTATTTAGTAACTCTACATCTACTCAAAATATGTGGCTTTAATAAATTAAACACAAGTTACAAACAACAAAATCATGCACAGACAGTTCCCAACTTATGACAGCTTGACTTATGCTTTTTTGACTTTATGATGATTATGCAAGTGATATGTATGTCTCAATACACAAGAATGTATTCAATAAATTACATAATATATTGAATATTTTATTATTAAATAGGATTTGTGTTATATAATTTTGCTCAAATGTAGGCTAATGTAAATGTTCTGAGCACATTTAAGGTAGGCTAAGCTAAGCTATGATGTTGTAAGTCAGGTGTATTAAATACATTTTTGGTTTTGGATATTTTATACTTACAATGGGTTTATCAAGATACAACCTCATCATAAGTTGAGAACCATCTGCGTATATGTATATCTTTAGAAAAAAAACTGAATACTTATGCTAAAACAATTAATAGGAATTATTCCTGGGAGTTGACTTTTCTTTTGCAACCTTTGCAAGTTTTTGCATTCAATTTTTTCTCAACTGTCACCTTCTTGGTAGGCCTTCCTAGATTATCCTATTTATTGTTTTATTTATTTATTTGTTATTGTTTTTTTTTTTTCTTTTTCAACTTTTAGTTTATAATGAGGGTACATATGTAAGTTCGTTACAAAGGTACATTATGTGATACTGAGTTTTGCGGTATGACTAAATCTGTCATCCAAGAAATGAGCATAGTACCCAATAGGTAGCTTTGCAGCCCTTGGTCCGTCCCCTCCCACCTGCCCCCTCTAGTGGTCTCCAGTGTCGATTGTGCCCATCTTTATGTCCATGTGTACCCAATGTTTAGCTACCACTTATAAGTGACAACATGCCATATATTGTTTTCAGCTTCTGGTAATTTCACTTAAGATAATGGCCTCCAGCTGTATATAAGTTACTGCAAATGACATGATTTCACTCTCTTTTATGGCAATATAGTATTCCATGGTATATATGTACCATATTTTCTTTGTCTAACCCGCCATTGATGGGCACCTGGGTTGATTCCATATTTAACATACAGGTGCATGTATCCTTTTGGTAGAATTATTTATTCGGGGTATAAAGTCAGTAATGGGATTTCTGAGTTGAAGAGTAGTACAATCCTTAGTTCTTTGCAATATCTCCAAACTGCTCTCCACAGTAGCAGTATTAATTTACATTCCCACCAACAGTGTATGAGTGTACCCTTTTCTCTACAGCCTTACCAACATCTTCTGACTTTTTTATAGTAGGCATTCTGACTAGTGTGAGGTGATACGTTATTGTAGTTTTGATTTGCATTTCTCTGATGATTAGTGATGATGAGCATTTTTTCATGTTTGTTGGCTACTTGTATGTCTTCTTTTGAGAAGTGTCTGTTCATATCTTTTGACCACGTTTTAATGGGATTATATGATTTTCTTTGTTGAATTAAGTTCCTTGTAGATTCTGGATACTAGACTTTTGTTAAATGTATAGTTTGCAATTTTTTTTTCCATTCTGTAGGTTATCTGTTCACCGTTTATAGTTTCTCTTGCTGTACAGAAGCTCTTTAATCTAATTAGGTCCTACTTATCAATTTTTGGGGTTTTTGTGCAATTCAGGTAAGCCTATTTAAAACTGCACCCACAGCCAATATTTCTGACCTATTTAATCTGCTCTACTTTCTTATTTTCCCCATAACACCTAGTAAATTTCTATTTTATACAATAAGTAAATAATGATGTACTTATGGATTTATTATGTGTTGTTTTTCTCCACCATAGTAGAATGTAAACCCCATAAAGGAAGCAAAATATTTTGATCACTGATGTATTTTGTGTGCCCAGCAGTGCCTGATACATAGTAAGACATTAAATAATTAGTTAACAAAAGTTTATTGGTTCTTTATGAATATTCTTTAATATATTAATTTTATTTAAAATAACTTTTTTTCTCTCAAATATCTTTGTTTGGAATTCATAGAAAGTCCCTGACTCTAGGAAATTCAAGGCAACTTGGTTACTTATGAAGCCATGACTTAATGGATAACATCTAAACATCATTAGAGCATCACAGAATTGCTGCAGAGTTATTTATTTAGCTTATATAAAATAAATATACAACTTACAACACTTTAACTATAATTTGGCTTTAGGATGAAAATCATTATGCATCTTCTCCTAATTGTTTAGGAATTATGTAATAGAATAGTATAACTGTATGAGGAATAAAATGCTAGGCCATTGATCTCAAGATCATTATTAGGTAATATGAAGAATTCTTCAGTAATGATGAAAATGAATACATGTTAAAAGTCAGCCATCGGGAAATTATAATTTTTCATAGAGTGTCTATATGTCTAAATTTTCACATTACAGTTCTAAAGACACCAATCTGTTAGAATAGCATTGGCATTTATTCTAAGTTAATCATTATTTTAAGAAGACTATATGTAGAAAACTAACCATTTCAAATTGGGACAAAGGAGAAGAGACTGTCATGTCCACCTAAACAATAAGGAAATATTCAATAAGCATTTTTAAACCCATCAGAGCTGTAGATAAAAATAAAGTCGAAATGTACAAAATTCCAAACTAGTACAATCCTTATCAGGTGAGAAAAGACGAATGGCCTTATATTTCCCTAGGGAGGCATGGTGGAAATGGAAATAAACCTGTCAGAGATATTATAGGAGTAAGCAGGGGGAAATGCAAAAATTTCATTTTGTTAAATTTTTAGTATGATACATTTTCAAACTTAAAGAAAAGCTGCAATAATAGTACAAAGAACTTCTGTCTCTCCTTAGATTGGTCTTTTGTTTATATTTTACCTCATTTGCTTTATCATCTGCTCTCTCTCCTCCTGATCTATCAATCTATTTACATATATATTTTTTCCTGAAATATTTTAGAGTAAGTTAGAGGCATTTACCTGAAATCATTCCGTGTGAATTTCTTAATATGAACATTTCCTTAAATAACCGCAGTCTAGTCAACAAAATTAGTATAATTATCAAAATCCAAATAGCCATTCTATAGTTAACCTTGATAAAATTATACTACCTAACCCACAGTACATATTCAGATTTTTGTCAGTTTTCCTAATAATGTTCTTTGTAGTACTTTTCTTCCCTAGTCCATGCTATGCATTGCCTTTAATTTTCATGTCCCTTTATTCTTCTTTACTCCAGAATAGTTTCTCTGTCTTTGTGTGTGTGTGCTCCTTAATGTTGACATTTTTTAAGAGTACAGGCCAGGTGTCTGTGTATTTGTTTTGCATAATATTTCTTTATTTGCCTTTGCTGATATTTCCTCATGATTAGACCCAAGTTAAGCAATTTGTTAGAATACATCACATCAGAAGGCACATGATATCACCTTGATTTAATAGTGGTTACGTCAGTGTTGACCAATTAGTTACAAGCCATGTTTCTGAGAACCTGTAGACAAGAGTGACGGATTTTATTCTGATGAAATTCAGAAGCAGAGACCAAAGTCCTTCTTTTCCACATTTGTTCTCCCTGAGTTTTCATCCAGAATACAACAGTACACAGGAAGTCAAGGCAGGGCTGGAAAGCAGATACATTTCTCCAGAATCTAGTGATGCTTCCATTGTAGCCCTTTGGAAGGCAGGGGGACCTAAAATTGACTTTAAATAATCTGAAATAGGTAGTGAATTGATATTAGCTAAAGGGACAGCATAGCACACAACAAGATCTACTCTGGATGAATTTGTAGAAGGCCTTCATATTTAATACCTTATAAAAAGGGGTTATTATTTATTGAAAATAAATATTATCCACCAGCATCTGTTCAGTTCTTTCCAGCATAGGATACCAAAAATCTGAGATACACAAAGAAACAAAACAATGGACTCCCAATAAAGTGAAACATTGAACATCAAGATTTAAAATAACTGTTAGGATTAGTTAATGTATACATGAGGAAAAGATGTACTTAATGTGGAAAAGATAGAGAATTTCTTCAGAGAAACTAAAATCCTAAAACAGAACTGAATGAAAACTTTAGTACTGAATCATACCATATCTAAAATAATAGATTAGATGGATATATCAACAGACTAGATAAAGAAGAAAAAACAAAAGATTAATAAAATTTATCTAATCTGAACACAGAGAAAAATATTAAACTCAGCAGAACTTCAGAGACCTATGGTAAAATATTAAATATTCTAATGTACATGTATTTAGAATTCTAGAGGGAGATTTTTTGATGTGTATTATACCAACTTTATCAATTTTGTAAAATTATACAAAAGAACTCACTATCACGACAACAACACAAGGGAAACTGCCCCCATAATTCAATCCCCTCCCACAAGGTCTCCCCTTCAACATCTGGGGATTACAATTCAAGATGAGATTTGGGTGGGGACACAAAGCCTAACCATATGATTCTGCCCCTGGACCCTCCAAAATCTCATGTATTTTCATATTTCAAAACCAATCGTGCCTTCCCACCAGTCCCCTAAAGTAGCTCACTTCAGCATTAACTCAAAAGTCCACAGTCCAATGTCTCATCTGAGACAAGGCAAGTGACTTCTGTCTATAAGCCTGTAAAATCCAAAGCAAGATAGTATTAAAAAATCAAGTTAGTTATTTCTGAGATACAATGGGGGTACAGGCATTGGGTAAATATTTCCATTCCAAATAAGATAAATTGGCCAAAACAAAGGGGCTACAGGTCCCATGCATGTCTGAAATCCAGTGGGGACAGTCATTACATCTTAAAGCTGATAAATAATCTCTTTTGACTCTAAGTCTCACTTCCAGGTCACACTGATGCAAGAGGTGAGCTCTCCATGGTCTTGTGCAGCCCCACCCCTGTGGCTTTGCAAGGTACAGCTCCCCTCCTGGCTGCTTCCATGGGCTAGCATTGAGTGTCTGTGGCTTTTCCAGGTGCATGATGCAAGCTGTCAGTGTGTGGATCTACCATTCTGGGGTCTGAAGGACAGTGACTCTCTTCTCATAGCTCCACTAGGCAATGTCCCCATGGAGACTCTTTGTGGGGGCTCCAAACCCACATTTCCCTTCCTCCTAAATCTCAATTTTTTTCAGTGTATCTGCAGGCCCAACACCACATGTAAGCTGCCAAAGGGCTGGGGCTTGGACCTTCTGAAGCAACAGTCTGAGCTGTACCTTGGCCCCTTCTAACCACTGCTGGAAGTGGAGCAGCTGGGATACAGGGCATTAAATCCCAAGGCTGCACAGTATGGAGTGGTCCTGAACTCAGCCCGTAAAACCATTTTTCCATTCTAGCCCTCTGGGCATGTGATGGGAAGGGCTGCTATCAAGATCTCTGATATGCCCTAGACACATTTTCCCTATTGTTTTCTTGACAAGTGACATTATGCTCCTTATTACTTATGAAAATTTTTGCAGCATGCTTAAATTTCTCTCCAGAAAATAAGTTTTTCTTTTCTACCACATCATCAGGCTGCACATTTTTCAAACTTTTATGCTCTACTTTCCTTTTAAACGTAAGTTCCAATTTCAGATCATCTCTCAAGTTCAAAGTTCCACAGATCTCTAGGGCAGGGGCAAAACGCCAGTAGTCTCTTTGCTAAAGCAGAGCAAGACTGACCTTTGCTCCAGTTCTCAAGGAGTTCGTCATATCCATCTGCAACCTCCTCAGCCTGGACTTCATTGGCCATATTACTATCAGCATTTTGGTCACAACCATTCAACAAGTTTCTAGGAAGTTCCAAACTTTCTCACATCTTCCTGTCTTCTTTTGAGCCCTCCAAACTGTTCCAACCTCTGCCCATTACCCAGATCCAAAGTTGCTTCCATATTTTTACATTTCTTTATAGCAATACCTCACTCTTGGTACCAATTTCCTGTATTATTAGGTTGTTGCAATAGTAATTGCAGTTTTTGCCATACTTTTAATTACTTTGCAATTACTTTTAATGACAAAAACTGCAATTACTTTTGCACCAACATAATAGTTTGATTTCACACTGCTGTAAAGAACTCCCTGAGACTGGGTAATTTATAAACCAAAAAAAAAAAGAAAAGAAAAAACTTCAATTGACTCACAGTTCTGCAGGTCTGGGAGGCCTCAGGAAACTTACAATCATGGCAGAATTCACCTCTTCACAGGGCGGCAGAAGAGAGAAGAAGAGAGCAAGAGAGAAACTACCAAATACTTACAAAACCGTCAGAGCTCATGAGAACTCACTCACTATCAGGAGAAACAACTTGGGGGAAACCATCCCTATGATCTAATCACCGCCTATCAGGTCCCTCCCTCAACATCTGGGGATTACAATTCAAGATGAGATTTGAGTGGGGACACAAAGCCTAACTATATCAAACACCATGTAGTTCAGCGGTCTACAGAAATGTCATAAACCACAAATATTTGGACTAGCAATAGACAAAATATGTAGTTTCTTTTATATGGTCACATCAACCGTAAATCATTCTTAATAAGGAGTCAAATATATTGGTTTTCTAAAATGAAGCAAGGAATTAAAATAAAATGTACAAAAGGATGTTCTATTTTCCTAAGTCATAAAATTATAAATCAGATTTTTAACTTAAACTTCAGAAATGAGATAGTAAAGTGATTGGCCATAGCACACACTAGAGAAGATTTGATAGGAAGGGGAACATTTGGAAAAGAGAAAAATAAATCATACTTAACAGTAGTCAGTGATGATGGGAAATATTGCTGCAGAAATTGCTCATGATGAATAATGGATAATGATCCACAGGCCATACTGACAAATCATTGCTAAAAGCATAGAAGAAAGAAAAGTTCAATGTGTAGCAGTTAGCTTTACCTTAAAGCTTTATATACATATAAACATTTAGAGAGATCTCTGGAATATAAACAATGAGGACAAAGGCAAATAGCATTTAAAACCCAAGATGGAAATCTCTACTAAAACTCAAGGTTTGATGCAACCCTCATATCCCTATTTCTCTGAATAGTGACACCTTCCCAGAATCATCTTTGATTACAATTAATGTGCTGATTATATGTGTCTCATTATGTAAGGCAATCTATCACTGTGGTAGCTAAAGAAATTACCTGTCAAAATTTTCTGCCTGAATTTTAGTGTTCAAATTATATCCTCTATATAATACTTGAATTCCCATTCATCTAAGATTATTTTAAAATAAAAGTGGCAGATATTACCCCTATTTTCACAATTAAAGTAAGCAAAGATTCCAATTGAAGTCATGGATGGCAACAGCTTTCTTAATACTTTAAATCAAATGATTATTAAGTATTAATTTGGAACACAAATATAATATTGAAAAGACTTGACATCAAAGTGAAAGAGAATTTCTAATTAGCTATTGTGTTACTCTCAAATCTTTGCCATAACTGAGTTAGAATATGTTTCTGAAACTATGAATTCCTTAGTATCCTATAGTAAGAAGATCAATATATTATTGGGAACAATGTAATCAATAGGGCTAATTATTTGAACTTCTTCTTTTTTAACTTTTATTTTAGATTGTGTGGTACTGCTGCAAGTTTATTATATAGGTAAACTGCATGTCACGGGGATTTGATGTACAGACTATTTTGTCACCCAGGTAATTAGCATATTATCCCATGGGTAGCTTATTGATCATCACCCTCCTCCCACCCTCCACACTCAAGTAGGCTCAAGTGTCTGTTGTTCTATTCCTTGTGTCCATATATACTCAATATTTAGCTCCCACTTATAAGTGAGAACATACCATATTTGATTTTCTCTTTTTGTGTTAGTATGCTTAGGATAATGGCCTCCAGCTTCATCCACATTGCTGCAGAGGACATAATCTCATTCTTTTTAATAGATACTTAGTAGTCCATAGTGTATATCTACGACATTTTTTCGGCCAGTCTACCATGAATGGGCATTTAGGTTGATTTCATGTATTTGCTATTATGAATAGTGCTGCCATGAACATATATGTGCATGTGTTTTTACAGTAGAAAGATTTATATTCCTCTGAGTTCATACTCAATAATGAGTTGCTAGGTGGCATAGTAATTCTGGTTATTTGAGTATTCTCCAAACTGCTTTCCACAGTGAGGGAACTAATTTACATAACCACCAGGAGTACATAAGCATTCCCTTTACTCCACAAACTTGCCAACAAGTGTTGTTTTTTGACTTTTTAATAATAGCTATTCTAGCTGGTGTGAGATAGTATTTCACTGGGATTTTGATTTCCATTTCTCTAATGAGCTCTGATGTTGAGCATTTTTTTCATATACTTGTTGGCTGTGTATATGTCTTCTTTTGAAAAATGTCTGTTTACGTCCTTGGTCCACTTTTTAATAGAGTTGTTTGTTTTTTGCTTGTAAATTTGTTTAACTTCCTTAGAGATTCTGGACATGAGACCTTTGTTGGAAGCACAGTTTGCAAATATTTTCTCCCATTCTGAACGTTGTCTGTTTACTCTGAAGATAGATGGTTTTGTGAAGCCAAATGTCTTTACTTTCATTGGGTCCCATTTGTCAATTTTTATTTTAGTTGCAACAGCTCTTGGCATCTTGTCATGAAATCTTTGTACAGTCTTATGTCTGGGATAGCAGTTTTTAAGTTATCTTCCAGGGTTTTTATATTGTTAGGTTTTACACTTAAGTCTTTAATCCATCTTGAATTGATTTTTATATATGGCGTATATATAAAAGGAAGGGTTTTAGTTTCAGTCTTCTGCATATGGCTAGCCAGTTATCCTAGGACCATTTTTTGAATAGGGAGTCCTTTCCCCTTTGCTTGTTTATGTCAATTTTGTCACAGATCAAATGGCTGTAGGTGTGCTGCATTACTTATGTTCTCTCTTTTCTGATCTATTGGTCTATATGTCTGTTTTTGCACCAGTACTGTGCTGTTTTGGTTACTATAGCCTTGTAGTATAGTTTGAAATCAGGTAATGTGATGCCTCCAGGTTTATTCTTTTTGCTTAGGATTGCCTTGGCTATGTGGGCTCCTTTTAGTTTCACACAAATTTTAAAATAGTTTTTTTCTAATTCTATGAAGAATGTCACTTGTAGTTTGATAGGTGTAACATTGAATCTGTAAATTGCTTTGGACAATATGGCCATTTTAACAATATTGATCTTCCAATCCATGAGCATGGCATGTTTTCTCATTTGTTTGTGTCATCTTTGATTTCTTTTAGCAGTGTTTTGTAATTCTTATTGTAGAGATCTTTCACCTCCTAGGTTAACTGTATTCCTAGGTATGTTATATTTTTGGCTATTGTGAATGGGATTTTGTTTGTGATTTTGCTCTCAGCTTAGATGTTGTTGGTGTATAGGAATGCTACTGATTTTTGTACATGCATTGTGTATACTGAAATTTCGCTTAAGTTGTTTATGAGATCAAGGAGTTTCTGGATACAGATTATTGGGTTTTTGAGGTATAGAATTACTTATATGTGGGAACTGAACAATGAGAATACGTGGACACAGAGCGGGGAACATCACATACTGGGGCCTGTCTGGGGGCGGGGGGCTAGGGGAGGGATAGCGTTAGGAGAAATACCTAATGTAGATGACAGGTTGATGGGTGTAGCAAACCACCATGGCACGTGTATACCTATGTAACAAGCCTGTACATTCTGCACTTGTATCCCAGAACTTGAAGTAATATAAAAAAAAATTATATCATCTACAAAAATGAATAATTTGACATTCTCTTTGAGGGTTTTTTGTATTTCTGTGGCATCAGTGATAATATCCCTTTTATCATTTCTAACTGTGTTTATTTGGTTCTTCTCTCTTTCTTCTTTATTAGTCTAGCTAGCAGTCGACTTATCTTATTGAGTCTTTCAATAAGCCAGTTACTGGATTGGTTGATCTTTTTTGTGCTTTTCTATCTTTGATCAATTTTTGATCTTTTGTATGTTTTTTGTTTCTCAATTACTTCTGTTTAGCTCTAATTTTAGTGATTTCTTACCTTCTGCTAGCTTTGGGATTGGTTTGCTTTTGTTTCTCTAGTTTCTTGTTGTAATATTAGGTTGTTAATGTATGATCTTTCCAACTTTTTGATGTAGGCATTTAGTGCTGTAAACTTTCCTCTTAACACTTATTTAACTGTGTCCCAGAGATTCTGGTAAGTTGTGTCTTTGTTCTCATTAGTTTCAAAAAATTTCTAGATTTCTGCTTTAATGTAATTATCCAGATGTTATTAAGGAGCAGTTTGTTTCATTTCCATATAATTTTATGGTTTTGAGCAATTTTCTTAGCACTGATTTGTGTTTTTACTGCACTGTGGTCTGAGAGAGTTGTTGGTATGATTTCAGTTATATTTGTAATCTGATGAGGATCATTTTATGCCTGATCGTGTGGTCAATTTTAGAGTATGTGTCATGTGCACATGCAAAGAATATATACTCTGATTTTTTGGGGGTGTAGAGTTCTGTAGATGTCTATTACATCCATTTGTTCAACTGTTGAGTTCAGGTCCCAAATAGCTGCTGTTTTTCTGTCTTGATAATCTGTATAATTCTGTCAGTGGTGTGTTGAATTCTATCATTATTATTCTGTGCTTATCTAAGTCTCATCATAAGTCTCTAAGGACTTCATGAATCTGGGTACTCCTGTGTTGAGTGCATATATATCCCGTTATTGAATGTCCTTCTTTGTTTTTATCTTTGTTGTTTTAAAGTCTATTTTGTATAAAATTAATACCAAATCCTGCTTTCCATTGTTTTCAGCTTACTTGGTATATTTTTCTCCACCTTCTTACTTTGAGCCTATGGGTGTCATCGCATGTGACATGGGTCTCTTGAAGATAGCATACAATTGATTCTTGCTTCTTTATCCAGCTTGCTACTCTGTGCCTTTTAACTATGGCATTTACCTCATTTACGTCCAAGATTAGTATTGATATGTGCAGATTTGATCCTGTCATTGTGCTGTTAGCTGCTTATTATTCTGACTAGTTTGCATGGGTGCTTTATAGTGTCTCCATTCTATGTACTTAAGTGTGTTTTCGTACTAGCCAGCAACAGTCATTCCTTTCCATATATCGCACTCTCTTCAGGACTTTTTATAAAGTAGTTCTGGTGGTAAAAAGTTCCTTTAGCATTTGCTTTTCTGAAAAGAATTTTATTTCTCCTTTGTTTATGAAGCTTAGTTTGACTGGATATGAAATTTTTGGGTGGAAATTATTTTCTTTTATAATGCTGAATGTAAGCCCCCCTATCTCTTCTGGCTTCTGGGTTTCTACTGGAAGATTTGCTATCAGCCTGTTATACTTCCCTTTGTACGTAACCTGCCTCTCCTCTCTAACTGCCTTTAACATTTTTTTCTTTCATTTTGACATTGGAGATTCTGACAACTATGTGTCTTGGGGATGATCTTCTTGTTAGTATTTCACAGGGTTTTTTTTTTTTTTTTTTTTTTTTTTGCATTTCCTGAATTTGAATGTTGGTCACTCAAGAGAAATTTTCATGGATGATATACTGAAATATGTTTTCAAAGTTGCTTGCTTTCTCTCTCTCTTTCAGGGATGACAATGTGTCATAGATTTAGTCGCTTTACACAATCCTGTATTTCTTGGAGGTTTTGTTCAATCTTCTTTAAATTTTTTCTTTATTTCTGCTAGACTGAGTTATTTTGGAGACCCATTCTTTGAGCTCTGAGATGCTTTCTTCAGTTTGTTCGATCCTGCTGTTAATATTTGTGATTGTACTCTGAAATTCTTGAAGTGAGTTTTTCACTTCTATAAGGTCAGTTTGATTCTTAACTAAAATGGAAATTTTTTTCTTTTAACTTCTGTATTATTTTACTGTATACCTTAGAATTCTTGGATTGGGTTTCAACTTTTTCCTGAAGCTTGATGTTCTTCATTTTGTATCAATATTCTGAATCCTATTTCTATCATTTCAGCCATTTTAGCCTGGTTCAGAACTATGGCTGGGAAACTAGTGCAGTGACTTGGATATAAGAAGAAACTCTGGATTTTTGAGATGTCAGAGTTCTTTAGCTGGTTTTTTATCACTTAGATTTAAATGAATGATTTGACTTTGCTGTAATCCAATTATTTTATGGTTAAGAATTAGCCAACAAGTTCCTGAATTTGTTGTTACAGAAGATTGGTTATTTCTAGGTTGAAAGGCTGTGGATCATAACCACAGTTTATTGATGCTTTTGTTCAATTTCTTCGTAAAAGTGATCTGAGTAAGACTCTTTGCCACTTCCAACCGATGATAGGAATTGGATGAATTTCACAGTTTTCACCTTACAGTGTTATGGAATCATATCTTAATCTCCACACCAATAAACAAACAAAAAACTGAACTATTACGTTATCAAATGAGCAAATTACCTCAGTAGGCTGTCTTAGGAGCCTGAATACTAAATTTTGTTGTCACTTGCAGTCATAAAGTTAATTGGTATAACCATTTAATTATATGAATTGAAGCAATATAGATATCAATCATCCTAAAATTAATCTATAAATTTAACACAATTGCAATCAAAATTCCAAGAAAATTTTGGTCCTGCTAAACTAATACTAAAACTTATATATAAAATAAAGTACTGAAAATAGGTAAACAGATTTTAAATGAGAACACAGTCAGAGAACTTATGTTACTTGATTTTAATTATTAATATAGATCAGAAGTCCAAAATCTATAGCCTGTTATCTAAATCCTACTGTGATTTCTTTTTTGTACAGCTTAAGAGCTAACAATGGTTTTACATTTTAAATAATTATAAAAACAAAGGAGAATATGAAACAGAGATCATATGTGGCCCACAAAACATAAAATATTTATTATGTGGCCCTTTACATAAAAAGTTTGCTGGCTCTTCATGTAAGGTAGCAGTAATTGCAAGAGTGTGGTAATGACAAAGGACAAATAAGTAAATCAAAGGAACAAAATAAATGTCTAAAAATCAAGCTATACATATATAGTCACATTATCATTGACAATGTTATTTTGGTAACTCAGTGTGGCTAGGCATTTTTTTCCAAAAATGTTTCTTTAGTATCTAGATATCATATTTTAAACAAGATCCATACCTCCTATCATCTGTTAAAATTCAGACTGACCTCATGTCACCCCATGGTTGAAAGCAAGTATGAAAAGGACTAAAAGAAGGTCATTGTGGCTGGAGAGGAGGGAAATGATATGAGAAGAGCATGTAGAGAAGAGAAAGGGACCAAAGCATGCACAGCTATTTTGAGCTATTTTGGACAGAATATTTAGGGAAAGCTTCTATTGATAAAGTGGCATTTGAGCGGAAGCCAGAAAGACTTGAGAGGGTCAAGAGAAAGACTCAGAAAAGAGCAAAGGCCACGAAGTTGGCTAAAGTTTGTTGTGTTTTAAGAAACAAAAAAGAATGATCAAAGGCAAAGAGTGGAGAAAGATTTGGAAAAGAATTAGTTCATGAATAGGCTGGCAAGTAATAGTAAGAACTTCAGATTTTATTTTAATGTGATTGCAAGCCAGTAGAAGGTGTTGAGCAGAGGAATACATAGTTTGATCTACATTTTTAAAAATGAATTTCTTTACTATTCAGATACTAGACTGAATGGGGAACAACAGTAAAAACGAAACTAGTTAGAGGACAATTGTTATTTCCAGGTGTGAAATGACAGGGACAGAGTACAAAGTACTTTAGTAATTACTTATTTAATTTAACAGACATCACAATTCTCTCTCTAAAATAAGTTGCCCAATTATTTATACTTTTCAGATGAGAAATTAAGGTTCTTCAAGGTCATGGAACTAGAAAAATACAGAGTTCGTATCAATAAATACCAACTTGCTATAAATAAACCCACCTTTATATCCGATGATCATATGAACAAGACAAATACAAGGTAGCTTGTAGTTTCAACAGGGTAATTTCCTCAAAAATTCTAAATACAATTAAATAAAAAATAGAAATCAGAATAAAGAGTTGGATCTCTTACTGGACCCATTTGATTTTATATCACGTAATGCATTTTTAATCTGATTTGGGAATGTATCCTGGGGAAAACAAAATAAAATAAAGTGTGTTTGAGGATATATATCTTCACACCTTCAAAATAATACAGGTAAATAACGACAAAGTAACTAATTGTATTATGATTTTTTTAGGCAATGCTGTTCATTAGGAAGGCAAGAGAAACAGAAAGCATGTAACTTCTGCCAAGTTTGGTATTTGAATCCTTGCTGTCTGTTGAGACCACTAGTCCATCTAATAAGATGTGTTACTACAAAAAAAGAAAGCTTTACTAACAGTATGACTGAATCAACTTTCCCTTTGCACAGCACCTGCTTTTATGATAACATTGATTTCCATGAGTCTTTTTGTCAATTTCCCTTCCAAAGTCAACAATGAATATAGCAGCACCTGTTTCCCTTAAAAGAAGACAATTAAAAAAAAAAAAATCGTATTCTTTTGTTCTGTTGCTCAGAATGTTTATGGCATGTCTTTTCTTTCAGATTCCTGAATGGATGGTACCAATCCATTACCATAAAGTAAGGCATAAACAGAATGAGTTTAATTTCATAAATTAAAAATTACATGGGTATGTGGGGGATATTATAGGGGTAATTTATTTTCATGTGATAACTAAGAAAATAGTGTATTAGGCCGGGCACAGTGGCTCACGCCTGTAATCCTAGCACTTTGGGAGACTGAGGAAGACGAATCACGAGGTCAAGAGTTCCAGACCAGCCTGGCCAACATGGTGAAACCCCATCTCTACTAAAAATACAAAATATTAGCCGGGCATGGTGGCGGGTGCCTGTAATCCCAGCTACTTGGGAGGCTAAGGCAGGAGAATCTCTTGAACCTGGGAGGCAGAGATTACAGTGAGCTGAGATTGTGCACTGCACTCCAGCCCAGGCAAAAGTGTGAGACTCCATCTCAAAAAAAAAAAAAAAAAAAGAAAAAAGAAAATAGTGTATTAAATATGTTTTTCTTTTCATTTTCCTAATTACTTTCTATAATCTACAGTTACAGAAATTTAGAAATTAGGAAGATCCAGACTGTAATCCATACCAGGATTTGGCATATTACGTTCCTGGAGCCAAATTCAGCATGCTGCCTGTCTTTGTAAATAAAGTTTTATTGTAACCAAGCAACATCCATTTATTTACACAAGGTTAAGTTGTGTGGTAGTGATAGAGGTCCTATGTCCTGCAAAACAAGTCTATAATAGTAGGCATCTATAAAGTGGTCTGTTTTATGGACATAGTGTTTACTAATTAATCTTTGACTTTAATTTAAATGTTACTTTGTCAATCTATCTGATTTACTGGCATCTCTAACTTGTCCCTCTTTCATAGCACCACTACCAAAATTATTCCGACATTCTGTTATTAAGTACAATCTACCTGTATATTAAAATATAAGCTTATAAGGTGTATCAATAAAATTATTCTGAGTAGCAAAGGATTTATCATTCCTTTGTCATTCTTTGAATGTTTGTCAAACATTTAAAGCTTGTTTAAAACTTGCACTGATTTATTAAGAAATAAACACATGACTCACCTGTATACATTTGGCATAAAGGAAAATCTGGTGAACATGAAGAATGTTGGGTCTCTTGTTTTATTAACAATAGGTAACAGGAGGACATGCTAACCAATATGTTTTATATTTGAGCACAAGAAATAATATGCTCTTTTCAGTGGTGTGTTTGTATTTTGTTTATAATAGTAGATTAACGCTTGTTGGTTATGTAGCATCAAAAAGGAAGACATGTCATGTTTAAATGTCTTCTGTGTAATTAAAAATCTGATGTGGTTGATGTAATAAATCAGTTTTCCATCTATTGCTGTTGATTTAGGTTTTGGTTTTGGATCCCTTCATTTTACAAGGCAAGGCTTGGCAAAAATTTTCTGTAAAAAAAGAGCCAGGAAGTAAATATTTTAATCTCTTGAGCCACTTACATTATCTGTATTACATTCTTTCTTACTACCTTTCACAAGGTTAAAAAAAAAAAAATCTTTTATCTTTCAGACTTTACAAACATAAGCCCCAAGCCAGATTTGACCCATCGACTGTGGTTTGCCAAACTTGTTTTTTATAAGCCAGCCTTGTTCTCAGCAAATACTTTGGAGAACAGGTTGGGTGAATGTGTAGAAGCAGTCAACCTGGTGTGCCAGAACTGACTCTTTAGCATTCTGAGTGTTCATCTTTTGCATTACTTTTTATATTGCCATACATTTCACAGCAACACTATACCAGAGCTTGTGGAGGGAACTTCAAATAAGTGCCAACATCTGTATATACTTGACACGTGACTATCTATGTCAGATTATTTGAGGAACATTCAGGTAGCTATTCCCACTATAATAACTTTAGAAATATATAATGGTCTGTCGATCTTTAATAAATGAATTACAATAGTACACAGCTTACTTCTTATGAAATGCAAAAATCTAGATGTTATAGTTGAAAAATCTAATTTGGTTATTAATCCCTTGTCAGGTGGGTAGTTTGCAAATATTTTCACCCATTCTGTGAATTGTCTCTTCACTTTGTTGATTTTATACACATGTACTATGTACCCACAAAAATTAATATATATATAATATAAAAATAACACATCATGATATATTTCTACAATGGTAAAAAGTATTCCAACCTGAATCAACTTAACAAATTCAACAAGGCAAAAAGCTGAGAAAGGGCTTTGCACCGTGTAGTAAAATATTACATTTGTAAAAGAACATTTGGAGCACTGGAGTGGAGATCATGATAATTGTAGAGATGCTCTCCTAACTGACATGTTATGAGATTGGGGGCTCCTAAGAACCATGAAAAGTTAATATGGACCCTCATTATTTAAGCAGGAACATAGTCACAGGAGAAGGAAGGAAGTAGGTAGAGAGAGAATAAAAGAAAAATAGCGTAAGAGAATCAGCTTTGTTGAGTATGAGCATGCATACAATTTCTGCAACTTTTTACTTTTCTATAAAATTACATTTTACATTTCATTTATTTTATTCCTCCAACTCTCCTTGAAGAGATATATTTGGATAAAACAAAATACTCTAAAATTACGAGAGTCCTCTTTCAGGTATCCTATAAGCAAAACAAACAAACAAATTAAAAGATATAAATTTTTGAAGCATAAAAATTAAAGATGGTTGATCTACAGCAAAAATGGTGACATAGTTGAAATTTGTAGAATTTCGTCATGAAAAAATTATTTTCCTATGTACTATATTCTGCTTTTCATTACTTGAACGTTATTTCATGCCCAAGTCTATTCTAACTTGAGTTCTGCATGTAGGGCTTTAAGGATATTCGAGGACACTATGAGGTCTTATTTTGTCACATATCACAACCCTGAAAATGGTGGTAACAATGACATTAATAAAAATCATTTCAACATGTTTTATTTCCTCACCCTCTTTTTATAGTGAACGTTTCTCAAATTGACATGAGTTTTGTTATAAAGAGAAGTGAGAGTCAGGTGTTCAAGGCCAAAAGGAATGCTGCTTTGGTCAGGCAAGAAGGGAATTGGTTTGACTTTGCTCCAAGCAGGCAATTAAAGGATGATGAATTAGAATCCCCTCAAAGCGGGAACCCTATTACTCTCAAACATGTCATGCACTCTGAAGTGTAAAATGCCTGATCATAAATAACAATGTCACTAATTGTGTAAAAAAAGAAACCTGAAAACAAGTACAACTTCTATACAAAAGTGGCATCAGTAATTGGAGAAAATGAACTTGTCTACCTGAAACTTTCTCACCGTGGGTGTGGGCACATAATTTTTACTCCTTGGATACTAAAATACAAGTTGAGGGACGTGACAATGATACTGCAACAGTGTCTAGTGTTTTACCTAAAAATATGTAATAGACTCCAAATGTCATTTTCATCTGAGATATTAATCAAAAGCAACTTATTGAAAAATCAAATTGACTGCACTAATATTTGAGTTATAACTCTTTGAAAGCCTAGTTCAAGTTCAAACAAGTAGGATATTCATGTAACATATTATGAGATATGGCATCACAATGGTTGTAACAGTAAATACACATATACATATATGTATATGCACACAGTATGTATCTATGTATAAACATACATATATATTACTGTATGCAAGCCATGAATATTAAGTAAATCAATAAATCAATGGATTAATGTTTATAATAGATACAGCTATTTAAAAAATAAGTGATTTATTCAATTTTCTAGAATTAATGAAAATATTTTATGTGGTATATCAGCCACATTTTAGTCAAGTGATAA
Organism: Nomascus leucogenys; assembly: GCF_006542625.1. NCBI lineage: Eukaryota > Metazoa > Chordata > Mammalia > Primates > Hylobatidae > Nomascus > Nomascus leucogenys. The sequence continues at coordinate 31,008,133 of NC_044391.1, read as the reverse complement.
TGTGAACTTAATAAAAACATATTCATTAAATTTATAATTTATTCTTTTATCTGCATAATATAACAATGTTAATTCTTTACAAAATTTATGATGTCATATTCACAATTGAAATATTTTGAACTAACTACACTTGATAGTAATCAAAATCATTTCTGGAAAGTTTTCATGTACCAAATTAGAATGCTAGTAATTTTTTAAGTCATCATGCAATTATCCCCTAATTTATACCTACACTATTTTAGTCAGTTTGTGCTGCTGTAACAAATTACTATAGAGTGTGTGACTTAAACATGTATTTCTCTTAGTTCTGGAGATTAGAAAGTCCGAGACCAAGGTGCTTACAGATTCAGTGACTTCTGAGGACTTGCTTAATGACATACAGATGGCCATCTTCTCAATGTATCCTCACATGGTGAAGAGCAGAGAGAGAGAGCAAGCTCTCATGACTCTTCTTATAGCAGCACTAATCTTATTCATGAGGATTCCAATGTTCATGACTTATTACCTCCTAAACCTCTTAATACCATCACATACATTGTTAACATGTTAACGTTAACATTGGCAACATGTTAATGTTGGGGGACAAAAACATTCAGTCCATAACATGCATTTACATATGCATAATATATATCAACACACATCACACAGATACATATATAACAATACATACAGACACACATTTCCAATAAGTCTGATTTGTGGATTCATCTTTTTACTTCAATTATGGACAAAGTTACAGCCATTTTGTCTTCAATTGTCTGGAGACTCAATTTTCTGAATTCTGAATATACATTTATTGGATCATTTCACTCTATCATCCACATGTCTTAACTTATTATCTTTAATTTTCTATAGTTCATTCTGGGTAAGGTTTCATACCTCTCTTCCATTTCACTATCTCTTCAGCTGTGCTTATACTGTTGAATAGTACTGCCAATAAATTCATAATTTAAAATATATTTTAATTATCTAAATTCAATTGGTTGGGTTTTTAAAGTTTTACACACAAATGAGCCTAAAAAATGAAGCTGCTAATCTTATTATGGTTACTATTTCTATTTTCATTATTTAATCAATCCATGCATGATTTTTATCAATTTTATCTATTATGTTCAATTGCTTGGGGCTTCAATTCTTAGTGGTTATAAATGATGTTTTGTTTGTTTACATAATTTGTAATTAGCAAATAAATAAATAAAAGTACACGTGTAAAACTATATAGTACTGTACTATGACTGAAGTGCTCTAATAAAGTGTTTTGATATAGGTAAAGTCTGCAATTACTGCATTTGAAAGCTTGGATATTATCCATTTAGTTCATAAAAATTGAGAAATTCTGTAAATTAGTTTTAGTTAATAGTATTTGATGGTTAGGATTTTATGTTTTGTTTTGCAGTTTCCCTCCTAGATAATTAGAATGATTCATGTATTCTGGCAGAGTGTTCATTGTAACAGTACACATACAAATACCCATATACAAAGAGAGAGTAATCTATCGGCAAAATATAGCTTCAGCTGTCTTTTGTTTGATTTGTATTTGCTTTTAGGCTTAAAATGTAATTCAATTTTATGGGTTCAGTTTTTAGGGCTTATTAAGAAGGACGAAAAATACTTTATAACTTTATTTTTACCATAAATATTATGTTGTCCCTTAGTATATATAACATTTTAACACATTAATGGTTTGTTTCATTCTGTCTCTCCTTATTGAAGTGCAAATATATTCAGAGAACATTGTATATTAAAAGTAATAATGATATAAACAAACTCAGGTAAGTTACTAACAGACTCTTATGTAGAAGACACAATCAATTAGTAGAATAACATTGAATTTTTCCTTTATAAGAAACCAATTACATTTATCACAAATTCACTTAAGTAGAATTAGGTATGTGTTTTATCTCATTTTATATTCTAAACCATTTTTGTTATAGGATATAAGTGGTAGAAATGTGACAGTTATGCTAACTGAGGATGACAATAGGGTAAAGGACAAAGAAAAAGCCTTTTGTAATTTAATTTTAAAAGGTGCCATCATTTATTTTCAGTTGGCATTCAATTTTCAATACATTCACTTTAAAATGCATTACTGTTTAGTTTTGAATGTTATGGTAATTCTGGAATTGACTTAGCTTTTCTCAGAGTCACAGATATGAGGCATATTAATGCACATGAGTTCCAGATGACAAATGGTGCTTGAAGTTTCCATGTCTGCTAATTCATTTTTGATTATAACATGGATGTCTTCTGAAATATAAATGGCACTTGCCTAGCTAAACAGTCATCTGATTTGAACATACAATGTGATGCTTCACTGATGTTTGAACTTTGGAGTCATTTCAAATTCATTGATAACAGTGCTTATAAAGGCCATGTTCCCTGACTCAGAATGATATAAACTAAGGGACTGTATCATCTGCTTCTCAGGGACAGTGTTTCCTTTATCTATTTCATTTACGAAAAGTATTTGGAATTAATTTCTCACTAACCTTTGCAACAATAAAATATTTCACATTGCTTATATTTTCAAAACCAAATTTAAATGGCCCAGATTGTATTCTGTAAAGAGATCTCAACTACATTCACTTATTAGTTATTAGTTTTTCGACAAATAATGGCAGGTTTTAATGTTTACTTGGAAAAAAAATCAGTAAAAATAACTTCAAGATTTTAAAGTGGATTCAATTTATATCATTAACCATCTAAGTTAGCTTGAGACTGAGGGAAAAAATGGTAAAAATGACCACTATGTCTAATTTATTTTTATACTATAAATTATTTTCATGTATCTAAAAATTTCTTATACATTTTCAAAATAATTACTTTGTGTCCACTAAAATAAAAAAAGCAAAAACATTTGTTTCAAAGTTTTTCTTAATCATACTCTTTGAAGTTCTTATTTCATTCAAATTTTAAAATTTAATGTAATTTTCTTCTTGAGTGTTAGAATGATATAAAAAACCATCACACTATGAATTCTCAAAAAGGCAGTCGTGTGTCCAAAATAGGGCTATGGTAGATGATCTCTTGAGACCTTTAAAACTAATAAAAGACCTACTGTTAATTAGCTTTTCATTATCTCCATGAATCTAAATAAACTATTTCTCCTTGAAAAGATCTTTTGCATAAAGCCTCTAAATAATTGGAGTTACAATTGAATTTTAATAATATATCTCTAAGATTCAAATTAACACTATTTTATATTTAATAAATGTCTTCTTTGAGAAAGTTAATTTGAGGAAATATCAGTAAGACAGTTGACTATCGCATATAGGGATTTGGCCTCACACATTTGTTTTGGGTGTAACTTTGTAATATTTCAAAACCATTTTAGCTTTATGGGCAGATTTTGTGCCTCTAAGCACAGTCATACAGAATATTCTTACATTTAGAAATTATATTTGAAATATAAAATCACACTTTAGTGACTGTGCTGAAATAGAACTTGAATTGCTAAATTTTATTATATAAACCATTTGAGATATTTGTGTTAAAATCTTTTTCATGATTATTCTTATATTCAAGACTTTTTCTAACTTCTTGCAAAGCTGCTTCTTCATGTGAAAATATCTTTTAAAAGATAGGCTTAAAATACATACTTCAATCAAGTATGAATTAAAACAGGTTGGCAAATCTCATTAAAATGTTTATAAACAAGAATATGTGGAAATGGCAAATTTTGATAAAGTCCTTGACAAATTGGCAGAAATGAAGGCTCTTAAACTTGAATGTTGCTATGCATTACTGTGGCAGACTAATAGCTAATTATAATTTTATGTTTTTGAAAAACTACATTAATTTAATTACAAATATTAATCTGTTATATTTTCATTTTTATATAGCGATGTTTTATTTTTTATTGACATTATTACATGTAAAATATAAAAAAAACACTGTTTTTTTCCTGCCCATTATTATTAATTTTATTACAAGGATATTTTTAAAAATACTTTTGTTCCATTGAAGAGGAAGCATTTAAAAATTATTGTCTACAGGAAAACATTCCCAGTACACCACTGTTAGGAACTGTATGAACCATCTGAGAAAGTATAAATGAAGAAAAAATAATTTAGTAATTTACTTAAAAGGAGTAAATTAAATGCCTGCTTGTCTTTTTTATTTTTTTAAATATTTTACATTACAAATGCATTATAAACCCTGTGTGGAGTATCCTTGCTTAAAGTATTTGTAAGTGAAAGAAAAAGTGAGCGAAAGATGTATTATTTATTATTGTAACTTTTATAGCTTATTAGTTGCACATTTCTAAAAATCAACATTTACATTATTTCAACACCATTTAATTTTAAGTCCCCCCACTCCTACTTACCCCTGTTTAAGTGTTAGTGAAATGAAAACAATATCATGTAATAAAGAGAAAGTATATTTTACAATTAGAAAGATGGCAATCCATTTCCAGAGCTTAATTAAGTGGAAGAAGGTAAGTATACTGTCTGAATTCTAAAATGGAAATTGGTATTTTAATGTACAAGTTTGCTATGGAATTGTATATATAATGGAATTAGAGCATAAGAATAAATTTGAGTTCCTTTGTTTCAAGTGTCAAAACTCACATTTATCCAGTTATTTTAATTTAAATACATATTTATTCTATCGTGTTTCATTGTAATATACTTTATTAAAGGGACATAAATGAGGTATTAGCTTTGACGATAGTAAAATCTTCAGGCCATTTTCTTAAGAAGTTAGAAGCAAAGGTATTTACCCATTCTCAAAAATAACAACAGCAGAGACAAATTTCTACATTACAGTACACAAAGCAAAGAAACTCTTATTTCTGGAAATGTGTGGTTTTCATACGTTTATGATTACACTTTTACAAAATAAAAATAATTAAAATTAGCTTCCAGATGTATCCTATTAAATCTAGATATAACAAAAGTCTGATAAAATAAATATATTGCTACCTATTTGCTGTATTTTTTGAAAGTGCTAATAAGCTCTCTTGAGCAAGTACTGAACTCTCCAGGCACTGTTATAGACAATGAAATCTCACTAATGAACAAGATACTATTGCAACAATAAAGAATATGCAATTTAATGAAAGAAACACTTTTTTAAAATCATAATTATCACTACAGGAAAATATAGTCTATAATTTCATTTAGTAACCTGTGGTCTAAGTCTAGTGACTTGATGGAAGTGATTAATGAGACAGAAAATGATTTTAACAGCTTACAGTATGCAATCTGCATCCAAAATAATTATTTGTATTTTTCAGTCGGATAAATACTTACCTATCAATCTTCAAAAAGCAAACCGTTTTTTATAAGAGCTGTCATGAATAAAATCAAGAGAAAGAGGAATATACTAATTATTGTTCCAGAAAAGAATTTTAAGGTTGAATAAGTTGCTGTTTATAGCTTATTGGGATTGTATCTCAAAGAGAATTCTGATTTGGAAATTTAAAAGTAACTGATATTTTAACTATAGCATAGAAGAAGGAGTCACTAACAGTCTTTTTCTGTGTATAGAATGAGATTTTATGTGACAACTCATGTTTTACGGTTTTGTTATTTGTAAAAAGTATGAAATATTTGAAAATTGACATCACTTGTTAACAAAAAGTATGGCAGATAAGTTGACAAGAAAACCAATTTTATCAAAATAATTTTTCGTACTAAGTAAGCTCAGTGAAAATCGGAGTCTAAGATCTGATATTAAAATTTTTATCTCTGAATATAATTTCAGTTTGGAAGATTGGAAGATATGGTTTTACAAATACATTCCAAGCACATATTTTCTTGAAAACTAGACTATAGATTTATTGTAGCAAATCCTACAGTTCTCGTTTTATGAGTGGATGCCAAAAAGTTATTTTCCTTTAGGAAAATTTATTCCAAGCTCTGCAAATTTCATATCTACTTTGCAATTAGTTTAATTTTCATTTGAAACCTTCCAACTTTCTTCCTTTGTCACATAAAAATTATGAAATGTGGGCAATAAATACATAGCTTTGTTTTTTGCAAGAAATGTCAGAATTTGAGATTTCCAAGCCACCTGTAAATAAGTAATTGCTTCTAAATTTGCTTTTATGTTTTTGATGTGAACATAAATAATATATGTTCACTCTGATGCTTTCTGGCAAATTCCATTATTTTACAGAATTTCACCAGTAAGTAATTATGTAATATAGTCCTGTATAAATCCTTATGTTAAAAGAAATATAATAATTATATAACAGTCATTTCAGGAGGGCAAAGCTAGAGAGCACACTATTGTTTGAAACTAGACTTAAATATGAATATACAAGTTTTAATGGGAAATAATACATTTACCATATAATTTGGACTATATAATTTGGGCTAGTGTCTTGATTGAGAATTTTTGTGGTCTGAAGAATACTACATTCTCTTTATTATCAAAGTTGACTCTCAGACTCTCAAAGACATACTTGTTTCTGCCTCTGTGGCATTAAAGAAACCAGAGTTTATTTTTGAAGCCATTTGTAGAATGACTAGTCTATAAAAAAATTAAAGGTACAAACACATACTGATAGTCATTGCCCTTTCTCTGTTGTTTGACTCATATGTTATTTATTTATTTACGTTTTGATAACTTTTTACCCCTTAAAGAAGTGTGTAAAGGTAAACTTTTGTAGAGGATATATTTTTAATGTTTTTTGTTCCTGTTGTTTCTGTTGCTGTTATTTTTCTTTCCGGGTTTAGCTAGCTTTTTTTTTCTGTGTCTTCTGAAAAGAAAATCTCTATTTATAGAGGAAAGAACCAACCTCCAATTACAGGTGTTTATGGGGATGCTGATTCTCTAGCTGCAGATGTGGGCATAAAATCCTTTCGGGGCACTTAGATTAATCCAAGCATTGGGTGAGAGTCATGCTTTTCTCTGGGATCAGTGGTTCTGAGAAGCAGGCAAGCCCAAAATTCTTGGTGCCTCAATATGGAGCTCATGTAAAGGCAACAAAGAAGATTAGAGAACTAGTAAAAGTAATGACAGGGAGAGAGAAAATGAGAGAGAGAGAGAGAATAAAAAAACGAAAGAGAGACAAACATCTATTGACGTTTCTGCTAAGCTTAACCTAATCTACTTGAATTTGAGTTTCTGGTTTTTATTACCTAAAACAATAGCAAATGGTTTGACATAGCTATTTCTTTTTTAAAAATTTTCTTTTGTAGAGAAGGGGTCTTGCCACGTTAACCAGGCTGGTTTTGAACTCCTGGTGTCAAGTGTTCCTCCCGCCTCAGCCTCCCAAATTGTTGGGATTAGAGGCATGAACCAACACATCCAGCCAGCTATTTCTTAATAAGATTGCACCTACATATGTGTTTTGCCAGCAAAACAATCAATGTTATAAATTCACCTCCTAATTCCCTTGTCTGCATACACAGTAGGAATTTTTTTTTTAAATCTTATCCAATTACAGTTTTCTTCTTAAACCGTGGAATGCAGTAATTAGTGGGGGATTGATTTTACATAATCACTCCTAATCCTCACCTAATAAAAAAAAAAACCAAGCATGTAATTTCTAGTATAGTCTGATCAGATGTAAATTAAGCACGTGTTCATCATAGAGTCAGATAACTGTTTTTTTCACATTAGATTCTGTATTGACTTTATCGAATATTATTCAGTTGGAACCTGGTTTCCACACGAACTAAATATTTTTAGAGAAAATTTAATTTTAGACATGAATCTAATTTAATATGATAGTGACTCTTACATATAGGCAGACTTTGTTTTATTGTGTGTCACTTTATTGTGTTTGGCAGATAGTGTGTTTTGTAAAAAAATGAAAATTGGTAGCAACTCTAGATCAAGCAAGTCTATGACTGGCATTTTTTCAACTACAGCATGCTTTGCGTCTCTGTGTCACGTTTTGGTAATTCTCACAATATTTCAAACATTTCACTATTATTATATATAATATGGTGATCTGTGGTCAATGACCTTTGATGTTACTTTTGTAATTGTTTTGGGGCACCACAAATCATGCCCATCTAAGACTGTGAACGTAATGGGTAAATGCAGTATGTATTTTGGTTTGTCCATTGACCAGTCATTCTTCTGTGTCTCTCCCTCTCCTCAGGGCTCTCTATTCCATGAGACATAATGATATTGAAACTAGGCCAGTTAATAACTCTACAATGTCGTTTAAGTGTTCAAGCTAAAAAAAAAAAAAAAAGTACATCTCTCACTTTAAATCAAAATCTAGAAATGATTAAACTCAATGAGTAAAATAAGAGTCAAAAGCTGAGATAGGGTAAAACCTAAGCCTTGTGTGCCAGTTAGTTGAGTTGTGAATGCAAAGCAAAAGTTCTTTAAGGAAATTAAAAGTGCTACTCCAATTAACATATGAAGGATAAGAAAGTGAAGCAGTCTTATTGGCTGATAGGGAGAAAGTGTGAGTGGTCTGGATAGGACATCACACCAGCCAAAACATTCCCTTAAGCTAAAGCCTAATCCACAGCAAAGCCCTAACTCTCTCACTCTATGAAGGTTGAGAGAGGTGACAAAGCTTCAGAACGTAAGTTTAAAGCTAGCAGAGGTTGTTTCATGACGTTTAAGGAAAGAAGCTGTGTCTGAACATCAAAGTGCAAAGTGAAGCACCAGTGTCGTGGAGAAGCTGCAGGAACTATCCAGAAGATGTAGCTAAGATCATTGATGAGTCAAATAGTATTTCTAGTTCTAGATCCTTGAGGAATCACCACACTGTCTTCCACGGTGGTTGAACTAGTTTACACTCTCACCAACAGTGTAAAAATGTTCCTATTTCTCCACATCCTCTCCAGTACCTGTTGTTTCCTGACTTTTTAATGATCGCCATTCTAACTGGTGTGAGATGGTATCTCATTGTGGTTTTGATTTGCATTTCAATTATAAATCATGCTATTATAAAGACACATGCACACATATGTTTATTGTGGCACTATTCACAATAGCAAAGTCTTGGAACCCCAACCCAAATGTCCATCAATGATAGACTAGATTAAGAAAATGTGGCACATATACACCATGGAATACTATAAAGCCATAAAAAAGGATTAGTTCATGTCCTTTGTAGTGACATGGATGAAGCTGGAAACCATCATTCTGAGCAAACTATCACAAGGACAGAAAACCAAACACTGTATGTTTTCACTCATAGGTGGGAATTGAACAATGAGAACACTTGGTCACAGGATGGGGAACATCACACACCGGGGCCTGTCATGGGGTGGGGAGAGGGCAGAGGGATAGCATTAGGGGAAAAACCTAATGTAAAGGACAAGTTAATGGGTGCAGCACACCAACATGGCACATGTATACATATGTAACAAACCTGCACATTGTGCACATGTACCCTGTACCCTAGAACTTAAAAAATCAAAAAAAAAGATCATTGATGAAGGTGGTTGCACTAAACAACTGATCTTCAGTGTAAATGAAACAGCCTAATATTGGAAGGAGATGCCATCCTGGACTTTCATAGCTAAAGAAGAGAAGTTACTGCCTGACTTCAAAGCTTCAAAGGATAGGCTCACTCTCTCATTAGGGGTTAATGCAGCTGGTGACTTTAAATTGAAGCCAATTCTCATTTACCATTCTGGAAAATCCTAGGGCTTTTAAGAATTATACTACATCTATTCTGCCTGTGCTCTATAAAACTGACAACACAGCCTAGATGATAGCACATCTTTTGACAGCATGGCTCACTGAATATTTTAAGCCCACTGTAGAGACCAACTGTTCAGAGAAAAAAAAATACTTTCAAAATATTACTGTTCATTGACAATATACTTAGTCATCCAAGAGCTCTGATGGAGATGTACAAGGAGATCAATGTTGTTTTCATGCCTGCTAACACAGAATCCATTCTTTAGCCCATGGATTAAGGAGTAATTTTGACTTTCAAGAATTATTATTTAAGAAATACATTTTGTAAGGCTATAGCGATCACAGATAGTGGATCCTCTGATGGTTATGGGCAAAGTATGCTGAAAAATTTTTGGAAAGGATTCACCACCATTCTAGGTGCCATTAAGAACATTTGTGATTCATGGGAGCAGGGGAAAATATCAACATTAACAGGAATTTGCAAATTTGCAAAAAGTTGATTTCAGCCCTCAAGAATAACTTTGAAGGGCTCAAGACTCCAATGAAGAAAGTAATTACATATGTGGTGGAAACAGAAGGAGAATTAGATTTAGAAGTGGAGCCTGTTAGAAGTGACTAAATTATTGCAATCTCATGATAAAACTTGAATAGATGAAGATCTGTTTCTTATGAATGAGCAGAGAAAGTGGTTCTTGAGATGGAATCTACTTTTGGTGAAAATGTTATGAACATGGTCAAAATAACAACAATGGACTTAGAATTTTACATAAACTTACTTGATAAAGCAGCAGCAGGGTTTGAGAGGACTGATTACAATTTTGAAGACGTTCTACTATGGGCAAACTGCTATCAAGTACTATACAATGATTCCTCAACAGAGAAATCATTCATGAATTTAAGTCAACTAAGGTGGCAAACTTCATTGTTGTCTTATTTTAAGAAAATGCCACAGCCACCACAGTCTTTACCAACCACCATCTGGATCAGTTAGCAGCCATCAACATTGCAGCAAGGCCCTTCACTAGCAAAAAAAATTACAACTTGTTGAAGGATAAGATGAACATTAGCATTTTTTAGCAAAAAAAGTATTTTTAATTAAGGTATGTACATTTTTTAGACATAATGCTTTTGCACATATAATAGACAACAGTAGAGTGTAAATGTAACTTTTACGTGTATTTTGGTTTTGGGAAACCAAAAAATGTATGTGGCTCACTTTATTGCACTATTTATTTCATTGCTGTGGTCTGGAGCTGAACCCACATTATTTCTGAGGTTTGCCTGTATTATCAGTGAAATAAAACATACACATACATGCAATACACATATGTGCATGCACGCACAAACCCACATATATTTCTGATTGTGTCAAAAAAAATGAATGGATAGAAGTACATTCTCTTCAAATGAATGCCTAAAGAAATATAGACAGAAGGTATATGTAGGTAATGTAGGCAATAGTCTATTAAATTAAATGTTCAATTATCTATTAAGTTGATTATTAGTGTGCCCTAATCTCATAGCCAGAGTCAATTTCCTCTTCGTTTATATCAACTTGATATTTATTTGAGTTGTTAACCATTATTATAGTTATTTTCTCTTTTCATGCTTATGTCTCCTTTCAATCCTTGCTTTGATCAAGAAGCACAAATGACATTTTAGTTTTTGACCCAAGTTTTAAGAGTGTTCCACTCCTGCAATAAGTCATGTAAATATTTTGAGACCGTTAGTAACTAATTAATTACATCCCTTATTTTCAATTATCATTGGATATTGTTGTTTATGAGAAATAATACTATGTTGTGTTAAGCCATGAGATGTGAGGTTTTCTTATTTTTGGAGCATGATCTGGTTCATTCTAAAAAATGAATACTATATAGTTTTTGCCACTGTATGTAATTCAACCTTTCTTATAGCACTTATCTAATCCTGCTACACTATGATATCTGTATACATAGCTACCCTGTTAGATTTTAAATGCCTGAAGATCAAGCATAGAGCTTGGTATATAATATTTATGTTTGTTAAATGACTGAACAAATGAAACATTCTTATATCTTTCTAATAATAAAATAAAAAGGAGTCAATAGAGAGTATAATTACATTTTCTGGTATCTCTTCTAGAAAAGAGAACATTTAACATATAGCACAAAATGTATAATATACATGGTGGTCACAAAACATGGTGCGTCGCAGTTAAGAAGCAGGTCAGAGTCCTGGTGTTGTCTCCTCCTCTGCTGCTTCCTAGTTATGTGACCTTGTACTTCTATATAATCTTTCTGTCACTGAGTTTTCTTTTCTATAAAATGGGAATAAATATAATATGCCTCTCACATAGTATTTGGGATAATTATATGAGTTAATAAATGGACATCATTTACTCTCAATAAATGAAGACAGTAAACTCACAATAAACTACCTTACATATGTGTGTATACACATACACAATAAATAAACTCCTTCCTTTTATACAAAGTATTCTTGGGCATTTTGTAAAAATCTGTCAAATAATATATCAATTATATAATTTTGCATGTTTTATATCTGAATTTTTTTTTTTTTTTTGAGATGGAGTTTCACTCTGTCGCCCAGGCTGGAGTGCAGTGGTGTGATCTTGTTTCACTGCAAGCTCCGCCTCCCAGATTCAAGCAATTCTGTCTCAGCCTCCCAAGTAGCTGGGCTTACAGGTGCACACCACCACACCCGGCTAATTTTTTTGTATTTTTAGTAGAGATGGTGTTTCACCATGTTGGCCAGGCTGGTTTCAGTAGTCGTAATTAAGGTTTTTTAACTTTCTTCTGATTTTGTGATCTTCTGTTCATATTCTAATACTGATCATAGCCTAATAAGTATCAAGCATTTAATTATCATTAAAGAATCCTTACATCACTAGAGGAGCTAACATTTTCTTTACCTCAATACTTTTAAAATATTGTTTGCTCTTTTATAAGATGCATTGCCATTTCTTAATTTATATAGTTTTTAACAGAATATTTTTGCATGTTTAATTAAAAAATACACACTGTATGCATGTTTTGTACACATATTGTGCATATATTAATAACTAGATCTAGATCTAGATATATAGATATACAAATATATACAGATATCTATATATCTATTCCTTTTCTACCAATTTATTAAACTCCTATACATCTCTAAAGGACCAGCTTACATTACTCGTCCTTTTTTGAAACCTCGTAAGTTCTGCGTCAGAAGATAATCAAGCCATCCTCCTAATTTCAAAGCATTTCAGTTCATTATATCTCTATTATGTGAGTTATTGCTTTCTTTATTTTATTGCTGTTGGTTGTTAATGAATATTTTCACCTATAGATTTCAAATTCCTTGGGCAGAACCTCCTGTAACATTTGAGGTACCCAGGGCATGAGAACATATAAAGGCACCAATACTATATGTATAAATGTTAGACATCATGAATAAAGGTAACCATCTATTAAATAAAATATGCTCTAGTCTCCTAAGTGATGACTATAGCTTTATAATTAACTAGAAAGCCAAATACAAAGTAACAATTATAGCGTTTCCTTGAATTCCATACCAGACTCCATAACATAGGACAGCTAGTTCCTGACCACAACATCATGGCCTGCCTCACTTCTCCCATTCCAACCTCCATCCAATACAATTATGAGCTTTGTATAATTGCATACAAATACTCTGACCCTCAAGTGCAAGAAATGTCATCATTCTCAGCAAAAGACTGCTGAACTTTACCACCTCTAGGACCTAGAGGCATAACACAGTAATAGAGTAGTTTACCCTAAGACAGATTGTCCTGAGACAGAAGCATGTGCAAGACATAAAAGTGAGTTCAGGGACCCCATAGGGAGATTTAGAAGTCCAAATAACATGGCTTGTGTTGTATAAGGCAGGACATGATTTCTCATGATGTGCACATGGCCTGAAGAGGGAAGGAGAAGGTTTTCTATAGCACTGGCCCCAGGACAGGGACCCCTTGTGCATATATCTAAGAGCGTTAATATCCTTGGAATAGAACATGTAATTCCTAATCTTCTATACATATTATCAGATTTGCATGCAGGCAACCTTAGTAAATATTTACTGAGTTAAAATTAAGTATATGATAGTATTTTGCCATATTTTTAATTCCTGGAATAAATTTTATGCAACCATTGAAATGTTAAAATATCATTCTATTATATATACCAATGTTTTATTAAATATCCAAGCCAAAATTCTTCATTCTCTGAGAAATAATAAAATTGTAAGGTAATTCAGATGAATAAATAACTTTTAAGATTTTACACTTCTTGTAGTGTTATTATTTTGCATAGAATATATATTCTTATAGGGTAAAATCTTTAGAAGAGGCCATACTTGTCAAATGGATGTGCTTTGCACCTCTGCATATTTTGCAAGCAGAGATGTGGACTATCTTTCCCTTGACATCTTTTCAAGAAAGTTTATATACCAAAAACCTTAGAAGATACAGTATCTCCCTCTGGAGCAAAGGGCAGATGTGCTGATTGCTCATATGATTCAGTTTCCTTAAACTCAAGGTTTTCTCCTATAATGCCACCCGTTGCATGTTCAAGTATCAGCTGGTCCTTCTCAGGTCACCCAGTGGGAATTGACTTCTTGGAAACTGGTACAAAAATAATGTGTCTGCTCTGGGCATGCTACTTCTGTGAGAAATAAACTACCCTTTGTCTTTGATCCAGGAGTCATATGTTGTCTGTCAACATTCACTGAACTGTGGTGACCTAACTTCTTAGCTTGCAAGTAGGGTAAAATATCAGGTTTTTCACAGTTATTAATATATAGCAGATGACATACACATATTTATCAAATGGCTACAGAAATTATTTTATTCACACAATGTTCTATTGTTTATGGCCATATATATTAACTTAAATATTTATTTGTTTTGCTTAGTTTGTTTCTGTTTATTTTTTCTTTTTGGATAATATAGTACAGATATAAATATTTTCATTTAATAAAAAGTAAAACTCATGGATAAAATAAGAAAACTACCCAATGTTACATGAAAACCACAGAATCTAGATAGAGTCTTGGTCTCCAGATTCTTCCTATATAATGAAATATCTATAAAAAGTGCAGCAAAGTGCAGCATATTCTCCTTTCTCACCAACATGATCACTATAATTCAACAATAACTTGCATGTTAAGTACAATAAGAAAGCTAGAAGAAAAAATTTCACTCACAATATTTATATCAAAAAGCATTAGAGTATATCTATTTTCCATTAACTGTTGCAAAGAAACACTTTGATGAAAAAACATTTAAATTTTTTTTCGGTGATCTCTCATGACATTATAGATAATGAAGTATTTTGCTTGCAAATACCCACACTCTGAAAATCATGTTACTGGCTACGTTATGCAATTCAATTAGTTACTTTATTATCTGCTGGACACCATTAGTTTCTACTGAATGAGCTTTCATATGTGTCGACATTTTCAAACACATGCTTTTATGAATGCATATTGAAATACTTAACTAAAGTGTGCTACTTAATGCGTATTTATTTGGAACCATGTGCATTAAAACTATATAAAATTATTAGAAGAATGGGAAAATTCACCTTAATTTAAATTATAGAGATAATTTCAACATGCAGGCATATTAAATTCAGTGTAACCACTAAAGATTTCAAATATTTCATTTTTTGTGATTTCAGCAGGCAGTATATATTTCAGTAAATTATGTTGATGCTTTCTCTTTCTGCTATGTGGCACTGACCAAATACCAACACAATGTTCCTCTAGTGCCTAGTTTTGGAAGATGCTTAGAGTTGGTGTTCAGTAAATGGCCCTTGATTGGCTGGAAAATAATATATCATGCCTTTAAAATGTCAAGATACTAGGAAAAGTAAAACAATTGTGGTTTTGGTATTTAGTCTCCATAATGTATTTAGTTTTACCTTGGTTACTGTGTAATTATCCTAGCACTAAAGTTCTCACACTCACTAGGGTTTGGCTCTGATTTCATTTTTGGTTATGACCAACATCCATTTGTATAATGCAGCAAACAGAGCATTATAAATTTGTAGAGCTGATATTCTGTATTCTAAAATCAGTGGATGTAAATCTGATACCTTAACACTATTTATCGGTGCAAGCAATTCCATCTACATTCTAGACTATAATCTTTCTCACTTGTTTCTACTTGTCTTGGCTGAGCTCTATGTAATGTGGCCTATTGACTAACTTTTGTTAGGTTGTCTTTGACCTGGTCAACCCCGTCCCATTCCTTTCATCTCTTAGAGAATCTTAGTAAATATGTATTGATTGTTTTTAAAACAGATTTTCTAATTCAAGAGTGAGGCAGAAACCTCTGTATTTCCAAAACAGTTTAAGAATGGGTGAAGTTTGATTTGAATAGAGTTCAGGTAATTTCTAGTTTCATGGCCTCAGCATCAATCCTAGTTCTTTAGTCACAGTATAAAAGGGGGTTGAAATGGCAAGAAGTGAGAATTTCTTCAAAGAGAGTAGTCACTGTTCTTCCTGATCCTTAAGGATTTGATCAGTAGTAAGTTTCTTTCTCACCTTAAACCATGTTATAAGGGTCTAGGAATGAGGATAATTTGAAGCCCCCTTGAAGAGATTGGCATACATTTGCTGGAATTGGGAGAATAAAGGTAATGTTAACTGATGCTTTAAAACCTCAAGGCTTGGGAGGGTCTGGCTTGACTGACTTGCCTGATGACAATGAAGATAAAGTATGATGTGAATGGTTCTGTTTTAGAGGACGCTTTGACAAAGGTATAAATTTATTGTGATTCAGATCTGAACTCACAAACAGATCCGTAACACCCTCATGGTTAGGCAAGATTAGGGCCATGTTTTATGGTTTTACAGTTGGTGCCTTGCAAAGGGATTCTAACATGGAGTTTGCAAAATGTGTATCAAGGGATAGCAGTGTGTCTAAATAGAAGAAACTTAAGCTCATTGGTAATGAGCTCAGTGTTGCAGTCAATCATCACTTGTCTATGAAGCTTCATCTTCAACTAGGGTCTTGAAGATGGAATATCTGGTTATATTGGGGTCTCTAAGAAACAGAAAATGAAAGAGAGAAAGAGATAGACCTTTTGAGTGAAAGAGTCAGTGTTTGGACATTCTGCCAAGGATGATACTAGCACTGGTTTATAGTAACATAAGCTGTAAGGTTTGATTTTTTACCTCTAACTCTCCCTTGCCCACCTCCATGGACTCAGCTCTAAGAAAAAAAATTGCAATCACTACAAGAAAGATGTCTGTAGTCAGGAAAACGTAGCAAACTGATGTCCACCTTCCCTTCCCCACTGAAAGATACAAGTTAGAATTTGACAGTAGATGCAGTGAGGTTGAGAATAAAGAGGGTTGAAGAGAGTGGAGAAGTTTGAATGATATCAACCGGTATACCTCAAATTAGCTTGGACTTTTTATTACCTGAAAAAGTAAGAGTACTTGCTAATACCCACAAATTACAGGGAAAGAAAGCTATGGGATTTGCTTAGGATTTTATTCAGGAGTAGGAAAGAACAAGCCTTCAGAATGCGTTCAAAAAGAATGTGTGAGAATAACAACAAAAACACTTTTTTTCACCCCATCTAAATTCAGTAAGTACGTTGGATCTACCATACACTATGTCCACTATAATTTCTATGAATTGCTTCTTTCTTCTAAAACTGATAATCGTCTTTCACTGATATGTGCTGAAAAAAAAAAAACGTTTTTATTTCCCGAATAAACATAAATTAGTGTTTGAAGTGCACTGTTTAGCTCTCTAACCATTAACTCCATCAGATAATGGCTGAAGACACCAGAAGAAAAAAGTTTCAACATATGTACTTGACATACTATTAACTGGAATTCTATATTACTTGGCCAGTCATGTTACATATGAGTAATAGATTAATTACTTTTCTAAGAATAATACTGTGATCTCAAAAAAGTTATTTGTTCTATTAAAATGATATGAAACTATATACACAATTCTACTGGTGGTGAGTGCTTTTTTTTATTATCTGAAGTTAGAAAATACACATAATTTATGTAGTTTGCTGATTATATTTCTCAAATTCTAAGTCTGGAGATGTAATCAGACAAATAGTTTCCAGATACAAGAAAGTACCTAGATTGCCAAAACATTCTTACTGGTTTAATATTTCTGGTTTAATGCCTTTGGTGTAAAATGCTGACAAGGAGGCTATTAAAAATATGATGTGTACAGTGAACATATTTGAATTATGTAAATTACATTAAGCAGATGGCACCACACTGTCCATTAAAATCAAAACCTTAGCTTGCTTTTTTTTTGCCCCTGCCTTCCTGAGCTCTTTTTAATCTGAGTAATTTTTAAGTAAAACCTCTTCCATTAAATGTCCTATTAACCAGTTTGTTTGTTTGCCTAATCTTGGCATTAAATCCTCTGCCATATTGCTAGATACAGAATATGTCCACCAGATTACTCATCCCAGATTTTGTGACATTAAGGGTGCAGATCAGTCTATGTAATCATATCTCTCGTTCTTGTTAGTCCACAATTATTTGGCAGTTGAATTCATGCTATTTTAACTGGGTAGAAATGACTTATTTTTCTTTGTGCTTATTTTCAAGTGCTGTTATGCGGTATACATATGTTCTATTCCTGAATTACCATATTCTAACTCACAAAAAGGAGACATTCAGTAATAGTTTAGGACACTAGATTAAGCTTTACCACAATTCTTAATTATGTTTTGAAATGACTCCAAATGATAGTTTTCATCTCATAATAAACCAAGCATTACAGTAAAAGAAGTGTGAAATAGCCATACAAACACTCCTAATACTGGTTCACTTTTCCATTTACTCAGAACATCATTAACAAAAAAAGTGCAGGGTTTTTTTCCAGTATAAAATAATTACTGAGTGAGTCTACCATCTGTATAATAAAAGGGCAAAAATCAAAGATACTGAGAACCAAAATGCGTCTCTATATATCTATGCATTACAAAGCAGCCAAACCTAATCTCAGCCAAGGAATGCACGACTAAGGGGTATAAGGTATTTTCATCGGTTACAAAGTGAGAATTTGGGAAAAGAAAAGAAAAAGCTTCAGAAGATAATGAAAACTCTTACTCGACAGTTATCTATAATACTAAAAAATGGGCTATTCAAAGGTAACATTCTGTCGTTTATTGGTTTTCCTCTTGACTATATTCACTAATTTCATCAGAGTTTCTTAAATGCCACCTTGTTTTAAGATCTGGGTAATTAGGTAAATTGTCAATCATTTTTGTTTTTGAACAACTTGTTTATATTATATTTTTGTGCCTTGCTTAAGGAGACTCACTCACTAAATATAGCACTCGAGTGATTTTTCTTTTCATGTCTTCAGGCTTGATACTTGAAAATTCAAACTTTAAAATGCAAGATTAGTATTTGCTTTAGATTTAGAGAGTTTTTGTAATCATATTAACAAAAATTCAAGTTAAAGTTTAGATATTATTTATAGATCATTTTTAGGTTATGATTTGTTAATAATAAAAACAGTTAATCAATATTTCCTTTAAAATAATTTATTTTTAAAAACACCCAGGTACCTGTTAGAAGCAATGTGAGTTGTCTAACAAGGAATGCAGCTGAAACACAAGAAGATAAACGTTTAAATATTTCCATAGAATAAGTTCAAACAACATAAAGTTACAATTAAAAAAAAGACAATTCTAAAGAAACAAAACTATCGTGAATAAAAATTATCTGAAAAAAACTAAATATTTTATTATTATAGCTTTCCAATAATTCTTAAAATGAGGTAGTACTAGTCTTCCAATCTTATTGCTCTTTTTATTGTTTTGGCTATTCTAGGTTCTTTGAGTTTTTTCTACATAAAAAAATCAGCTTCTTAATGTCTAGGAAAATAAGTCTGATGGGATTTAGATTGGGATTGCATTAAATCTTTAATAAAAAACTCAGCAGTATAGAATATTCTGTATTAAGATGTTTGACATCTTGACATCTTGATATGGAATATTCCACTCCAATAGTATGATTATAGTTTCACTTATTAAATCTTCTTACATTTTTCTAGCACTATTTTGTACTTTTAGAGAATTGGTCTTGCACATTTATTATGGATAATTTTTTAATATATTTTAATTTCTGGTTACTCATTGCTAGTATTTACATCTATGATTTATTTTTGTTATTAACCTATTATCTTACAAACTTTAAAAACTCACTATTTCAAGTGGATTTTTAAAAAATACCTTACTAATTTTTTTTACAAAGACCAATTATGCCTTCTATAAAGATAGTTTTACATTTCCCTACCCAATATTCATGTCTTTTATTTATTTATTTCATCTTACTGCAGTAGCTAAACCTCTAGTACAATGTTACTTACAACTGGTCAGAGCAGTTTTTTGATCATTTAGAAAAAGACCCAATTTTCTACCAATATGTATGATGTTTGCTTTAAGTGTTTATTGATTCCGTTCATCGGGTTCAGAAAATTGACGTGCATTTTTATACTGCTGAGTTTCTTCATTTTTATTATTTTTTTAAGGTAAAATAAATTTTTGATTTTGCTGAAGTAATTTTGCTGTGTCTGTTGAGATGATCATAAGGCTTTGGTATTAAGTTTGTAATACAATGACTTTCATTGATACATTTTAAACATTAAGAGAATGTTACATGCTTAATATAAACTCTACTTGATAATAACATATTTATATTTTGTGAAATTAAATTGTGTATGCTTTCAGAAATCACAATGGGCATTGGTCATTGGTTTTCTTGCAATGGCTTTGATATCAGGTTTTTACTGTCCTCATAGAATGAGTTGGGAAGTTCTATTTTTTTTTCTTCTACGTTTTAGAAGAATTTTTGAATGGTTGGTATTGTTTCTTCTTTAAATGTCTGGGGAAATTATCTATTAGGCTATCTAAGCTTAAAAGTTGTTTTGTTCTCATTTTGTTTTGTGGGGGGAAGTTTTTAACTATATAGTCAACTGTAATAAGTATTATTTTAGTATACTAATTGTTCTTGAGCAGAATTTGCCAGTTTGTGTCTTCCAAGGAATTAGCTCACTTCATTAAATTTGCAAATGTTGTTGTATAAATTTGATTATAATATTGTACTTTTAACATCTATAGAATTTGTAAATCTGTGACTTTTCTCATAATTAATATGGATATTTTGGGTCTTCTCTATTCTTTCCCTTTATTAATCTAGCTGAAAACTTGACAACGTCATTGATCTCAAAAAAATAGCTCTTGGTCAGGCATGGTGGTCATTGCCTGTAATCCTAGGACTTTGGGAGGCCAAGGCAGGAGGATTACTTGAGTCTAGGAGTTTGAAACCAGCCTGGGCAATACAGAGAGACCCCACATATATGAAAAAATTGTAAAAAAATAACCGGCATTTTGGTACACGTTTGTTTTCCTAGCTACTTGGAAGGCCGAGGTGGGAGGATCCCTTGAGCCCAGAAGGTCAAGGCTGCATGGGTGACAGAGCGAAGAACTGTAAAATAATTATATTAAATTAAAAAAATTTAAAACTCAACTCTTGATTTTATTCCTTTTTTACTATTTTTGTTTTGTTTTTTACTTTGTTGATTTCCACATTGCTATTTACTATTTCTTTATTCTTCTTTCTTTAGGTTTAAATTTTGTTGTCTTATAGTTTTTAAAGATGAAAATAAAGGGATCTATTTGAAACTTTATTTTTAATAAAATCATTTTGTTACTATTTCATCTCTAATTACTACATTAGCAAAACTGCACAAATTTCTACATGTTGTGTTTTCATTTTTATTATAAAAGTTATATTCTAATTATCATTTGATTTTTTCTTTGATCTATGAGTTACTTAGAAGTGGTTTGTTTTCAAATTTTTGGATATTTTCCAAAGATCTTTCTGTTATTATCTAATTTAATTCCATTATACTCAAAAATCACACTTTATATGATTCAAATCATTTTGAATTCACTGGTATTTATTTATTAATTTAACCTAAAATATAGTTTATCTTGGTAAATATTCTATATTAACTGGAAAAAAATGTGTATCTGCTATTGTGGAGTAGAGTATTATATACAAGCTGAGTGGGTCAATTTGGCTGATGATGTTATTCAAATCCTTTGTATTATTAATTTTCCATATATTTGATGTATTAATCACTCAAATAGATAAAAAATAGATAATAAGATAATGAATGAGATAAAAATATAATCATTAAACAATAATAGTAAAAAAGCTATTAAATAAAAAAAGAATACTAACATGATTGAATTTAACCATATTAATAAACACATTGAATATAAAATGGTCTAAAGAATTTAACTAAAAGTCAGAGATTGTCAGACTGGATTAAAAAAGACTCTTTGGTATGCTGCCTACAAGAGGTATACTTTAAATGTAAATATACTTTAAATATAAAATTTCAAAAAGTAAGGATTAGTAAGATATAGATCATGTTGTTGTGGTTACTTTAGGGTATCTAGTACATATTTTTAACTTATTACAATTTATCTTCAAGTAATATTAAACCACTTAATGAAGGACATAAAAGTTTCAAAACGTTATGTACTTATTAACATAACTCCAAAATATATTTTGGTATAAACACATAATTTAAAACATGGCAGTAAAAGTAATGAACTAATTATTGATATATACATTGCCATGTCTAGATTTCAAAAACACATTTGAAAGAAAAAGCATAAGTCACAGAAGAGTCTGTGTAATCTTATTTTATAATACAACTTGTTAAAAAAAGTAAAATAAAATGATATATTCTTAAATGATAAAGAAACACATGGTAAAGTTATTAAAAAATAGCAAAAGAATTATTAATAACAAATTTGGAATAATGGTTAACTTGGGGCCTAGAGAGCTGAGATATGGAGACATTCATTCATGGTATATAAAGACTTTAAAATATGAGGGACCTTCTATTTGAAGCTGAGCAATAAACAGATAATTTATTAATATTCTTTTATGTATAAAAGTCATGTATACATATACACACACATATATCTAGTACAGTATACTTTATAGCATAAAATCCATATATCAATATCTTTTTTCACACGATACCTTTGATCCTGTCAGTAGCAATTTTTTTCTGGTCCGGTTATATAGGTAGCCTCTTTAAATTAAAATAAAGACGGGTGATGCATGAAATACTTATTTGGTGGGGGGATGGGTAAATGTGCCTGTTTTACTTAAAGTTTGTCCTCTAGAATATCAACCTAAGAAAGATTCTGGCAAAAAGGTGTCACCAAAACACCAGAAACGTGTATATTTGCCCCAAACATAATTCACAATATATAGCAGAATATTAGAAACGTTTGCCAACTCTTTAATAAAAATGTTTTCAATCCTTGGTCATTTCCAAAAGCTTTGTGTAATAGTTGAATCTTTGTATACTGTCACCTGCCTTCCTGGAAACAACTTTGTTTTAAAATTGCATTTATGCTTCCAGAACAAACTCTTAGAAATGTATGCTTCTGTTTTCTGTGTCCAATCTTTTCCAGAATTCCTAGCCTTGCATTACACATTCCATTCATGAGCCTTTTAGGACATATTGCAGATTGTGGACAGGAAAAAACGATATACAGGGTGTATTAAGTGAAAACTGATTCTGGCATTATGGAAATTTTTTTAAAAAGAGAAATTTTACTTTTCATATCTGACACGGCCCTGATAAATATTTGACTCATGTATGCCTAAGAACAAATCACAGTATCAATCAATAAATAAATGGATGCATAAATAGCTTACTAATGTCTGAAAAGAAAGGAAATTAACAACTCTGGTCATTTTGTTAGGTGCCAGATTCTGTGTTGTGTGCTAGATCTATGGTTTACTAGTCTTAGTCCCTTAAGGGAGATATTATTATCTACACTTGCATAGGAGGAATGTTACTGGTATAAAGGTTAAGTAACTTCACCATATGCTCAACACTCAATACCTGGTAAGTACTGAGTTGAGCTTCAGATTCAGATATGTTCGTCTTCCAAGGCTGAGCTCCTCTCATTAAATTATCTTATTAGAAGAGCTGAGTAATCAAGTTCCAGGTGTACTTCCTCTTTGCTATAACGTCATTTTTCACTTAAAAACAATTGCTTTTTTCTTAATGATGAAATTATATTCGTCCTAATACTTGCTTGTGACCTAACACACAGTGATTTGGTTAGACTCAGGTGAGCCAAAATGAAAAAAATTACTTGCAAACAGATGTATTCAAATCTTGGCTTTGTTGTTTTTAAAAATGTTTTAAAATAGCATTTCTAGCACAAAAATTAATATGTGACCTGTAGCACGTGCTTTGCAGCCTCTGATGAACTAATTAACCCATGTACTAGAAACAAACTTGAAAGTCTGTTTGTATAGGTAAAATGTAGCAAAGTAGACTCACTGTATATTACAGCCTTCCTTTGAATTTGCCATTCCATATTTCCAGGAAGGTAAATGGTGGAAATTTCCTTTGGAAGAATAAAACGACAAATGGAGTGACTGTGTATTCCGTGCATTGCCTCATACAACACTGCAGGCGGGGTCTTTGGGGGAAGATGCAGCCGGGTTCCTAGTGCACACAGGCAGCCTGTTTAGACTCACTTTTGCTCTAAACAAATTCAAAGTGCCTCTGTTAAAGCAAGCTGGAGAGACTTGCCACAGGTGGTGGTCATGACTAATGTGCATCTGCATTACTGGCCCAGCCTCTCATTTCTTAATGAGTTTTGTCTGTTTTATGGTTTCGTAATTAAACAAATTGTTATAAGTGACTAAAAAATTGTTGCCAAGAAGCCCATTTCCGCAGCTGGCAGCCTGATACATCATAAGTTTAATTGTTGAAATGCTCTGTCAGGGGCCAACTTCTTTATTATTGTTTGCCTAACAATTTCAAATACGTGGGTGAGTAGAAGTAGCACTTTGGGCACTATTAGACTTCTTTTATGACTGAGTTTTCCCCCAAATACCGGCTTTGTAAGTGGCCGAATTGCTGGGGAATATATTAGGATAATCCATTTTTAAAAACAGGGATGAATCTTTAAACCAATGATACCTGTTGCCACTAAAGAGGTTTAAATCATAAGAACTAGTCTGGGTATTTTCTCCAGAGAATCACCAGATGAAGAAATATGGATGGCTTTCTAATCTCTGTCAAGTCCCTGGACAGCAGAGCATCTTCTTGGGAGCTGTTTTCCTCTACTATGAATGAAAATCACTGATGCTGTCCTCTTTCTCTTACTTTAACTAAGGACACACTATACCTTTGTATTAACACGCAGCCAGGTCTCTGAGACACAAGACCCCCATTTCTATACAAAGAATTGTAGCTTCTACGTTCAGACACTGTTCTTAGTACCATTTAATTTTTATTGTTTGCACATCTTAAACTTATTTTTAAAATCATCTTTTATTTGAGTAAAAGTATATCAGAAAATAGAAATTTTTTCCCAGTCTTATTGAGGTATTGACAATAAAACTGTATAAATTTAAGGTGTGAAATGTGATGATTTGTTATATGTATACATTATGAGGTGACTACCACAATCAAGTTAGTTCACACATCCATCACACATAGTTACCATTTATGTGTGTGTGTTTGTGTGTGTGTATGTGTGTGTGGTAAGACCATTTAAGGTTGATTCTCTTAGCAAATTTCAACTATACAATACAGTATTATTAATTATACTCCCCATGCTGTATATTAAATCCCTATGATTTATTTATCTTTCTATATGGCCCCAAATAGATACCTTTTGTTTCTTTAGTATATTAAGTAGGATATTGTCTATGGGACTTCAGGGGTTTTTTTTTTTGGTTTTAAATTATATGCTTCTCTGATTATTAAACTAATACACCTTTAGTTTACAACATTAAAAATATATAATAAGAAATAAAACACTCAAAATCCCACATTGATATATTGGATAATTTCTCAGCACAGATCCACTCCCCTCCTCCTTAACATAGCATATACTCCTTGATCCACTGAGTTTGTGTTTGGCCATGAGTTTTCCTTTGATGTTGGGAAGGTAGGAAAAAGTGACATGTTGAATGTGGGCAGAAGTGCCAGTTCAGAGTAAAGGCTTTAAGAGGCTTGCCCTATGCACTCCTGGTGTCCACCATGACATTCACAGGCCCTGCTTATTCAGCCTGTGTCCCAGTAAGAAGTAGATGTGCACAAGACCTGGGTCCAGCCAGATCTAGTGAAGTTCTTAGCAGTCTCCTTTTAAGCCTAAAATAAATGTCTCTTATTGTAAGTCCCTAAGATTATGAGATTGTCTATTACACAGCAAAAATTGACATATACATCCACTTTCAATGGAGATTGTGTGTGCATGTACAAATGTATGCAGTAGATCACACTCACACACATGCGTGCATAGATTTGAAATAGATTGCTTCTAATGCAACCAACTCATTCTAATGCAACGGACTCTTTCTAGTTTGCCTGATACCTTCCTGGTTTTAGCACTGTAAGTTCCCTATCCTGTTAAACTCCTCAGTCTCAAGCAAACCAGGATTATTATCATCCTACTTCTTACATTTTTCTTTTTTTTTTACATAATAAATCTACTTTTCTTGCTTAGTAAACTTCGATTAGAAACCTGCATTTTTGCATGTTCTTCTCAGTTTGTAGTAATTGAATAATGCCCAGTCACATGCAAAAACCAAGAAATTAATTTAACCAATCACCTAATGTTTGGTATTTATTAATAAGTTATTTTTAAGGTTATTTCTTCTTATAAATTAAGAAAACAATTCCTGTATAATATTTGGCCTAGTTGTATTTTTTTATAATTTTAGCATAATTCTTCATAACTGAATTTTATAATTTGAGGTCAACTTGTTTTATGAAATCAACAGCTTAATTTAAAAATATTTAAGTAGAAAATAAAATTTTTTGAAACAATGACATAGCTGCAATTCATATTACAATACATTGCATAATGAGTACATGCATGATAAATATAAACAATCAGGGGCATGCAATAGAATCTCAATAGGCATTAAGCCATTTGTTCTTAGGGCCATCTGATAAATAACCTTAACTCCATCTGCTAGCTTGGTTTCTCTTGACCATGCAACAGGAAAAAAGTAACAGGTTATGGGAATTAAGAAGTGGAAATCTTTGGGAGGCAACTGTTCTGCCTACCACAGAGCCCAAGCTGAGCATCCCCCTGACAGTCACATCAACTGATAGCCATGTGAATGATCTATCTTGGATGTTTAGACCAGCAGGGCTTCAGATGACAACAGACCAAATTTATATCTAATTGCAAATTTCTGATTCTCCCCAAGTGCTAATCACCCCCAGAGCCAAACCAATATATAGAACAAAGACAAAATAATAATAAATGTAAATTTTAAACCCTGAAGTTTTAGGGTGGTTGGCTATAGAGCAAATGTAAACCTCATTTCGCTAACTCCAATGGTCATTTTCTTACTCTTTATTTTCCTTGAGCTGACAGCATTATTTCACATAGTTGTGAACTTCCTTCTCCTTGGTATACTTTTTTTTTTTTGTATTCAACTTCTAGTATATCACACACTTCTAAGATTTTAAATAACTCTCTTGTTGTTTTTCTCAGTTTCCCTTGCTAATTCTTCTTGCATATAACCTCATAAGGTTGGAGTAATCCAGTGCTTAGTCCTTATCCTTCTTTTATATTTAAATTTCATCCCCTGGTAATCTTAGTCTCCTATGGTTATATATCAACCATATGCCAACTCCCACATTTAAATCCCTAGATGAAAATTTTTTGCAAACCTCTGTATTCATAAATCCAATAGTGTACATTACATCTCCACTTGGATATCTCATTGCCATCTCAAACTCTAATTGTCCCAAACGAAGGTAATACCTGCCTTTAAATCTGTCCCATATACAGTCTTCCTCATCTTAATTGCTAGGAACTCCATCCAGTCCCCAACCACTGAATTATAAGGGCACCAGGGACCTTATATTAGTTAGTTTTCACACTGCTAATAAAGACATAC
This sequence comes from Nomascus leucogenys, assembly GCF_006542625.1. Lineage (NCBI taxonomy): Eukaryota > Metazoa > Chordata > Mammalia > Primates > Hylobatidae > Nomascus > Nomascus leucogenys. The sequence continues at coordinate 30,980,572 of NC_044391.1, read as the reverse complement.
CCTAAACTGGGAACAAAAAGAGGTTTAATTGGACTTACAGTTCCACATAACTCGGGAGGCTTCAGAATCATGGCGGGAGGCAAAAGGCACTTCCTACATGATGGCAGCAAGAAAAAAATGAGGAAGAAGTAAAAGTGGAAACCCCTGATAAACCCATCAGATCTTGTGAGACTTATTCACTATCACGAGAATAGCACATGAAAGACTGGCCCCCATGATTCAGTTACCTCCCCCTGGGTCCCTCCCACAACATGTGGGAATTCTGGGAGATACAATTCAAGTTGATATTTGGGTGGGGACACAGCCAAACCTTATCAGACCAGTTTTGTTTAAGACAATTTTGCCATGGAATGGAAGGGGGAGTTGGATGGTTTGAGAATGAAAGTATGCCACCTCGGACATTATTTAGATTCTCATAAGAGGCATGCAACCTAGATCCCTTGCATGTGCAATTCACAATAGGGTTCCTGCTCCCATGCGAATCTAGTGCAGCTACTGATCTGACAGGAGGCAGGGCTCAGGGCTTAATGCTTGCTGGCCCACTCGTCACCTCCTGCTGTGCAACCCAGTCTGTAACAGGCCATAAACCTGTACTAGTACACAGCCCTGTGGTTGTGGACCCCTGTTCTAATTGATTAGGGTATATACCTTCTTTCTCTCACATCTCATACCCAATATAAAACTTTCTCAGGAACTGTGGAAGGTAGATAGATAACAGGATGGTAGGTAAAGTGTTTCTTCATATTTCTGCCTTTAAATGACACTTGACAATTCTGCCTAAAGTCAATTGAACATAACTAGTCATTTTTACCTGAAAATGTTGACAAAAGTGGAGGAGTAGAGGAACTATTTGAGGACCACCATTGTCTCTACCACATCTCCTCCCTGGTCTACATAAAGAACAAAAATATAAAATTTTTTTGTATTATTTCTCTTAGTTTTTCCTCATACCCTAAACATTATTACTTATATATAAAAATGTAGTCAATATTGTGCATATTCATTTTGTGTCAGAATTACATATTCACATTAGAATACTTGGGAATTTAGTCATTTAATTTTCTTAGGACATATTTCAAAGCTGTTTTTGAAGTCAAGTAGCAAAAACTATAATTCTGCCCTATAAAAGTTTTTAGTGAACAGATTAATCTAATGATGTCATCCAATCACCCTCCTTTAGGGAAGCGGCACACTTCAGATTTTTAAAATTTGAGATTGGTAGAGATTTCTTTAACTTTTTCTCTTATCTGCAAATTCCATATTATAAACCACTACTTTTCATTTGTTCTTCCCTTTTGGACTGATATTTTATTGCTTGAAGAGTAGCCTTTAACTTGTGTATGCATGCAATGGGTTAAATCACAGGAACTATTATGTACATTCAAAATACAATTGCCAATAAATAGGTGTCTTGCAAATTTTACTTATTGGAGGCCTCACACTATCTATAGTCAACTCTTAAAATGCATTATGACAGAGAATCATATTACTAAGAACTATTTAATAATTGAAATATCTTAAATATTATAAAAATTTGTGTGAAAATATTTTGTCTGTTTATTGTACAAGCATTTTGCATATTTTGCCATTTCTTAACATTTTTTCAAAAGAAAAAACGTTAAAACACAAGAAATGCATCTAAATACATGCAAACATCTTTCATTAGTTTTTCATAATATACTAATCAGGTAATATTTTTAAAACTGAAAATTTGCGGCAAATTATATATCATCTTTTAATCGAGGCAATCACTGCTCTAGATATTTTTCATGTTATTAAAATATATTATTCTGAATAATATTCTAGAAAGTACACTAATACTTTTTTTTTTTTTTTGAGATGGAAGTTTGCTCTTGTTGCCCAGGCTGGAGTACAATGGTGCAATCTTGGTTCACTGAAACCTCCACCACCGGGTTCAAGTGATTCTCCTGCCTCAGCCTCCTGACTAGCTGAGATTACAGGTGCCCACCACCACACCAGGCTAATTTTTGTATTTTTAGTAGAGACATGGTTTCACTATGTTGGCCAGGTTGGTCTTGAACTCCCGACCTCAGGTGATACACCTGTCTCGGCCTCCCAAAGTGCTGGGATTACAGGCGTGAGCCACCATACCCAGTAGACTAATAAATCCTTGAGGGTAAACACCATGTGTGATTCATCTCAAAACCATCCATATCCTATAGTACCTCATAATGAGTAGGAAATAAAAGTGACCATATTTGCATTGTCGACTAAAAACTCTTCATGATTTCTGATGCCAACTATTTTATACATCCATTGATTTGTAGCCTTTCTATTTTACAACTTCTACAATGGAAATGCTGAAAATATATTGCTGTATAAAAATTAGTTTTAGTCAAGATCACCATTCGAAGATACCGGTGTACATAATGTCAGGTTTTTTTCACCATGAGAAATCATTCTATTTAATTTATTTTTGACTCTTGAACTTAGATTAACTCCTCTACTACACTTTCCTCTCCCATATAAAAACCACGGTCTTGTAAGTTTTCTGGTGGGCTCATGGCTATTTTGTGCTTTCTACCCTCTCTTCTTTTTACATGTCGCTGTCTTTAATAGATGCAAACATATACTTAGAAATAAAACCAGCAGCTGGATCTCTGGAATTTACAATTCCCAGAGATCTCAGTAAGACATTATATATATTTGAACCAGCTCACAATTTTACCAACATTCTCTGCTCCTGAGCATCACATATAACTAAAAGTGCCTTAGGGACAAAGTTATAATAAGTAGCAATAGACATATACTTTCGTAAACAACCCTAGGATTTCATTGTAGGAATTAGAGTGTGTACTACTCATTTATGGATGAGAGTAATATACCCTCTCTTCTTAAAAGTGAAAATGTCCCTAGCAACTTTCCTCTTTCACCCCTATGAGCACATTTACATGTGTGATGACAGTTGCTGTATCAATCATTGGATTTGCAGTTGGTTCGTGGGGCACATGCGTAGTGTATGTGCAGCATAATTATTTTTATTGCATAAACAGAATGACCATATGTGTATATTTCACCACTAACTAACACAACTTAGTATGGTGGTTGGCACACAGTTGGCAATCAATAAAAATATAATTGCTGAGTAAATAAAATACTGAAGATGTTAACTCTGATTTCACTATACTGAAAAATACATCACTCATGTATCATGAATTACCAAAACAATGTAATCTTCCAAGATACACCACATATTAACTACATGGTCCTAAACAATGACACATTTGCATAATACCTCATATAATGTTGATGTGAGGATTAAGTAAATGATGTACACAAATCACCTAGCATCTACCAGACACATCGGAATAATTTAATCTACATTTAAAACAAAAATAGATGGAATCAAAAACAAAAATTCAAAAAAAGGGATTTTAGAAATTCTTTTTGAAGGAAGGTGAAAAACATTTTCTTAAGGTTTAACATAAATTCTTTAAGAAAATTTTATATTTTCTTAATATAAAAATAATATTTGCAAGAAAGACCCACTCTAAATCTTTGCATAAAATATGAGCTCTTATATTTACAAGTACACCATGCTTATAAATTAGTAGATTATCAAACTTTTCTAAGTTCCATCAGTAAGCAATAAACAAAAGGATAGATACAATGCAATCAAAATATTTGAGCTGAATAGCAAGTTTAAAATATGCCGTATTAACTTCTCAAATTCTACAAGTAAGTATGTGACATGTATTCCACTACTTTCTCTGGTGTATTACTTGTACGCCAGAGATTACAAAGTGTTTACACAAACACCAGGTACTTAAGTAACTTTGTGTCCTTTTATATAAACATATAGTATGGGCTTTGTTTTCTTCCTTCACAAAAAGCTAAGTTCAGAAAATTTTATTTCAAACCTCTGGGCAGTGTTCAAAAATAAAACGGGCTTCTTTCCATATTCTCAATTTAACACTTACCCATCTCCTGGATCAGAACAAACTAAATAACTGATCTAATTCAAGTTATCATGGAAGACAAACTATATCGTTTAAAGTTCAATCATTAAAAATTTTAACTATTTATGTGATTTCTATCTTCCTTGCCTAGTTTATTTAGCAGTGCTTTTCTTCTCTTTCCTCTATCCTCAACTTCTTTTCTTGTGAGTTTTCAGAATACGAACATGTCCATCCTCTCTTCTAACCTTCATGAACTCTACCTGGAACTTATTCTTCTGTATAAAAGCATCTTGAAAATGTCTAATACTTGCTAGTCTCTTTTACTTGCCTCTAAATTCTTCCTTAGAAACTTGTTTAATTTCCTTAGCTAAGATCATGGGGATAAAATAATAATTTTCTTTGAAAAAAGTTGTTTGAAAATAATATTGAATACCATTGTGAGAACAACAAATAAAACATCCAAAGAGCAGTGAATTTTACTCTTAGACTCTCAATAATGGGTCAGGAGCAGTGGTTCACACTTGCAATCCTAGCACTTCGGGAAGCCCGAGGTGGGCATATGTCTTGAGCTCAGGAGCTCGAGACCAGCCAGGCCAACATGGGGAAACCCCGTCTTTACTAAAAATACAAAATTTAGCCAGGTGTTCTGATACGCGCATGTAGTCCCTACTACTCAGGTGACTGAAGCAGGAAGCAGGAGGATCGCTTGAACCTGGGAGATCGAGGCTACAATGAGCCGAGATGGTGCCATAGCACTCCAGCCTGGGTGACAAAATAAGACCCTGTCTCAAAAAAAAAAAAAAAAAAAGGAATTTCAATAATGAATTTTGCCTGTGCATACCTTTTTTAAACTTAGGCACAATATCTATACTTGCTTTTTTATTCCATAGGTACACATTGAGAACATACTATGTCCCAGGCATGATGATGAACACATTTAAAAAAATACACAAAATGAGCCAGGCACAATGGCTCACGCCTGTAATCCGAGCACTTTGGGAGGCCAAGGCGGGTTGATCACAAGGTCAAAAGTTCAAGACCAGCCTGACCAACATGGTGAAACCTAATCTCTACTAAAAATACAAAACTTAGCTGGGCGTGGCAGTGCACACCTGTAATCCCAGCTACTCAGGAGGATGAGGTAGGAGAATCGCTTGAACACGGGAGGCAGAGGTTGCAGTGAGCCGAGATGGCACCACTGCACTCCAACCTGGGTGACAAAGCAAGACTCCATCTCAAAAAAAAAAAGGTGCACAAAATGTTTCTCTCCATTGAACTTAAAGACTATTGAAGAGTAATGAAAATATAGTTGAATATAAATAATGATACTTTAAAAGTATAATGATATTTTGAAAGTAAGTGCTTTCAAAATCAGTGAAAAAAAATCCAAATTTGAACTACAAAACAAACACAGCCACCATGACAAAAACAAATGAGAATCAAAGCAGGGAATGACAAACCAGATAAGTCAGTTTAATATCTGCTAGCTTCTATAAAATATAATAGAAAGCAATCATCTAGTTCTTTGCATAATTATTAAGAATAATGTAGTTTATCCTTTAGATTATTATTGAAGAAAGAACCGTACATAGATAGTCAAATTATTGTAGTAAATAAACTACACAAATTTCAGGCCATGTTGCCTCCCTACTCATGACTGCAGATGGAATACTGAAATGGAAGAGGGTACATAAATATTATTCAAAAGATATTGGGAGCTGGGATTGCTGCAAACTAGTCAGTCCTTTGCCTTCCACTAGAGGTGGTAATAAAACAAGAAACCAAAAGTGCAACAAGCACTAAACAAATAATCACATATACAAATATATAATGAAAATTGTTATGAATAGCATTAAGAAAGTTTAAAGAATCCATGAGAAATTTTAAAAAGAAAGACTGAATTTAAATGGTGGTCACATAGAGTGATCAAAAAAAGCTTCTCTGATGAAGTGGCATTCTAGAAGAGATCTGAAGGATGAGTAAGAGTTGGCCAGGTCCAATATATAAGGAAGAATCTTTTAAAAGCATTAGGTTTTTCAAAAGCCCAACAGGCAGTTGGAGCATTTGACTTACTTAAAGATCAGTATAATTAGAGCACAAACAGTATGAAGGAGATGGGCTTATGACATTAAAGATATTAACATGTCATAAATATATTATATATCATACTACATGTTATATATGGCAACAGTGGCAAACACATGCCTGTGTGTCCAGGCAAGAAACAATCATATCAAGTTTATTTGATAAGCATAGTAATGAATGATGGAGACTGCAGGAAACTGCAGGGCATACGATCAGCTTCTACTTAATTTTAGAAGGTTGTTGCACATGAAATGTGGGCATTATGTTGTCCAGACATCTGATTTATCAAGGGAAACCAGAAATATGTTACTGTATGTGAAATTTTCTAACTTTAAAATTCTAGCTTAATGATTTACATACTTCATAGATCAAATAAAATATATCTATGAGGTGAATACAGCCCAATGGTCTTTTAGGATGTTAAGAATTTTTACTTATATCCTAAGCAAAATTACAAGCAATTCAAGCAAAGAGTAAGTAGGAAGGGACAAAATCAAATATGTATTTTTTTATAAAAAAATTTGTGCTCTGTATGGAGAATTGATTGTTAAGAGTATAATTTGGGTATAAGATGATATTGATTTGGCAAATTCGTGATGCTGATGTGGAAGACAATAAATTGAAGGTATAGTTTGGAGTTTGAATTAGTTAGGTATTGGTTGTAGAGAATGAGGAATAGAGAAGTATTAAAGTTGAATTCCTGGATGCTGTCATGACCTATTGAAATAGCTCTATCTTTGGCTTTTGTTGAGTGTTTTTTCCTTGAAGATTTTTCTTGACTTCTGGAAAAGAGCTACTATTTTTTGTTACTTCAACACCTCTTCCTCTGCTTTTATTCTCCTTTAGTAACATGATCCACCTACGCTTGAAGATCCACATATGAACTATGAAATTCTCATGAAGAATCAGACAACTCCTCCAACTGACACTGGTGTGGGCATCTGACTAACCAGATCCAAGCATAAGGCTTCCTTCTAGACTCAATAATTTAGCAAGAGATAGACACTTGTGCCAAACTGGGCCAAGCAGCATTCTTTCCGTTTATTGATTTTTTTAGTCAAAATGTTAGGATAGAAGTTTTGCATTTGCCACAATTGATATTTAATCCCCAAGAGGCAGATCACCATATCTTCCCTCACGTGAAACACTGGTCTGACAGAATGAAGTTGACACATAAAGAGAATTAAAATAGAAGTGAGAAAGCATCTTGTTGGTGTTTTAATTTTCTAATTGATACATAATTATTATGTTTATTTATGGGGTACAAAGTAATATTTTAATACATGCATTTAAAGTTTAATGATCAATTCAGAGTAATTACCATATACATGACCTCAAATATTTATGATTTCTTAGTATTGGGAATATTCAAAATCATCTCTTCTAGCTATTTGAAATTATTCAATAAGTTATTGTTAACTATAGTCACCCTACAGTGCTATAGCACACTAGTACTTAGTCCTCCTTTCTCGGTATAATTTTGTATTTATTAAGCAAGTGTTCTCCATCCTCCTCTGTCCCCAACATTTCCCAGCCTTTAATAACCACAATTTTATGGTTATATAAGCTCAACATTTTTAACTCCCACACATGAAAGAGAACATGATATATTCATCTTTTTGTGCCTGATTTGTTTCACTTAACATTATATCCTCCTGGCTCCCTCTTTGCCGCAAATGACAACATTTCCTTGTTTTTCTTGTGTCTATATAGTAAATTTTCATTATCCACTCATCTTTTGAGAGACACTTAGGTTGATTCCATATCTTGGCTAGTGTGAATAGCACTGCAATAAAAATGGCGGTATAGATATCATTCTGATGTGTTGATTTTCTTGCCATTAAATAAATACCCAAATGAGATTGAGATTGTTGGATCATATAGTACTTTTGTTTTGTCTTGTTTTGAGACAGATTCTCTCTCTATCGCCCAGGCTGGAGTGCAGTAGCGCAATTTCAGCTCACTGCAACCTCCACCTCCCAGGTTCAAGCGATTCTCCTGCTTCCTTTTCCCGAGTAGCTGGGACTACAGGCGCCCACCACCACGCCCGGCTAATTTTTTTGTATTTTTAGTAGAGACGGGGTTTCACCGTGGTCTCAATCTCCTGACCTCGTGATCCGCCCGCCTCGGCCTCCCAAAGTGCTGGGATTACAAGCGTGAGCCACCGCGCCCGGCTAATTTTTTGTACTTTTAGTAGAGACGGGATTTCACCGTGTTAGTCAGAGTGGTCTCTATCTCCTGACCTCGTGATCCGCCTGTCTCAGCCTCCCAAAGTGCTGGGATTACAGGTGTGAGCCACCGCGCCTGACCCTGGTACTTTTATATTTAGTTTTTTGAGTCAGTTGCATGTTTTCTATAATAACTGTATTAATTTACATTCCCTCCAATAGTTTGTAAGAGTTCTCTTTTCTCCAGATCTTCCAGTATCTGTTATTTTTTCTCCTTCTGTTAATAGCCACTCGAACTGGAGTGAGAAGGTATCTTTTAGTTTTGACTTGTATTTCAGATACTAGTTGACCATTTGTTTGAGTTATTTTATAAAATGTCTAATCAGATCCTTTGTCCATGTTTTAATGGTATTATTATTATCATTATTTGCTGTTGATTTGAATGCTTTTATATTCTGGATATTAATCCTTTGTAAAATGAATAGTTTGCAAATATTTTCTCCCATTCTACAGATTGTCTCTTCACTCACTTGATTGTTTCCTTTGTTGTGCAGAAGCTTTTTAGTTGGATACAATATCATGTGTCTATTTTTCTATTGTTGCCTGTGTTTTTATAATCTTACTTATAAAATATTTGCCCAGACTAATGTCCTCTAGCACTTCTTCCATGTTTTATCCCAGTAGTCTCATAGTTTTAGGTTATGTTAAAATCTTTAATCCACTTTTACTCTGATATTTGTAGGGGTCTAGCTTCATTCTTCTACACATAAATATACAGTTTTCCCAGTGCTATTTACTGAAAAGCCTGTCCTTTCCCCAGTGGATGTTCTGGTGCCTTTGTCAAAAACCAGTTGACTGTAAATGCATGGGTTTATTTCTGGGTGCTTTATTCTGGTCTATTGGTCTATGTATCTGTTTTTGAGCCAGGACCATGTGGTTTTGGTTATTATAGCTTTGTAGTTTATTTTGAAGTCAGGTAATGTGATGCCTCCAGCTTTGTTCTTTTTGTTCAGGCTTGTTTTGGCTATTTGGGGTCTTTTGTGAGACATCAAATGAAATTCCATACGAATTTTAGAATTTTTTTTCTATTTTTGTGAAAAAATGTCATGGGTATTTTGATAGGAGTTGCACTGAATCTGTAGGTGGGTAGTATGGTCATGTTAACAATATTTATTCTTCCAATCTATAAACATGGAATCAAATTCCATTATTTTGGTGTGTTCTCTTCAATTACTTTCATCACTTCTTTGTAGTTTTCATTATAAAAGTATTTTACCTCCTTAGGTAAATTTATTCCTAGGTATTTTACTTTTTATTTTTATAACCTTTGTAAATAAAATTGCTTTCTTTATTTCTTTTTCAGCTAGTTTGTAATTGGGATTTAGAAATACTACTGAAATTTGTATGTAGATGTTACATCCTGCAACTTTACTGATTTGTTTATCAACCCTAATAGTGTTCTAGTGGAGTCTTTAGGTTTTTCTATATATAAAATTATGTTTTAAACGAAGAGAGATGATTCAACTTTCTCTTTTCCAGTTTGTATGCCCTTTATTTCTTTCTATTGCTTAATTTCTCTGGTTAGGACTTTCAATAATATGTCAAATAAAAGTATGAATGTTGGCATCTTTGTCTTGTTCCAGTTCTTACAGGAAAAGATTTTCCCCATTCAGTATGATGTTAGTTGTGGGGGGTTTCATATATGGCCTTTATTGTGTTGAGATATATTCCTTCCATATCTAATTTACTGAGAGTTTTTATCATGAAGAAACATTGAATTTTATCATTTTTGCCACATCTGTTGAGATGGTCATATGGCTTTTGTCCTTTATTCCACTGATGTGGTATATCACATTTACCAATTTGCATATGTTGAATCATCCTTGCATCTCTGTGACAAATCCCACTTAATGATGTATAGTCTTTTCGATGTGCTGTTGGATTTATTTTACTAATATTTGATTCAGGAGTTTTGCACCTATGTTCATCAGGAATATTGGCCTGCAGTTTTCTTTTGTTTGTTTGTCTTTGTCTGGTTTTGGTATGAGGATAATGCTGGCCTTGGAAAATAAGTGAGAAAAAGTTCTCTCCCCCTGGGGAAGCTGTGGCACAAGAATCACTTGAAACCAGGAGGCTGAGGTTGCGCTGAGCCAAGATTGTGACACTGCACTCCAGCCTGGGCGACAGAGTAAGATTCTGTTGAAAGAGAAACAAAACAAAAAACAAACAAACAAAAACAAAAAAACCAAAGAGTTCTCTCCCCTTTAATTTTTTGGAATAGTTTGAGAAGAATTGCTGTTAGTTCTTTTTTTTTTGAAAGTTTATTAGAATTCATCAGTGAAGCTATTCTGTCCTGAACTTTTCTTTGTTGGCTGACTTTGTATTACTGATTTAATCTTCTTACTGATTATTGGTTGTTGAGGTTATCTATTTCTTCTTGGTTCTCTCTTGGTTAAGTTATAAGTATACAGGAATATATCCATTTCTTCTAGTTTTTCCAATTTGTTGGCATGAAGTCTTTCCTAATGGCCTCAAGTTCCTATGTATTTCTATGTTATCTGTTATATATTCATGTATGTTTCTAATTTTGTTTATTTTAGTCTTCCTTTTTATTTCTTACTTAGTCTGGTGAATAGTTTGTCAATTTTGTTTATTTTTTCAAAAAACTAATTTTGTTTTCTTAATCTTTTGCGTTTTGAGCAACCATTTTGTTTACGCTCTGATCTTTACTATTTCTTTCCTTCTAATAATTAAGGGTTTTGTTTGTTCTTGCATCATTAGCTTATTTATTTGAAATATGTCTTTATTGATGTTGATGTTTATTGCTATAAAATTTTCTCTTAGTACTGCTTTTGCTATATCCAATATATTTTGGTATGCCATCTTTCTATTTTAATAATCAACATCAGTGGTGTTTCTGAATGTCTGAGTGGTCTAGGCGGTGGTTGTTTATGGAAGCTGTTGGCTGGTTTTGATGGTATCAGGGAAACTGGGCAAGCCAGTCCTCAGCCCTGGTGGAGCATGTGCATGCACATAGTAGATCCACTACTAGAGGGGTGGGGTTGTCAGCAGCAGTGTTGACAAGTCCCAGTTGGTTCTGCTCTCAGACTCTGGGGAACACACATGTCTGCTTTCTACGTCCTAAGAGAAGCCTCCTTGCTTTGATGAACTGCCTGCTTTCCAAGGTGTAGAGCACTGTGTGGACGTGGGTGCTGGTGCCATGACTGCAACACCAGGCCCAGCTGTTGCTGTGACACTGCAGCCCTCTGAGTGGATGTGGTGAGATGCTAAGCGGGGCCATATTTATGTTGAGACGCTGGAGCTCTTGGGTCCCAGGGGTCAGATGGTTGCTCTTCTCTCAGAATGGTGCCATGTTGCAGCAGCCTGCGTCCCAGGGAATGAGGGTGCTCCAGCAAAAATTTTCTTTCTAGAATAATGTAATCACATGGACTCCAGCCACTCTCTATACTAGACTCATGGCCTGTGAGGGCTGTGGGTCTCTCCTATAGCTAGGATTGCAGGCATCTCTGTTGGAAACCTGGACTGCTGGGGATCTCCTGCTTATCTTTTTCCCACAATGGGGAGTCCCTCTTGAATGCAAATTTAAACCCAAGTAGCACTTCACTGCCCTCTATGCTGCCATCACGAGTTTCTGTGCCTCAGAAGATCTTCATCTCTTCCTTACTAAATTTCAGTATATTCCATTAAATATTCTATTAACTTGTGATTATTTATTTGTTATTTTGGTATTTGTTTTTGTAGGAGTTAGGTGTTGGGTGCCTCTAGTCAACCATCTTTATCCAGAAAACATCTTGATCACTTTGTAATTTCAGCTTCTAGTCTCTGTTCTCCCCGTAAGTACCGTGACTGCTATCTCCACAAACATTGGTTTTTCAAACCATTACTCTAATACTGTGATAGATTCTTCTATCCATTCAATATACCATTGTTTGAATATCATTGTACAGGCTTAATATCTACCATTTATAACTAAAATACTGCTCACAAAGTTCAGCCCTACTGGTTATCAATACACTTCCCTGATTATTTCCTTTATACATCTTTTGTCTGCTGACCTCTTAAATTACATGTAATATAGGGTTCCATTTTCTTCTATATTACCAGATAGTACATATCTAAACATCTCTACCACCTATATTTCATGAAGGTCTCTGGGAATAGTGCTAGACTCTGTTTTAGTCAACATATTACCCAATCAAATCAATTATTAAATTTTGTCAATTATACCTCCTGAATAGCTCCTCTCCAACCCTAATGCAAGCAGTTTAGTTTATATATTCACCATCTCTCACTTGGCCATTTATAGTTTCCTCAATTATCTCTCTTCCACTAGTGACAGCTCTCATCTCTTCCTGCATCTATATCACTGCTGGAGTTAGATTCCTGAAATGAAAATCTTGATACATGGGTACAATGCTGATACTTCACAATAGTTCTTATAACCTTCAGATAGGAGTTCAAGCTTCTTCATATTGTGTGTAGGCCCTGCTATCAGAATCCTGCCTGCCACTTCAATTATATGTCTTACCACATGCTTCCATCACTTGGGTCCCAGAGAATCAGATTCCTAGTTATTCTACGTCTGCATCAAGTGATTTTGTGGCTCTGTGCTTTGTCTTAAACACTCTAGGTGTCTGAAATCCCCTTAAATTCCTCATGTAAATGGTAGGCTCTTCTCCATCAATAACAATTATACTTAGGAACCACTAACTATTTGCACAATTTCCTAACTTCCTAGATATATTAGTCCATTCTCAGGCTGCTAATAAGAACATACTCGACAGGGTAATTTATAAAGAAAAAGAGGTTTAATGGACTCACAGTTCTATATGGCTGTGGAGGCCTTACAATCATGGCAGAAGGCAAAGGAGGAGCAAAAGCACATTTTACATGGTTGCAGGCAAAAGAGTGTGCAGGGGAACTATCCTTTATAAAACCATCAGATCGAATGAGATTTATTAACTATCATGAGAACAGCACAGGAAAAACACACATGATTCAATTACCTGCCACTGGATCCCTACCACAACGTGGGGATTATGGGAGCTATAATTCAAGATGAGATTTGGGTGGGGGAAGAGCCAAACCATATTATTAGATAAATATATTTACAGCCTTCTCTCTCTAGGCATTCAACTTACTTCTACTATGGCCTGAGTTTTATTATAATTATTTGTTTATTTAATTTTCACTGTACTGTAATGTAAGCCATTGCATTAGTCTGTTCTCACACTGCTATAAAGACATACCTAGGACTGAGTAATTAATAAAGAAAACAGGTTTAATTGATTCACAGTTCCATGGGTTGTACAGGGCTTTGCTTCTGGGGAGGCCTTAGGAAACTTGCAATTATGCCAGAAGGTGAAGGGAAAGCAGGTATATCTTCACATGCCTGGCAGGAGAGAGACAGAGAGAGAGTGAAGGGGGAGGTGCTATGCACTTTCAAATAACTAGATCTCATGAGAAGTATACCATAAGAACAGCAAAGGGGAAGTCTGCCTCATGATTCAATGACCTCCTGCTAGATCCCACCTCCAACACTGGTGAATACAATTCAACATGAGATTTAGGTGCGGACACAGAAACAAACCATATCATTCTGCCCCTGTGCTCTCCCAAATCTTATGTCCTTTTCATATTTCAAAACACAATCATTCCTTCCCACCAGTCCCCCAAAGTCTTAACTTATTCCAGCATTAACTCAAAAGTCCACAGTCCAAAGTCTCATCTGAGACAAGGCAAGAAACTTCTGTCTATGATCCTGTAAAATTAAAAAACAAGTTAGCTACTTCCAAGATACAATGAGGCACATGCATTAGGTAAATGCTCCCATTTTAAAAGGCATAAATTGTCCAAAAATAAGGGGCTACAGGCCCCATGCAAGTCTGAAACCCAGCAGGGCAGTCATTAAATCTTAAAGCTTCAAGCTAATCTCCTTTGACTCCATGTCTCATGTCCAGGATATGCTGATTCAAGCGGTGGGCCCCCAAGGCCTTGGGCAGCTCTGCCCCTGTGGTTCTGCAGGGTACAGCTCCCACAGCTGCTTTCACAGGCTGGTATTGAGTTCCTGCAGCTTTTCCAGGCTCACAGTGCAAGCTGTTGGTGAATCTACCATTCTAAGAGCTGAAGGATAGTAACCCTCTTCTCATAGCGCCACTAGGTAGTGCCCCAGTGAGTACTCTATGTGGGGGCTCAAACTCCACATTTCCCCTTTGCATTGCCCTAGTAGACGGTCTCCATGATGTCTCCATACCTGCAGCAGACTTCTGCCTGGACATCCAGGTGTTCTCATAAACCCTCTGAAAGCTAGGTGGAGGCTCTGAAGCATCAACTCTTGTCCTCTGCACAGCGTCAGGCCCAACACCACACGGAAGCCACCAAGGCACAGGACTTTCACTCTTGGAACCAATGGCCCGAGCTGTATCTTAACCCCTTTTAGCTGTGGATGGACCTGGAGCAGCCGAGCTGCAGGGTGCCATGTCCCATGGCTGTATAGAGCAGCTGGGCTCTAGGCTTGACCCATGAAACCATTTTTTTCCTCCTAGGCCTCCAGGTCTTGATGAGAAGGGCTGCTGCCAAGGTCTTTGAAATGCCTTGAGGCATTTTGTCCATTGTCTTGGCTATTAACATTCAGCTCATTTTAACTTGTGCAAATTCCTGCAGCCAGCTTGAATTTCTTCCCCCAAAATGGGTATGCCTTTTCTACCACATGGCTGGGCTGCAAATTGCTAATTTTCCAAACTTTTATGCTCTATTTCCCTTTTAAGTATAAGTTGCAGGTTCAGGTCATTTCTTTGTTTATTGAGATGAGGTTAGACTTTTAGAAGTAGCCAGGCCACATCTTGAACACTTTGCTGCTTGGATATTTCTTCCACCAGATACCCTAAATCATCTCTCTCAGGTTCAAATTTCCACAGATCTTTAGAGCAGGTGCAGAATGCCACCAGTCCCTTTGCTAAAGCATAGCAAGACTAGACTTTACTCTAGTTCCCAATGTTTCTCATCTCTATCTGAGACCTCCTCAGCCTGGACTTCACTGTCCATATCACTATCAGCATTTTGATCACAACAATTTAACAAGTATCTAGGAAGTTCCAAGCTTTCCCTCATCTTCCTGTCTTTTTCTGAGCCCTTCAAATTGTTCCAACCTCTTCCCATTATCCAGTTCAAATTCGCCTCCACATTTTCAGGTGTCTTTATAACAATGCTGCACTTTTCCAGTACAAATTTTCTGTATTAGTTTATTCTCACACTGCTATAAAGACATAACGGAGACTGGGTAATTCATAAAGAAAACAGGTTCAATTGAAACACAGTTCCTCAGGCTGTATAGGCTTTTGCTTCTGGGGAGGCCTCAGGAAACTTAACATCATGCCAGATGTTAAGATGATAGTGACAGGGAAGCAGGCATATATTTGCATGGCTGGCAAAAGAGAGACAGAGAGAATGGGGGAGGTGCTACACACGTTCAAACAGCCAGATTTTGTGAGAAGTCTATCACAAGTAGAGCAAAGGGAAAGCCTGCCCCCATTATTCAATTACCTCCTGCCAGGCCCCACCCTTCAACACTGAGGATCACCACCCAACATGAGATTTGGGTTGGGACACAGAGCCAAATCATATCAGCCATCCATCTCTAGGTAAGGAGTGGATATCTTTTCTTAAGGACCTAGGATGGAAAATGACTGACAAAAAGATGGTATTCAATAAATGCTAAACTTAACTAAAAGATAGTGTGTTTACCTCCTAATGTTTACATCAGTTAACCATTCACTAATATTTACTATTTATAAGTAGAAGAAGAATCAGAATAACAAAATTTGAGTCCTGGTTGTATGATACCAACTCAACTTCCTTTGGTCTCTATCTGCTTACTTGCTACACATATGTACTGATTTTTCTTACCTTACAAGCTTTTTCTACTGATAATATCCTTAAACAACATATTAGAGTACCTACAAGGCAGGTACTCGGTAGATGCTTGCTACTGCTATCCTCTCTTGTATATTGCCTCTATAGTCAACCACTAGATTTTCTTTGTGATACTAAAACTTCTTTAATACAAAAATATTTATATAAAGTAGAATAAAAAGCAAACTACTAACTTTTGTAAGTTAAACACTGCAAAATACTCTATATTGAATAATCAGATAACTAAGCATTTCTAAGATATTTGAAAACCTAAACATCAGCCTTGTACGCCAATCAGCCTATTATATATGTGCAGGCATTTATTTTAGAGAAACTCACAATGGGATAATTACCTATTCACTTTAACAGCCTTGGCTGTAGCTACCACTGAATCAATGTAAGTTAATGTAGCAGACAGAATTTTTTTCTTTTAGTTAGCTTTCTTCTAAAACAGTGAAAGATAATGAATAATAGAAGATAAAAGCACAAACACATTGAAATATATAAAAAGAAAAATACTTTTTCCTCTCACACTAAATATGCAGTAAATGATGCAAAACAAAAAAATATATTTTGCACACTATTTTTCCTAGACACCAAATTTAGAAATAAATCCAAGATATGACTAACACCGTGAATTTGGCTAGATTTTAATGCAAGAATAAGAAGCCTACTGTCGAGGAAAATTTCCAACCTTAGCAAACATAACTATAAGTTGCTTTCTCTTCTCTCTGAGTTTTTACTTCTAACTCAGTGTTTTTGGTGTGTATGCTACCTTCTTTATTCAGCCAGAGAGTCATGGTGTCAAACTCCCTGAATGATGAATGTAGAGACTCTCAGAAAGTCACAAACAATAGATCACCACAAAGAAAGAAGATGTTTTCCGTTTGAACCTATACTTAACATTAAAGTACAAAATAATATTTAATATAAAACGAAATAAAATAAAATAAAGTATTACCTGGTAAAATTCATTTTGGCATGATAATATTAGAGATTAAGGTATTATCTGTCAGTCTTGTTGATATAAATAAAAAAAGACAGGCAGCTTCACTCCCCCACCAGCATGTTAAAAAATAAACAAACAGTAAAGCAATCTGCATTACAAAACATTAAAATTCATCTGTACCCATATATGATTTACTGATTTTTAAAATAAATTACTCAAGTCACTCATTGAAGATAGAATTGACCTGTCACACATTTATAGAAACAAATGAGAAAGAATGACAGAAAAGTGTCAGTTTTCACAAGTTTGGTTGCTTTGTGAAATATCAAGTATGCTTCCATGAGATAGAAGTCAGCAGAACAGTAAATAAAATATAACATTATTGATGGCCATGGGGCTTTTTTCACTATGGACAATGTTTTTGAAAAATAATCAGTAATGTAATTTAATTTCAAAATTCCCTCAGTGTTATACACTCAAATATAAATAATAAATTGTTGAAAAAAATCTTTGTATGTACATCTCACTGCAATAAAATCAAAGTGAGCTCTATAAAAGCTCTAAAATATTAGAAAGAATATAAGAAATCTATAATTTACTATTATGTATATGTATGTGTGTATATGTACATATATACATATATAAAAATATTAAATTTTGAATTTTTTTAATTCTAGAAATAAATATTCCACATTATACAGAGAAATAATATAATGTACACCTACATGCCCATTAACTGGATTAATAATTGTTCACATTTTTTCATATTTATATCTTTTATTTATGATAAAATATTTAAATTATTGACATTATGAATTTTCTCAGTAAGGCACTTTATTATGTTTCTCTAAATAAATATGGACATTTCAGGACTTAACCATAATACCCTATTACATCTAACAAAGTTAACAATTATGACAACGTGAAAGCAATAATTTATCAACCTAATTGAATAAACATTTTGTATTCAAATTCCCAGATTGACACACTTAATTATCTTCTCACTCTGTATTTCTCATAAAATGGAGGTTTAATTTAAAGCCTTTTTTTGACTGAAGTGAAACATTGCTGGCAAGAATACCTTATAGGTGAAAGGTATGCAATGTTTTGTTGTGGCATTCAGAGGAAGCTAAAGTTAATCACCAAATGAGGTTGGGGATGGTTTTATTCATCTGTTGCAAAATTCTACTTCTTTCCCTTAACAGTCAAAATATTGAATGATGTGATTTTTGTGTATGTCCTGAGAACATATATTTCATACATTTTCTTCATAAATTCATACTGTAATTATAAAAATAGTGATTTTCTATTTTTTTAATTAATGAAATAGGGATACAACTCGTCAAAATCTCAAGAATGCAGCTAAGGCAATGCTAAGGGGAATTTTATAGTGCTAAATGTCTTCATCAAGAAGTTTAAGAGATCTTAAATTAACAATCTAACATTGCACCTAACAGTATTAGAAAAAAAGAACAAATCAACTCAAAAGCTAACAGAAGAAAAGATAACTAAAATTAGAAAAGAACTGAACAAAATTGTGATGCAAATATCCATACACATATCAATAAAATCAATAGTTGGTTCTTCAAGAGAATTAACAGGACGATAGATTGCTTAGCTATATGAACAAGCAAAAAAAAAGAGAAGGTCCAAAGAAGTACAATCAGAAATGACAAAGACAAAGTTGCAACCAATTAAAAAAAAATACCAAAGATCCTCAAAGACCATTATGAACAGCTCATGCACACAAATTAGAAAATCCAGAGGAATTTAATAAATTCCTGGAAACTCACAACCTTTCAAGGTTGAACCAGGAAGAAAGTGAAACCTTTAACAGACTAATAACAAGTTCTGACATTGAATCAGTAATTTAAAAACTACCAACCAAAAACAGCCCCAGATCAGATGGATTCTCAGCCAAATTCTATCAGATGTTCAAAGAAGAACTGGTACCAATCCTACTGAAACTATCCCAAAATATTGGAAAAGGAAGGGGTTTTCCTTAACACATTCTGTGAAAATAGCATCAGCCTGATACAAAAATCTGGTTGAGACAGAACAAAAAAAAAAAAAAAAAAAGAAAATTTCCAGCCAATACCCCTGATGAACATAGATGCAAAAGTCTTCAACAAAATACTAGTAGATTGAATCCATCGGCACATCAAAAAGTTAATACACCACAATCAAGTAGGCTTTATTCCTGGCATGCAAGCCTGGCTCAACAGATGCAAATCAATAAATGTGATTTACCATACAGACAGAATTAAAAGCAAAACCCATATGGTCATGTCGATAGATGCAGAAAAAGCTTTTGATAAAATCCAACATGCCTTCATGATAGAAACCCTCAACAGACTAGACATTGTAGGATCATGTCTTAAAATAATAAGAACAATCTAGGACAAACTAACAGTTAACATCATACTGAATTAGTAAAAGCTGAAACAATTCTTCTTGAGAACTGGAACCAGACAGGAATGATTATTCTCACCACTCCTCTTCAACATGGTGCTGGATGCCCTAGCCAGAGCAATCAGGCAAGAGAAACAAATAAAAGGCATCCAAATAGGAAAACAAGAGATCAAACTTTTGCTCTTCATTGATGACATAATTATATCCTACAAAACCCTAAAGACTCCACCAAAAGGTTCCCAGAGCGATAAAAGACTTCAGTAAAATTTTAGGATATAAAGTAAATGTACAAAACAGTAGCATTTTCATACAACTATAAAGTTCAAGCTGAGAGTAAATTTAGGAACATAATCCCATTTACAGTATTCACACAACAAATGAAATACCTAGGAATACAGCTAATCAAGGAAGTGAAAGATCTCTACAAAGAAAACTTAAAAACTCTGATGAAATAAATCAAAGATGACACAAACAAGTGGAAAAATATTCCATTCTCATTGATTAGAAGAATCAATATTATTAAAATGGCCATACTGTCCAAAGTAATTTACAGACTCAACACTATTCGTATCATACTACGAATGTCAATTTTCAAAGAATTAGAAAAAAAATTCTAAATTTCGTATAAAACCAAAAACATGCTCAAATAACCAAAGTAAAAAGAACAAAGCCAGAGACATCACACTATTGACCTCAAACTATACTATAACGCTACAGTAACCAAAACAGCATGGTACTGGTACAAAAACAGACACATAGACCAAGGAAACAGAATAAAGAGCCCAGGAATAAAGCCACACACCTATGACCATCTAATCTTTTGCAAAGCTGACAAAAACAACAAAGAAAGGACTCTCTACTCAATAAATGGCAAAGGGGTAGCTGGCTAGCCATATATAGAAGAATGAAACTGGAACCCTACCATTCATCATATACAAAAATTAACTCGAAATCAATTAAATATTTAAATAGCAGACCTCAATGTATAAAAATCCTAGAAGAAAACTGAGAATACCCTTCTCAACATCAGCCTTGGTGAAGAATTTTAGCAAATTCCCCAAAGCAATTGGAACAAAAACAAAATTCACAAGTGGAACCTCATTAAACTAGAGAGCTTCTGCACAGCAAAAGAAATTTTTCAAGAGTAAATATAAAACCTATATAATGAGAGAATATATTCAGAAGCTATACATCCAATAAAAGTCTAATATCTAGAATCTATAAGGAACTTAAACCAACAAACAAAAAACAAATAACCCCATTAAAAAGTGGACAAAGGACATGAACAGACACTTCTCAAAAGAACGCATAAACACAAAAGAACAACAAACATATGAAAAAATGCTCACAATCATTAATTATCAGAGAAATGCAAGTCAAAACCACAATGAGATACCATCTCACATGAGCCAGAATAGCTATTATTAAAAAGTCAAAAAATAATAGATGCTGGTGAGACTATGGAGAAAAGGAATGCTTATACGCTGTTGGTGTAAATATAAATTAGTTCAGCAACTGTGGAAAGCACTTTGGAGATTTCTCAGAGAACTTAAAACAGAGTTACCATTTGACCCAGCAATCCTATTACTAGGTATATACCCAAAATAGAATAACTCATTCAACCAAAAAGATGCATGCCCTCATGTTCATCAATGAGCTATTCACAATAGACAAGAGAAGGAATCAACCAAGGTGCCCATCAATGGTAGACTGGATTAAAAAATGTGCTAACTATACACCATGGAATACTATGCAGCATAAAAAAAAGAATGAAATCATATCCTTTGCAGCAACATGGATGCAGCCGGAAGCCATAATCCTAAAGGAATTAACACAGGAACAGAAAACCAAATATCTCATTTTCTCACTTACAAGTGGGAGCTAAACACTGAGTACACATGTACATAAAGATGGGAAAATAGACACTGCAGATTACTAGAGAGGGGAGGGAGGAAGCCGACCATAGGTTGCAAAATTACCTATTGGGTACTGTTCTCACCATCTGGGTGACAGGATCTATACCCCCCAGAACCTCAGCATCATACAATATATCAATGTAACAAACCTGCACATGTACCACTTGAATCTAAAATAAAAGTTGAAATTATTTAGAAATGGTGATTTTCTAAATCTATCTTTCCCTCACATTTATTAGACAACGTTCTTCCATAAAGAAGAGCTTTGCAACATTAAGTAAAGTTATATGATTACTGAATAATATAGTGTTTTCTAGGAATGAATAATTAATTTTTTTCATTTCTTTTTTTTTTATGTGTGAGTGTGACAGGGTCTCGCTCTGTCACCCAGGCTGTAGTGCAGTGGTTCAATCACAGCTCACTGCAGCCTTGATTTCCTGAGTTCAGGCAATCCTCTCACCTCACCTCAGCCTCCCAAGTAGCTGGGACTACAGGAGCACACCACCACACTTTGCTATTTTTTTTTTTTATTTTCAATCTTTTGTAGAGGCAGGGTCTCACTATGTTACCCAGGTTGGTCTCAAACTCCTGGGCTCAAGTGATGCCCAGCCTTCCAAAATGCTGAGATTATAGCATGGGCCTTTCAGTTACTTCTTTCAGTTAACATTATTCTGTGTAAAAATGTGGCACAATAGTCACATCAAATGGTGAAAATATATGTTTAGTCTGATTATGTTGACTTTCTCCTATTTTTAAATAACGATGACTTCATAGATTTATATATGTATGTGTTTATATTTTTCAATTAGTTCTAGCATTTATTCTGTTTTTTAAATTATTGAAATATAGCATAGAGATAGAAAAATACACATATCGCTTAATGAGTTTTTGCAACGTACGACACTTGTGTAAGACCCAGATCAAGAAACAGAACCTTGGAAGCATCTCAAAAGCCTCTCTCATCTCCCATCTAGCCACCTGCCCTAAATACTTACTATCCTCAATTCTAAAATCACAAACTGGTTTTGCCTGCTTTTGAAATTTATGAATATGAAAAAGCTCAACCTGCAATACTTTGCCTCTGGGTCACTTCACTCAACATTATATTTATCAGCTATATTCATATTCGGGAATATAGTTGTGATCTTTCTTATTATGGTAGCCTCTTACTTCATTTTTTGAATGTGTTAACACTTTGTTTATCCACACTACTCTTGATGGGATTGTGTGTAGTTTCCAGATTTGGGTTATTATAAATACAGTGCTATGAATATTTTTGCACACATCTTTTGTTTGATAGATGTGTGTTTTTCTATTATGTATATGCAAAGTGTAGATATATATTTCATTTGCATGCAAATATGTACACATATGTGTGTGTACATTTCAGTACTGTCATATATGAGAGATCGAGTTCTGTATCCTTACCCACTTACTATAAGATTGTCTTTCTTACTGATTTACAAGCTGCTTATAGAAATTATTCTGAATAAAAGTCTTATTAAGATATACATATGAGAATATCCCTACACATACACTCACACAAATAAACAGGGTTTCTTTTTCATTTTTAATAATATTACAACCTTCAAATGATCCAATAATAAAAGTTTTCCCTTACAGTTTCTTTCTCGTGTATGTGTTTCTACTCCAAGTTCATGAAGTATTGTCTTATATTTTTTTATTTAAAAGCTCTACTGATTTACCATTCACATTTAGTTGTGAAATATCTGGAATTAATTTGTTCTTTTATTAATATATATCACTGGATTTGTTAATTTTTTTAGGATTTCCTGCTTTTATTTAATCAATTTTTGTGTTTGTTTTTATTTCTCTTGAGTAAATACCTAGAAATGGAAGTGTTCTGTCAATGTTTAACTACATAAATTCTGTCAAACTGTTTTCCAAAGTGATTGTGCCATTTAGGTTTCCAACAGAAACATATGACAGCTTCAGTCACTACCAACCCTCACCAAAATGTTGCATTGTAAGTCTTATAAATTTCCATGATTCTAGTAAATATGCAATAGTATTTAATTGTGGTTTTAATTGGCATTTCTTTAACAAATAAAAATGTTGTGCCTTTTTATATACTTATTTGTCATTTGCATGTAGTTTCCTGCCATTCCTACTTAAATATTTAGTCCATCTTTTCATGAGGTTGTTTCTGTTGAAACTCTCAAACTCCCAGACTCAATCTATCCTCTCCTCAGCATCCTTAATAGCTGGGACTGCAGGCATGTGGCACCATGCCTGGCTAATTGAACTGGCATTTTAGTTTGAAAGATCAAGGCCTATTTTGAACTTGCTGAAGGTACATTTGAAAATCTATATTCATATCTATGTGAAATAGAGTTTTAGCAGTATTTTATGTTATCTGAATAGAACTACTTTACATATACATATAATAATATATAATATGTATTATTTTTATATATATGTAACTACTTTATATACAGTATATATATACTATTTGTACATATACTATATATATAGTGCATATGTATATATATGCTCTTTGTACTCTGTGGACTTTCTTTTTAGAAAAATTAAAATTTGATGAAGTATAAATTATCAACATTTCCACTTATAATTAGTACTCTTTGTCTCAAAATATTTGCTTGGAACAACTTGTTAAGATTTTCAGATCTTATGCCTTTGATATATAAATTTTGTAACTATAATTTTTTAGTTGTTTTTGGCAGAAACATTGGCTTACTGCCAGCACCGCTTTCTACCCAAGAGAAGAATTAATTTTCTTGGTTCTCAGATTTTCTATTATGCATAATACTTAATGGGAAGCTCTTTGAAAGAAACAAATTCTCCACCAGTTTTATATTTTATGGTTAAATAGTTATTATTTCATACCTGAGATTATATGACTAGATATTAAAAAGATATTCAAATTACCTTGAGCAAGTTCAAAATAGGCCTTGATCTTTCAAACTAAAATGCCAGTTCAATTAGCCAGGCGTGCTGGAGTCCTAGCTACCAGGGAGACTGAGGAGCGGATAGTATGAGCCTGGGAGCTCAAGGCTGCAGTGAGCCATGATCATGCCAGTGCACTCCAGCCTGGGTGACAAAGTGAGACTTTGCCTCAAAAAAAAAAAAAAAAGAAAAAGAAAAAAGTTCAAATTGAGGTTCAAGACAAGTTTCTTTCCACAGGTTTCCTATAGACTATAAAATATAGTTTTAATGAAAATTGAAGAAACAATGTAGTATACGAGTAAAATAATAAAATGTAACTATTCCAGTAGATATACCTATAGATTCTACCCAGTTGCCTGATAGTCACACTTCTGAACTGCAGAACCAAATATATAGGGATTCTAAATAAACTCTAGCATCATTTCTTTAAGATTCAATAAAGGTTATTCCTATTACAGTAAGAAATATTCTAGAATTATTCATGGTTCCAATGATAAAGTGAAAAAAAAAGATTCTCTTAGTGTCTTTTGACCCGACCATTTGATATTTTGTATTTCCACTCTTTTCTTTTATCTCTAGTACTTGGAAAACTGTACTTAATTTCTGTATATCAAGGTTTACAGCAGTAAGGTAAGAAATTGGTAATTAATAAAAATAGTAAACAATGGTTATGTTCATTTTAATTAAACTGCATTGTAACAATAAGAGAAAAACAATAAAGTGAATAACTTAATTTTATGTAACATACATAAAATATTGGGTTTAGTTGTTTTTTAACTACCAGGAATGATTTAACTTTTAAATCTGGCCATTTACAGATTATAACATCTAGGTAAGAGTCCATCTGACAAAAGATATTAATATTTTGAATCTGAATTAGGTACATATCACATATCTAAGCGAACAGTTCATTTAATTTATGTGCAATGTAGATATTCAAGAAAATGCTAAAAAAAATTTTAGCATTTCTAAATGCTAAATGTTCTTGTGTATACTCACGTGTAATCTTTTCAGAGCAATGTTCTAGAGGCTAGCAATTACTCCCTATCATAACTAATGGTCCTCTGATAATCAATAAAAAAATATTTTGGTAATGTTTCTAATTCTACCTCTGCTTAAAACTCCATCAAGAAAAGAATTCAGAGCATTCATGAAAATATGTGGAAATTTTCATTAGTGAGGATTAGGTTTAGGTGCATATAAAATCATCATAATAATAATACCTTGGTTTAAAAACATTAGAATTGATTCTCCCATGTTAAAAGTAAAACAACTACCAAAACCCCACAAACAAATAAACAAATTAGCAAGCAGTGCTGGGATAATATGATAGCTTTATTCCACTCTTTTTACCTCTGCTATACTGACTTCCACACTCAAGGTCGCGGCACAGACAAATACAGCTAACAGAGCCATAGTATTCTGTTCTTCTGGGAATGAGGGAGGAATAGGAGAAAGAGGAAAAGTACTTCACTAAAAGGGATGAGTTAAACAGTTGGAGAAATGTCTTGAACGGGTCTTCCTGGATGTTGCACATAACACTTCTGCTTATAAGTGCTTGGCTAGAACTATGTCTCATGGTCATACCCAACTGCAAAGGAAATTGGGAAGTGCAGCCTGGGAAATGTGTCTGGGAAAAATAGGGCTTGGATACAAAACAGAGAATAAAATTGATTTGATATATAAAGTTATGTGTTAGCTACAGTCAACCCCTTTGCCAGTGCACATTCATAAACATCCTTATTTCTATACATGTTTCTATAAACACGTTACCTCTCCAAACCCAAATTCTCTTTAAGTTGCTACTACTAGACCCAGATCTGGACCTGTGTGCAGCCTTCCCAATCAGCATCAAATGCCTATCTATCTGGTTAAAACTCATTGTTTTTACATCGATAGACAAGGAACAACACAGCTCATTAAAACTTCCTTCTAGCATATTCATATATCAAAACATCATGTTGTACACCACAAATACAGACAGTCGTCGACTTAATGGTGGTTCAACTTATGATTTTTCAACTCTACCATGGTGTGAAAGTGATCGTAGTTCAATAGAAACCTTACTTCAAATTTTTAATTTTGATATTTTCCCGGGCTAGGAATACTTTCTGGCATTCCTGGACAGTGGCAGTGAGCCGCATCTCCCAGTCAGCCACACAATCAGGAGGGTAAACAACCAATATTTTATAGGGTGCTGTGTTGCCAGTTGATTTTGCCCAACTGTAAGCTAAGATGTCAGCATCTTGAGCATGTTTAAGGTTGGCTGGTCTCAGCTATGATATCCAGCAGGTTAAGTGTATTAAATACATTTTCCTCTTATAATGCTTTCGATTTATAATGGATTTATTGGGACATAACCCTATTATAAGTTGAAGACCAACCGTATATAAATTTTACTTGTTAATTAGGATTTTTTAAAGCTCCCCTCTATATGAGGGAGAAATACAAAATAGTCAAGAGTCTCTGGTTCTTGGCCAAGAATAGTTTTGCCTCACTAACCATAAGTTACTTGATTATCCCCTAGTTTTGCAATCTAGAATGTTGTTTCTTGTATATTATCCTCCATATAAGAACTGGAGAGTAGATTATATTATTAGCAACCCACTTTCTCCAAGCACAGTGAAACTTGGGGTTCTGTAGGGGTTTGGCAGATACCATCTTCTGCAAGTTAGGATTGAGGCTTCTTTGACAATAGTTTCCTAAAAGTATTAATAAACTCAGAGTCTATATTGTTTTTGTCATTCAGTGTTCAAATAACTACAAACAAACCCTTTATCATGATGTAATTTTAAGCTTGCTGTCTGAGATCTTTTCTTACAGTCTTCAGTGCTCTTACTATCCATCTATCATAACTTAATGGCCAACAACCCAAAGCCTTCTGAAATAATAGACACTGATGGGAAGTAAATATTTAAATTGATCTGTCAGTAGGCTCAGAACCTTGTACAATGCACCACAAATTTTATCTGTTAAGGCTGCCACTAAATTTGCCAAGCCCCAAATTATGGCATTCTAAATTTCACATTACATATACTTTGTATACAAGCTATGTTTAGATGTTTTCTTCCATTGCTTACAATAAATTATTTTTCTGAGCTAGAAATGACAGTTGTATGCAGACAAAGGTGGGAGATTCAGGTGGCTTATAATTTCTTATATCAACAGCACCCTCTTCTACTGGTTCAATACATTCAGTGTAAGAGATGGATTATCTTGTGGAGGATATAGAGTTGTTACGTCACCCAATTCTTGCTTCTTTCTTTTTTTTCACCACCAATAATCCTAGGGGTATTTCCCCTTTCCAGGTTATTTATTTCTTTCCCAAAAGCAGTGCTCTATCAAGATTGCCACCTCTAACCTCTTTCTATTTTAAGATTGTCTCCTTTATTCCCTCATACAGGAGTCATTAAACTATAGTTCAGGAACTAAACCCAGACTACTGCCTATATTGGTAAATAAAGTTGTTGGAACACAGCCATGTTCACTTTATGTATTTTGTATGAGTGCTTGCATGCTATTAACAACAGAATTGAGTACTGCCAGAGACCGCACAGCCTTCAAAGCCTCATAAATTTACTATCTGGTCTCTTACGTAAAGAGGTTGGCAACCCCTGCCACACAAAAGTTAGTGGTCTGACCTACCAGGTCTAATAACTATTCCACATATGTCTCAACTTAGTGGTTGTATGAGTTTTCTAGGGCTGCCTTAATAAAACAGTATAGATTGGATGGCTTAAATAACAGATATTTATGTCCTTACAATTCTGAAGACTAGAAGTCCAGCATTGAGATGTCAGCAGGATTGGTTTCTTCTAAGGCCCCTCTCCTTGGCTTGTAGACAGATGACTGCCTTCCTTGGGTGGCTTCATATAGTCTTTTCTCTGTGTGTCTGTGTACTAATATCTTCTTCATATAAGGACAGTCAGTCATATAGCATTAGAATTCACCATAATGACCTCATGTAACTTAATTACCTTCTTAAAGACTCTTGCCAAGTAGTTACATTCTGATGTACTAGGAGTTAGGACTTCAAGACATAAATGGTGGGTGGGGAGGTTGGGTGGGAAGACTTAATTCAGCCCATAATAGAAAGGTTTTTCTTCTGAGAGTATTCTGTGATTTCTCACCAATAGGCCTCCATTTCTCTGTTCCCTTTTTCTTATAAATGCTTCCTGACTCTTCACTTACTCTAATGTGACTTTGCTGGATCTGGGTATTTATTTGACTACATACACTTAATGTGAAGTTTATAGTATTTTCTGTTTTTCTGTATATATATATATATATATATATATATTCACAGGTTAGGATGGTTATAATTATCCTTGTTAATAAAAATTGTTTTAAAGATGGATGTAGAAATTTATGTATGTATGTATATATGTATATATGTAATTATTTTTAGATCCATTAATGCCTCTTGATCTGGTGTAGAGATTATCTTACAGGAACCTGGAATTAAGCCAGCTTAGTTTGAAGGACTATCGTTCCTTCCTCATGGACTTTTTTCCCTCTTTTATTTATTTAACTGTATTGTGCACAGTTATTTTGTAACTAGGATAATTTATCGTATCATAACTGATAATTCTGATATTTATAGTCTTTGATGGTTTAGTGTTGTTTACTGATTTAGGTCATTTTTGCTTATAATGTTTTATTTTCTTGCATATTTGTGATTTTTCTTGTGAGCAGTAAGAGTCGTTGGAATTTTATTACCAGTAATAATCTGTGTTCTGGGTTTCCTCAAGAGATGCTTTCCTCAGGGAAAGATTGTTACCCTTGCCAAGCAAATTGAGATATATTCTAAATAACTAAGTTGGAGTATTTAAAATGCATTTCAACTTTCTTCTAGAAAAAAAAAATGCCTTCATTAGTGAACCTGTCTTGCTGTTAAGTTTCTGCATTGAGATTCAGGTTTCACCAAGAGATGCTCCAGTATGAGACTGGATTTAGACCTCATCCCTGTGGGGACAAAAGGGATGGCATCAGGCATTGAAACGTGCCTGTGCATATCATGGAAAGAAGAGTAGGGTGTTGGAACCAGCAGGTGTAAAGCTATATTCAAAATTTGCAGCCATGTTCCTGATTGTAAATTTTTCCTATAGTGACAGGGTATAGTGATGTTTTGGTGGCCCAGTTCTACAATGAGTCATTGGTGAGATTCTTGGAACTTCAAATGATTCCTTAGCTCATGAAAAAATTCCAAATGTCATTTAATTCATTGTAATAAGTCATTTTCTACTACAGCTATATGAAGTGGATTATGTACTCTATAACTGAAGTTTGACCAATAAAGGAAACTGTAAATGTGGTCCTTATAAAGTTAAAAGTTGTTACATTGAAGATATTTAGCGACAGAAAGCATGCCTTATTTATTCTGAGGCTTATATATAAAAGATGCCTAAATTAATTATGTACATTATAAAATTATATGTAGCTATACATAATATAAACATACTTTTATATTAATATAAATATTTACATAAAGATATATTTATTACACTTATTATATCAATATATATTTGTGTAAACTTGTGTAAACATAAGTTTATTATGTAAATACCTATATATATGATATATAAGGTCGTATATATAAGATTAAAATGATAAGACTGTGTATATATAAGGTTAAGATTATAAGATTACATACATAATCATACTATATATAATTTACAGATATATCATCTATATAAATAAGATTATATGTCTATATATTATATATGTCTATAAATTATAATATACATAAATAAATCATATATTAAAATATATAAATTATATGTAGTATATATTATTACATAAATTATATGTTTATATATAACATAGCTTATAATTTATATACTATACAATAATAATGTATAATTTATAATATATATTCTATTATACTATATATTTATAAATTGTATATTTTATATATTACTAATATATAATATATAAATTATATATAGATTATAAATTGCATATATAAATATATAATATATAAATTATATAAAATATATATCATATAAATTAATATATAATAAATTATATATACACTCCATATATATGTTATATATAATTTATATGTTATATAAATAATATATATACAATTTATAAATATATAGTATAGATATAAATAAAATATATATTATAAATTATACATTATGTATTATTGTATAGTATATAAATTATGTTATATATAAACATATATATACATATATAAACATATATGCATACATACATACATATATGTGTGTATATATATATATATAGAGAGAGAGAGAGAGAGAGAGTACTCATACAAAAACAGACACATACACCAATGGAACAGACTAGAGAACTCCGGAATGGGACCACACATCTGATCTTCAACAAACCTGATAAAAACAAGCAATGTGGAAAAGATTCCCTATTTAATAAACAGTGCTCAGCGAACTGGCTAGCCATATGCAGAAAATTGTAACTGGGGCACTTCCTTACACCTTATACAAAAATTAACTCAAAATGGATTAAATACTTAAGTGTGAAACCCAAAACTAGAAAAAACCTAGAAGAAAATCTAGGCAATACCATTCAGGACATAGGCATGGGCAAAGACTTCATGACAAAATCACTGAAAGCAATTGCAACAAAAGCAAAAATTCACAAATGGGATCTTAAACTAAAGAGCTGCTGTAGAGCAAAACAAACTGTCCTCAGAGTGAACAGGCAACCTACATAGTGTGAAAAAATTTTTGGAATCTATCCATGTGACAAAGGTCTAATATCCAGTATCTACAAGGAAGTTAAACAAATTTTCAAGAAAAAAACAATTAACCCCATTAAAAAATGGGCAAAGGACATGAACAGACGAAGACATTCATGTGGCAAGCAAAGAAAAGAAGCTCAGCATCGCTGATCATTAGAGAATTACAAATGAAAATCACAATGAGATACCATCTCACGCTAGTCAGAATAGTGATTATTAAAAAGTCAAGAAACAACAGATGCTGGTGAGGTTGCAGAGAAATAGCAACGCTTTTACACTGTTGGTGGGAATGTAAATTAGTTCAGCCATTGTGGAAGACAGTGTGGTGATTCCTCAAAGATCTAGAAGCAGAAATATCATTTGACCAAACAATCCCATTTTGGGTACATACCCAAAGAAATATAAATCTTTCTATTACAAAGATACATGCATGCATATGTACACTGCAGCACTATTCACAATAGCAAAAACATGGAATCAACCCAAATGCCCATCGATAATAGACTGGATTTTAAAAAAATATGGTACATATACACCATGGAATACTATGCAGCCGTAAAAAGGAAAAAGATTATGTGATTTGCAAGGGATATGGATGGAGCTGGAAGCCATTATCCTTAGCAAACTAACACAAGAACAGAAAACCAAATACTGCATGACCTCACTTATAAGTGGGAGCTAAACAATGAGAACAGATGGAAACAGGGAGGGGAATAACACACACTGGGGCCTGTCAGGGGGTGGGATGGGGGAGGGAGAGTTTTAGGATAAATAGCTAATGCACACTAGGCTTAATAGCTAGGTGATGGGTTCATAGATGCAGCAAAGCACCATGGCCCACGTTTACCTATGTAACAAACCTGCACATCCTGCGCATACATGTACTCTGGAACTTAAAGTAAAAATAAAAGTAAAAATAAAATAATTCAATAATTAAAAATAAAATATATATTATATAAATTATATAAAAATAGATGTTATATATTATAATTATATAATGGCTTGTATATAATATAAAAATATAAATATTTAAATTTTATTTATAAATATTTAAATTATATATAAATTACATTGTTATATATTATATATCTCTTAAAATTTTATATATATACAGTTTTGGGTGTCTTGTAGTGGGGGGATTTGTGGTCTAATATATAGCCAGGAAAAAAATAAACTTCCAATTTTACTAGCTATATTCTTTTGTATATCAATTCAATGTCCAGATATGATAACCACAAACTATGTTAAATAATGTTTAGTGAAGAATTTAGATATTGCTAAAAATATATCTCCAATGCCTCTCTTTATTGGTACTCTTATGTTGCCAACTTGTGCACACTGAACTATATCAACCACAAAATATACACATATTTATTTTTCTATCCATTAGTCTTCTTAACTCTGAATTATGTTAGGCCTAACTCCTGACTCAATAATATAGGTGTCCAATACATGCTTACAGATAACGGGATTTATTTCTTAAGAATATAAACTGTGTGGAAGGGAAACATCACACACAGGGGCCTGTCGGCGGGTGGAGGGCTAAGGGAGGGATAGCATTAGGAGAAATACCTAATGTAGATGACAGGTTGATAGGTGCAGCAAACCGCCATGGCACATGTGTACCTATGTAACAAACCTGCACGTTCTGCACATGTCCTAGAACTTAAAGTATAGTAATAATATAAAAAGAATGTAACCTATGTAAATCGTGGAATACACACACACACACACACACACACACACCCCACGGTAACTATATGTAATGGTCGATGCAATGTATGCATATATGAAAATATCCAGTTGCATACTCTAGATGTACACAATTTTTATTTGTCAGTCATACCTCAAGAGATCTGGGGACAATGTTGGATCAAATGAAACTTCTGATTACTTATGTCAGAAACAAGTTATTTTTCCAGTAGGCTATCAGGAATTTAGTGTTTTACAAAGCTGCATAAAAATTTTGATGTCTATGTGTTGGCTTTTGGTTGCTTTGAATAGAATGGAATATGCTTTTTATGGATAAATAATAATTTTTTATTTATGGGATAGAGTGTGATGTTTTGATATATGTGTCTGTTGTAGAAATATTGAATGAAGCTGATGGACTTACCTATAAACTCATCTACTTATTTTTTTGTTGTGAGAACATTTAAAATCTACTATTTTAGCAATATCTGTTTTTTGAAGGACAAAAACTTGCATTTCTTTAGTTATTCGAGAACATGCTTACCCTTTATTTATCAGTTAATTACTCTTCACATTAAACTTATGCACTTCCTGAGACACTTAATCTGATTTTACCAAATCTTGTGAGGTTTGCTAGTTTATAGTCACAAGATCGTACAAAGCTAAATGACTGGTTCAAGATAATTTCAACCAGACTTGAGTATCATAAATGTTTTCTTGGGAAAATTGTCAACAGCCTCTGTGTTTCTTTCTTTTTTTTTTTCTTGAGACGGTCTTGCTTTGTGGCCAAGGCTGGCGTGCAGTGGCACAATCTGGGCTCACTGTAGCCTTGACTTCCTGGGCTCAAGTGATCCTTCCACCTCAGCCTCCTTAGTAGCTCAGGCTACAGGCACATGCCGCCATGCCTGGCTGGTTTTTGTGGTGTTTTGTTTTGTTTTGTTTGTTTGTTTTTTTTTGTTTTGTTTTGTTTTGTTTTGTTTTGTTTTGTTTTGTTTGTAGAGATGGGGTCTTGTCATGTTGCCCAGGCTGGTCTCCAACTCCTGAGCTCAAGCAATCCACTTGCTTCGGCCTCCCAAAGTGCTGAGATTACAGGTGTGAGCCGCCATGCCTGGCCGAATAGCCTCTGTATTCTAAGTACCCAAAGTTCAATTAAGATTTTTAGGAAATATATGGATTCTCTCATGTTTTTACAGATATTTCTAATTAAATTATAATATGATGAATAGCTTCCTCTTTTCTAACATGTTAAACAATTTAAAAAAGAAAAAAACACAAAGCCATATGGAAAATGTTACTCAATGAATTTCTACTTAAACATTTTTTATTTTTTATAGAATGACTTTCTTCTCTTTATCTGTATTATGTAAAAATTATTGCTGATTAGAGGACATTAGGGTTAATAGAAAGATTGAATAAAAATTGAACTATAGATAGGTATAGATATACCGTAGGAAAGTGAACTGCACTTAATATGTAATTTAATTTCTTAATTTCTAAGTGACATTAAATATCCCATGTTTCATCATCAACCTACCTTTAAGTGAGTAGAAAATTTTAGCATTTCTAATCACATTAATTTTATTTTAAAATTATTGAAATGAAGAGGATATTTTCATAATGTGCTGCATGATTTTGGACCTGCAATTGTGAACATGAAAATAATTTGAAGTTTAAATTTTGTTTTGGAAAGTCACTTAACATATTCCAAAAAATATTTAGAAATTAAATATTAACACAATACTACGCGTTCTCAATTATATCTCACTGACAGCATAGACTTGTTTCTTGGAGCTGCTATACTTTATCATTAGGCATTTTCTTCGTATTTAGTAATCTGATTTAACTTTAAGGAGTTTTCGCTGTCATTTGAGCACAACAATGATATTTAGTTTGCTTTTCTTTTATTACATTCAGTAGGGAATTTACTTTCTGTGTGTTTTCATTTCTCTTTATTACCCAGAGTTTTTTTTTCTTTTTCTTTTTCTTTTTCTTTCTTTTCTGTTTGATTTTTAAAGCACAGCAAAACTGAAAGAGGGTCATGAGACCTCTCTTTTGGAGAAAGCACTGCTATCCAGACACACATGCACACTCACACAATTCTGCCTGTTTCGCAGTGTTTCCCAATAGTTGTGATATTTTCAAAGTTAGGTTTTTCTAAGTTTATAAAGCTTTGCGATACAGGCTGAAGTCATCGGCATTCATGCACGCTCGTGTGTGTGTGTGTCTGACAGAGAGAGTTAAAGACAGCTAAAGGGAGAAGTGGAAAGCATTTTAAGTTGTTGACTCAATAGATGGTGTGACTAACTTTTATACTTGCTTGCTGCTCATCGGTATCTTCCATATGAACTGCCATAGACCTTGAAAGCATTTAAAATCTATTATGCATATTAAATAAAATGAAGCAGAAGTAAATTAAAAATAAAATAAATGAAAACTTTTGGTAATGTTGTCAGCATGATTATAATTTAAATCTCAGTTTAAATTATTTTATAGTGTCTATGGCAGATACTGAAAATTTGGATAATTTAAAGATCAATTTTTAAAAGGGAGATATAGAAATCATTAAAGCATTTTTTTTTCATTTTTTTCACTCATTTATTGATTTTATAAACTTTTAAAAACTTTTGTTTTAGTTTCATGGCTGTATGTGCAGGTTTCTCATACAGGTAAATTGCATGTTACGATGGTTTGGTTGTACAGATTATTTCGTCTCCCAGGTAGTAAGTGTAGTAGTATCCAATAGGGGTTTTTTTAATCCTCACCTCCTCCCATCCTGCACCCTCAAGTAGGTTCTGGTGTCCGTTGTTCCCTTCTTTGTGTCCATATGTACTCAATGTTTAGCTCCCACTTATAAGTGAGAACATGCAGTATTTGTTTTTCTTTTCCTGTGTTAGTTCACTCAGTATAATGGCCTCCAGCTCCATTCATGTTGCTGCAGAGGACATGATCTCATTCTTTTTTATGGCTTTGTAGCATTCCATGGTGTATGTGTACTACCTTTTCTTTATCTAGTCTGCCACTGATGGACACTTAAGTTGATTCCATGTCTTTGCTATTGTGGATAGTGCTGTGATGAACATATGCATGCATGTGTTTTTATGGTAGACTGATGGTCCTTCATATATAAATTCAATAATAGGATCACTGGGTCAAAGGATAATTCTGCTTTGAGTTCTGTGAGAAATATCCAAACTGCTTTCCACATGGCTGAACTAACTTACATTCAAATCACCTGTGTTTAGGTGTTGCCATCTTCTCTGGAACCTGACTAACATCTCTAATTGGTTGACTTTTTAATAATATCAACTCTGACTGGTGGGGCATGTTATCTTATTATGACTTTCATTTGCATTTCTCTAATGGTTACTGGTATTGAGCATTTTTTTCATAATTTTTGGTCACTTTAAGGGTTCTTTTGAGAAGTATCTACTCATATCCTTTGCCCACTTTTTAATGGTATTACTTTTTGGCTTAGATTCTGGATATTAGACTTTTGTTGGATGCATAGTGTAGAAATATTTTCTCCAATTCTGTAGGTTGCCTGTTTTCTCTACTGATAGTTTCCTTTCCTGTGCAGAAGCTCTTTACTTTAATTAGGTCCCAGTTGTCAATTTTTGTTTTAGTTGCAGTTGTCTTTGGTGTCTTTGTCATGAAATCTTTGTTTAGTCATACGTCCAGAATGGCATTTCCTAGGTTATCTTCCAGGGATTTTATAGTTTTAGGTTTTGTATCTAAGTCTTTAATCCATCTTGAGTTTATTTTTGTATGTGGTGTAACAAAAGGGTCCAGTTTCAATTTTCTGTATATGACTAGCCAGTTATCCCAGCTCCATTTATTGAGTAGGGAATCATTTCCCCATTGCTTGTATTTGTTGAGTTTGTGGAAGATCAGATGGTTGTAGGTGTGTGGAGTTTTTTTTCTGGGATCCCTATTCTGTTTCATTAGTCCATGTGTCTGTTTTTATACCAATACCACGCTGTTTTAGTTATTGTAGCCTTGTAGTATAGATTGATGTTAGGTAATGTGATGCTTCTGGCTTCGTTCTTTAAGATGGCCTTGGCTATTTGGGAATTTTTTGGTTTCACATAAATTTAAAAATAGTTTTTTCCTAATTCTTTGAAGAATGTCATTGTTAATTTGATAAGAATAGCATTGAATCTATAAGTTGCTTTGGGCAATATGGCCATTTTAACAACATTGAGTCTTCCTATCCCTGAGCATGGAATGTTTTTCCATTTGTTTGTGTCATTTCTGATTTCTAACTTCCCTAGGTAGCTCAATTCCTAAGCATTTTATTCTTTTTGTGGTTATTTTAAATGAGACTGCATTCTTGATTTGGCTCTCAGCTTGGATCTTGTTGGTGTATAGGAATGCTACTGATTTTGGCACAATGATTTTGTATCATCAGAGTTTGCTGAAGTTGTTTATCAGATCAAGGAGCTTTGGGGCAGAGACTCTGGCTTTTCTAGGTATAGAATCATATCATCTGTAAATAGGAATAATTTGACTTCTTCTCTTTCTATTTGAATACCTTTTCTTTCTCTTGCTTGATTGCTCTGGCCAAAACTTCAAAAAAATTTTACAAAATGTATTGAGAATGCTGTGTTAAGAGTTAGGCATTCTTTGGGACCTTACATGAGTTCTATCTTTAAGCCATGCTTTCAGCTTTGTTCTCTAGCTGGGAGATAGGTTTAAAAAAATACAAGCATAATAAAATAATGAAATAAAACAATCATGCCTTCCTATAAATGGTGTAAAAGAAGAAAATATAGCCTTGAAATAGAGAGTAAATTGCCTTTTTGAGATGATCTGCATTTGACAGAAATGGCTGAGCTGTGGTACTCTTGCCATACACAGTCATTGGCTGGGGGCTACCTGGGAACAAGTTGTCTCAACTTCAAAGCTGAAGAAGGTTTTGGAGGCACTGAAGCTAAAGACTATCAGCTGATTTTTCACTCCTTGTAATCAAATGGAATTACTAATTTGAAAGGATATCTGATTGGCATATTTTCATGACTACTTACAAATTAAGAGTTTGGTAGGCCAGGCCTAGTTGCACTTTGGGAGGTGAGGTGGTCAGATCACCTGAGGTCAGGAGTTTGAGACCAGCCTGACCAAAATAATGAAACCCCGTCTCTACTAAACATACAAAAATTAACCCGACATGGTGGCATGTGCCTGTAATCCCAGCTACTCAGGAGGCTGAGATAGGAGAATTGCTTGAACCTGGGAGGCAGAGGTTGCAGTCAGCTGAGATCAGCGAAACTGTCTCAAAAATTAAAAAAAAAAAAGTTTGATATTGTATATAGCCTTAGAGTTGCTTGGATGCTGAGTAAGAATATGTAAAAATTAAGGAATAAATTTGTCAACAGAGATATATGAAAGGAAACAAGTTGTGTAGCAAACTGGTTTGTTTGTTGAAGTTATTGTGTGTTCAGTGTTTTTTTAATTTCTTTCTTCAATTTTATAAAATAGTAGATAGTGCAGAATTTTTTATCACCAATGGGACAGCAGAGAAGTGAATGAAATGCAAAGAGTAAGAAATCAGAAAAATCATAAAAAAACACAAGATTAATTCACAAAAGAAGATAATTAGGCCCAGAACAGAAATAGAGAAAATGGAATTTAATATGACAAAGAATAGTAATTTTATTTTATTGAGGAGGAAAAGAAGTTGAGTATGTTTGCAATGGAGAAAGTGTATTTGTTGGTGCAAATATAAGAGGGTTTGAGATTTTGCACTTACATTTTCTCAGTGGATTATGAGGTAGAAATGTGAGCTGTGAGAGGACGAACCAATTCTCATCCCAAAAAGTAAGAAAGCAAGCTCACAAGTAAATAATAGTTGGTTTTTTCAGGTAGTATTAAATGACCAAATAAAATCTGTGAACTTAAATAATAAATATGGTTGAGATTTTGTAAGGCGTTATCAATGGGAGATGAGATAGGCAAGGGGATTTCAAAACCAACTATAATGATGGACAACAGATTATCACTAATATTGTGAAGTCAAATAATTTTAGTTGTAAATGCACTAGAACAAGTTATCTGGAAAGGTAAGAGACACCTGGTGTATACAGTAAAATATTTGCTTAGAGATTTCAAAAGTGATTCACTCTGTTCTAAAACTGGAATGGCTGGCTGAGGTGGGATGGAAGAAAATGCCATTAGAAATAAGAACACCAAAGAATGAACAAGCCCTGGAACTGACAGGTCATCTTCCAAGATGACAGGAGCAGGCACTAAAATAAAGATTGTTATCCAGGAGCTAAAATCTTTAAGAAATGAAATGGAATGGAATGGCTAGAAGATTAGATTGGTTAAGGTCAGGGACTGTCAAGAGGGATAGATGGTATCAGGAGGAATGGATGATATCATACATATTTTGAGGAGCAGGATTGATTGATTTTATTCCCCCTACTCCCACTTCACCCAGCCAAGAGGTGAAGAAATGAAATGCAAAGTATAATGGGGAACCAAAAGGTCACTAATCTTATCTTGCATTTGCTTTCTGCTGGGCGTCAAGCCCATGATGTCACTGATACTTGGATAAACTTCAAAGACTGATAGTGGCAGAAACAAAAAGAGGAAAAAATGTCTAGATGTAGTCTTTGTAAGAAAAAAAGACTCTACTGTGTCTGGCTGAGTCATCCAATTTTAGAAGTTAGTCTACATTCTTAATTTCACCTATGAGAAAACCAAAGCATGTACAAAATACGTGATTCTCAAGTGCATACAACTTGCTACTAGCAAAGTCTGGACTAACGTTAGGTTTCTGATACTCAGTCCGTATTCTTTCCTCTAGTTGGGTTTATTCTCCTGTCAGAAGGATTTACAGGAGACAACACATGTGCTAGATTAATTTTACTATATACTATAAAATATATAGAAAGCAGTAAGTAATGGTTCCTTTGTTGTAGAGAGTGCTTTTCCATAAGGGTTCTTGACAATGAGGAAATAGTGACGGCTCTAGTATGCATACATTATTTGAATATAATAATTTTTAATTCAAAATTTCATGGCATTTACACAATTTGATGCTTCTAAAGCAGCAGCATTACCAAAATGTTGACAATATAATCTCAAAGTGGGTGTACTTGCAACTGGTTGTTTTAACAAGTGTGTTTCTATCTGAAAAGGTCCTTTCCCTGGCTGAAGGTAAGCGGGAAGAAAACACAATGTTCTTCTCATTCGTGGTTTAGAGACTGATCATAACATTGCTCCATCTATAAGTAAGCTACTATGAGAGTCCTAGAAGTCCTGCCACAAGTCCACTGTCACAGTTTATTGGCTAATCAGCAAGAAATTGAAATCTTGATTGGCTTTGTTTGTTGGCTGATTGAAACACTGAGATAGGAAGTAGTGGACAGATTAATTAATTTGTGCTGGGGTATCCAAAGTTAATCTAAGGAATGCTGTCACTTTGATTGATGGCTGTGGGAGAGAACAAGTCTTTAAAAATCCTCATGAATCGTCACTCTGTAAGCACATAAATACAAGGTTTTGTCTGTGTAACTGATTGAATTCTACTGAATGATACTGCATACTAATGTTTATGTGTGCATAACAATTACCCACGTTTTAATAGTGGACTACCTAGGATATAGAAGAATGGACAAAGTATATCAATAAAAACAAACAATTGCATCTGTAAGCACTGTAATACTCAAGAAATATAAAGTGCCACTTTACTAACATATTTTCTACACAATTCTTGTGGAATCTTTTAACTTGATTGTCAAAATAATTTATTTTGCAAATTGGTACTACCTTCTACTTACACACCTATAATTGCTGGGTAGTGTTTTTTTTTTCTAAAAGAATCAAAGCAAAGCTTTCATGCTTACACAATCTGTAAGAAAAGTTAAGAAGTATGTGTTCTTATTAATTTTTCAGCTTGCTCATGTCTTTCTGTTAAGCATTGGGGAGAAAAGAGAATGAAAACTATATGAACTTTGATAGATTGAATTACTTATCTGCAAATGCAAATTATAATCATGCTTAAAGATGAACTATCAGTAAGGGAGCTTCATATTTTGTATCTATAATTTTCTGATGACCACAAAGATGAAAGAAAATTAGAATCACAGATTTACTATTTTTCTCCAAGTGCAACCTTATTCCTTTATTTTATAAATAAAGGATCTAGGTTACAGAATGTTTTAATTTCTTGCAATTACTCGCCTTAACTAATGATGTCCTGGGAGTTGTTTCTGGTTGTGTTTTCTGCATCATAAATTATTCCCTCTTTTCATAAAAGGAAAAAGAGCTTTCAAAAATTAGAAAAATAAAATTGGAGGAAGAGAGTTCATATATCACCATTTGATCATTTAACAGGCATTTGTGGAACACCTAAAATTATCAGGACCTATGCTATGTAATGTGC
Source organism: Nomascus leucogenys (assembly GCF_006542625.1). Taxonomy (NCBI): domain Eukaryota; kingdom Metazoa; phylum Chordata; class Mammalia; order Primates; family Hylobatidae; genus Nomascus; species Nomascus leucogenys. The sequence continues at coordinate 30,939,457 of NC_044391.1, read as the reverse complement.
TAGGAATTGTATAAAAAAATAAGCCTTGGCTTTGTGGGCTTAGAACAACAAGAAGGAAGTAAACACATAAACACATATATGAGAAAAGTTTGAATAATATGTATAGATTATTTCCTAGGGAAAACTGTCAAGAAAGCTTACTGTTTTTAATATACTCTTCCTAAGTGTTCTTACTAAATAATTTTTACCTCTCCCGTTTTTGGCTTTTGTCAACTGTTAAAAAGATAAAGTGTACATAGAAATGACCTTGCATTTTTAAATCATTTTAGGGATATTTGAGTCAAAGTGTCCCATCAAATGTGAAAAGTACGGCTCTTCTTACTGAAGTCACAGTCATTCAGGAGTTCCATTCTGGGGGTAGAGAGAACTATTATTCTACATTTCCTTCCATTTTTTTCAAACCTTTATATTCTCTTTTGCTGGAAGTGTGTCTCAGAGATCTTCCCCGGGTGGTTCCCAGCTTAGCTTCTCTGCATTTTTCTGTCATTTCTCTTTCTTTATGTCCACTTTCAGGGATGTAAATACATAAAGATCTAGCATGTCACCTCTGAAACTTCTAATTTAGAAAATTCAACAAGAAAATGTAAGAAGAAATATATAAAGTCTATTTTCTTTTTAATTTTATTATTATTATACTTTAAGTTTTAGGGTACATGTGCACAATGTGCAGGTTTGTTATATATGTACACATGTGCCATGTTGGTGTGCTGCATCCATTAACTCGTCATTTAGCATTAGGTATATCTCCTAATGCGATCCCTCCCTGCTCCCCGCACTCCACGACAGTCCCCGGAGTGTGATGTTCCCTTTCCTGTGTCCATGTGTTCTCATTGTTCAATTCCCACCTATGAATGAGAACATGCAGTGTTTCATTTTCTGTCCTTGCGATAGTTTGCTGAGAATGATGGTTTCCAGTTTCATCCATGTCCCTTCAAAGGACATGAACGCATCATTTTTTATGGCTGCATAGTATTCCATGGTGTATATGTGCCACATTTTCTTAATCCAGTCTATCGTTGTTGGTCATTTGGGTTGGCTCCAAGTCTGCTATTGTGAATAGTGCCGCAATAAACATATGTGTGCATGTGTCTTTATAGCAGCATGATTTATAATCATTTGGGTATATACCCAGTAATGGGATGGCTGGGTCAAATGGTATTTCTAGTTCTAGATCCCTGAGGAATTGCCACACTGCCTTCCACAATGGTTGAACTAGTTTACAGTCCCACAGTGTAAAAGTGTTCCTATTTCTCCACATCCTCTTCAGCACCTGTATTTTCCTGACTTTTTAATGATCGCCATTCTAACTGGTATGAGATGGTATCTCATTGTGGTTTTGATTTGCATTTCTCTGATGGCCAGTGATGATGAGCATTTTTTCATGTGTTTTTTGGCTGCATAAATGTCTTCTTTTGAGAAGTGTCTGTTCATATCTTTCGCCCACTTTTTGATGGGGTTGTTTGTTTTTTTCTTGTAAACTTGTTTGAGTTCATTGTAGATTCTGGATATTAGCCCTTTGTCAGATGAGTAGGTTGCGAAAATTTTCTCCCATTCTGTAGGTTGCCTGTTCACTTTGATGGTAGTTTCTTTTGCTGTGCAGAAGCTCTTTAGTTTAATTAGATCCCATTTGTCAATTTCTGCTTTTGTTGCCATTGCTTTTGGTGTTCTAGACATGAAGTCCTTGCCCATGCCTATGTCCTGAATGGTATTGCCTAGGTTTTCTTCTAGGATTTTTATGGTTTTAGGTCTAACATGTAAGTCTTTAATCCATCTTGAATTAATTTTTGTATAAGGTGTAAGGAAGGGATCCAGTTTCAGCTTTCTACATATGGCTAGCCAGTTTTCCCAGCACCATTTATTAAATAGGGGATCCTTTCCCCATTGCTTGATTTTGTCAGGTTTGTCAAAGATCAGATGGTTGTAGATATGCAGCATTGTTTCTGAGGGATCCGTTCTGTTCCATTGATCTATATCTCTGTTTTGGTACCAGTACCATGCTGTTTTTGGTTACTGTAGCCTTGTAGTATAGTTTGAAGTCAGGTAGCGTGATGCCTCCAGCTTTGTTCTTTTGGCTTAGGATTGACTTGGCGATGCGGGTTCTTTTTTGGTTCCATATGAACTTTAAAGTAGTTTTTTCCAATTCTGTGAAGAAAGTCATTGGTAGCTTGATGGGGATGGCATTGAATCTATAAATTACCTTGGGCAGTATGGCCATTTTCACAATATTGATTCTTCCTACCCATGAGCATGGAATGTTCTTCCATTTGTTTGTATCCTCTTTTATTTCATTGAGCAGTGGTTTGTAGTTCTCCTTGAACAGGTCCTTCACATCCCTTGTAAGTTGGATTCCTAGGTATTTTATTCATAAAGTCTATTTTCTATGTAGTCACATTTATCAGTAAACTGAAAGAAGTATGTTGTTCATAATGAAGAAAATAAAGTTCACCTTTTTTTTATTGTGAGCCTTATGTAGAAAAGAGGAGGAATTTTAAAACAAAAGCAATAATAATATCAACAACAAGAATAGTAATATAATGATCTATGAGTTAGCTCAGTGTGTCAGGAAGAACTTGTGTGTATTAGCTCATTTGATCTTAATAGGACTATGAGATAGGCACTATTAAACTCAAACTCCTTAAATCCTCCCCACTTAATTTACAGGGCTGATGTGGAACATCAAAAACAATAAACAAATTATCTAAAAAGTAATATCCAAATGTTGAAGATAATGGTTTTGGTCATTATGAAGATTTTAGTTGGGAGCTTTGAATTTAAACTGACCTTTATGATGGCTCTAGAAAGTCTTTTCTGTGAGAACTGCACTATTAAAAATGATACCCTTTGACATCAAATGCCGGTGATGAAGTGGAGCAACATTTTGCTCTCTGCACCGCTGATGGGAGTGATAAAAGGCACAGCCATTTTGGAAGATAGTTTGGCAGTTTAAAGCCAAATATACTCCTACTATGTGATCCAGGAATCACACTTCTGCACACAAACAAGGACACCTATAGAAGCTTTCTTTATTACAGTAGTCCCACCTTACTCATGGGGGATGTATTTGAAGACCTCCAGCGGATACCTAAAACTATGGATAGTACTGCAATCTATTGGTACTATATTTTCCCATACATACATATCTGTGATGAATTTATAAATTAGACACAGTAAGAGATTAACAATAGCAATCAAATAGAACAATTATAACAATATAATCTAATAAATGTTATGTGATTGTGGTCTCTCTTTCTCTCCTATTGTCCTTACCTATTTTAGGTCCCCCATTGTCAATTGTGGGCAATTAAAACTATGGAAAGTGGAATGGCATAAGCTGGGGGGACTACTGTATTGCCAAAACTTGGAAGCAACCAAGATGTTCTTCAGTAGGCAAATGAATAATTGTGAAACCTCCACACAAGGAAATGTTATTCATCATCAAAAGAAATGAACTATTAAGCCATCAAAAGGCATGAAGGAAACTTAAATGCATATTACTAAGTCAAATAAGCTAATCTGAAAAGGCTACATACTATATGATTCCAACTATGTGACACTCTCCAAAAGCGTTACTGGAGATCCATAAAAAGATCGACAGTTGTCAAGGGTTTGGGGAGAGGGAAGCATGAGTAAGTGGAGCATAGAGGAATTTTAAGGCAGCAAAACTATTCTGTATGATACTATAATGGTAAATACATGTCATGTACATTGTCAATACCCACAGAATGCACACTAAGAGTAAATCCTGAGTAAACTATGGACTTTGGCTGATGATGGTGTGTCGATTTAGATTCATTGGCTGTAACAAATGTATCACTCTGGTGTGGGTTGTTGAGGCAATGGGGGAGGCTATGGGTGTGTGGGAGCCAGGGGTTATATGAGAACTCTGATTTCCATTCAGTTTTGTTGTGAACCTAAAAGTTTTCTAAAAACAAAATCTATTCCAAAATAGTTGTGTCACTTTTGGGATTTATATGAAGCTTCAGACATTTTTAGCTTTTTCTGTTTGTCATTTTTGGTGACACAGTTTTGATTGTAAATAAATATTTACTTCATTTCAAAAAAGCGGATATATTTTCAGCTTTGTTTTAAATATCAGTGTGAAGCGTAGGAACATTAAAGTCAAGTTTAAATTTTCATCTTATTTTATATGCTTACCACAGCTGTTGTCTTTTTATAAAAATAGTTATTGAAGTATAATTGATGTACAACAATTAAATAATTGATGTACAACAATATAAATAAACATAGCTTTATATATGTGTATACCTGACACGTCATCCTAATGATGATGACAAATAATGTGTTTTTTACCCCAAAAGATTTCCTCAAATGCTGTATTAATCCCTATGTTTCTTTTCTCCCTGGTCCCACTCAGTTCTAGACAAAAACTAATGTAGTTTATGTCACTACGACTAGTTTGGTTTTCTTGGGTTTTAGTAAATAGAATTGTAAAGTATTCACTGATATTTTGTGTGCAGTGTGTTTCATTCAGCGTAACTAAGGTAAAGTATATTGGTGTTATATATGTCAATAGTTAATTATATCTTATTATTAATAGTATTCTGTTCTATGAGTATGCTATAAATTGTTTACTCACATTGTGGTGAACAACTAGAGTTATTTTCAATTTTGGCAGACTTTAAATAAAGCATCTACAATCATCTGTGTACAATTCTATGTATGGACATGTGCTTCTATTTATTTTGAATAAAATCCAGAATTAAAGTGACTGAATCATATGGCTGATGCATATTTAACTTTTTGAGAAAATGCCACATTTTTTTCCAAGTGCAACATTTTACACATGCACCAGCATTTTAGCAGAGTTATAGTTTCTCCGTATCTTTAACAACACTTGGTATGGTCAGTCTTATCAATTCTAGTAATTCTAATATATGTAAACAGAATCTTGTTGCAGTTTTCATTTACATTTATTTAATTACTAATGCTGTTGAGCATCTTTTCACACACATTTTTGCCATTGCTTTGTCATAGCTAATGAAATGTATGTTCAAATTTTTGCCCTCCTTAAAAGGTTGAGTTTTAGAAGTTCTTTGTGTATTCCATATGCCACTGTTTTATCAAATATTTGATTTGCAAATATTTTCTCCCAGCTTGTTTTTACATTTACTTGCTATTTTCTTCCTATTTAATTCATTTGTTCTTGATTATCTTTATTTTTTCTGCCTTTGATTAATTAGGTACTTTTTATGATCTAATTTTACTTTCTTCATTGGTTTATGAGCTACAACTGGTTGTGTTATCATTTTAGTGGTTGTTTTAAGGTTGATTGTAAATATTTTTAACTTATCAGAGTCTTCCTTAAAGTCATATTATACCTTATTCTATGTATTATTCAAACTTTACTCTGTTTTTAAATTCTTTTTATAGATCCATATTGCCATCTGGTACCATTATGCTTCTACTTGAAAAGCTTTCTTTACTCTTTCTTACAGTATGGATCTATGTATGGGCAATTATTAACTCTTTCAGCTTTTGTATATCTGAAAGTGTTTTGCTTTATTTTTGAAAGATATTAATGCTGGATATGGAATTCTAGGTTGACAGTATTATTTCTGTCATTATTCTAAAGATCTTGAATAACTGCTTTCTCATTTTATTGCTTCTGTTGAGAAATCTTCTATCATACTGATTTTATTTCTGGTTTAGCTTAAGTTTGTCTCTTTCTCCCTGATTTCGGACAATTAGATTATAGTGTGAGTAGTAGGTGCAATATGGTGCTATGAGGTAAAATTGTCTTCATTTATTTTATCTTCAGGTTTTTTATCTTTTTTGATCTGTGAGTTTATAGTTTTGATCATGTTTGAAAATTATTTTTGACCTTTATTTATTCAAACTTTTTGTGTCTTCTTCTCTGTATTTTCCTTTGGTCCTCGAATTAGACACACATTGAAGTTGCTTAAAGTCGTCTCAGTTTTCTGATACTGTGTTCAGTTTTTTGTTTGTTTTATAGTTTAATTTTCTATATATTTCATTTTAGATAGCTTCTATTGCTATGTTGTCAAGTTAACAGTTTTTTTTAATCTTTTGCAATACCTAGTCTGCTAATAATCCCATCCAATATATAATCTTTTTCAATTCAAAGATTTTAATTTTCAGTTCTAGATGTTCAATTTGGACCATTTTGGGGATTAACTTTCCATCTCTGTACTTATCTCTTTGACAATATAGAATGCATTATAACTGTTTAATGTCCTTTTCTACTAATTCTAACATCTGTGTCAGTTCTGGGTAAGTTTTAATTAATTGACTTTAAATTCTCATTATAAGTTTTGTTTTCTTGTTTCTTTGGATATGAATCTTCTGTCCATAGCAAGCCTTGTAAATACTGCTGGGAAGAGCTAAATATTTATTTTAATAATAATATTTCTATATTATATTATACAAAGCATTGTTTATATTAGCTTTGTTCTAGGATATACTAAAGTTACTTACAAAGAAAAAAAAACGTAAGTTGATTTGTTAGGCAGGACCACAGCAGCATTTAATCTAGATCTAATTACTCCCCACTACTGAGATAAGACCTTTCTTAGTTCTGGCCAATTTTCTATGAATTTAGATATGTTCTGGTCTAACTGGTTAAAACAGTTATTATTCCAGTTCGTATATGAAGGCTGAGAGATCTTCCTTATAACTTTTTGCATGCTTCTTTCTTTAGATTCAGAAAGTTTCCTTACTTGCATGCTTTTTGATCATTACTATGCTGAAAGTTCCATTTGGACTCTCTATAGATCTCTCGGGTTTTTATTCTGTGCACCTTTCTTCTAGCTGTTACTTTGTCTTACAAACTTTATCTATCTTACCTGTCTCTCAGGGATTCCTTTCCTTTGTTGTCTCATGTCTAGTGCCTCGAATACTATCATTTTAATGTATCATCTGTTTACTGTTGGGGATTTATTTCAGGTGAGAAAACAAATCCAGCCCCCGATTTCATCTTGACTGAAGTATCTTCTCTTGTATTTTAATGCATTTAGAAGACAGGGTTTATGATAGCTTCTGATCTATGAGAAAATAATTGTGTAACAAAAGCTCTGAGCCATTAAAGATAATGGGTGGTAAGAAAGCTTAAGCAAAAAACTAAGCAAAATGCAATCTACATTTGAAAAGACACATTGATATAAAATGTCTTGGACTTGAGAAAAAGAAGAAAATAACTTCATAAATACATAAAAGAAAAACAGAAATGTATAAATGTTCTATTCTTTAAAAAATGTTTATATCTATCACATAAATTGACAAGTAGGGTTTATTTTTAAATAATGTATAAATACAACTAATTTTGCAATCAATAGGTGAAAATCAATTGGTCTTTTACATTGTTTGCAAAGATGGTGAACTCTGTCAATTTTTCTCAAACACTGTATCTAACACAAACACCTACACAAAGTGTAACTGGGGCAAGTAAAATTAGAATCCATTTTTTAAAATATTATCTTCATTGGTAGTTCAAAAAGCAAACCTTATAATCTGATTAGTATTGTCAAATGTATTACATGTAAAATAGCAATTAAATTACTAGAACAGCTGAGAATATATTTTTCTTATCACTAATGCTATTTATTTCACTTATTCCTTTTATTTCTAGGCTCTGAAGAAAAACCAGGATGTAAAGGAAGAAAATTGGATCTCTAAGAGCATTTGGTTTGAAATTAGACTTCCAATATATCTCTCCATGCACAATTATTTTACTGCTATTAAAAAGTGAATTGATACTAATATATCGACAGTTTTGTCAGTACTTACTGTTCATCATCAAATATTTCACTGTCATTAAAGAATGCAGAAAATACATCTCAGTGTCATAAGTAGTCAGTGTGCATCAATTACATCTTTTCATTTCATTGTCCTGTAAGTTGTTGTGCATGTAATTTCTCAGTATATAATGCCTATGAAAATTTTTCATAAATAGGAAATGAGTCTTACATATAAGATTTTCTATATATTTTTCTTTCTGCATTGGAAATGTTCTAAATTCATTTGACTGCAATTTAATGAAAATCTATTCATTGCAACACAATATATAAAAAAAGAATATAAAAGTTCAAAAAACCTAATTTGTGTTTTTTACAAGCTGATTACAGGCTCATAAGTAGAAATCACAAATTAATGTTCAATTTTAATATTTCAAATGACAGAAATTTTGTTTAACTCTTAACAAATATCAACTTATGTAACATCTGGAGATTGTCCCTTTCAAACAAATAAAAGGTAAAATTCAGACATTAGTGAAGAAAAAAATCTACCTAAGCTGTACATTGATAATTGAGATTATGTAAAGGTGTAGTGACACTCCCACTAATGTGTCATAAGAATAATGGGAATTCCCAAATAACTTGGCAAGAATGGCTTGTTCCGCATAGAGAGGCTTAAGTTTGACAACAAGCAGAGCATTTAGGGACCATCCACATTTCAAGACATTTTCTTTAGAGCATTACAAAAAATCACAGAAAAATACAGTGTTTTTGATCACTAATACTGTAAACTATCAGTGTTCTTCCTAATATTAAAGAGAAGTTAACCTTGGTAAGTAGAAAAGAAAGGCAAATAAAAAAGCAACGCAAACATTTTCCTTTCTGTGTATTTGTTCATTTAGTGGCAATAATCAGAATAATTTTTGTAACTGCAATGGTTCTTTTATTTTCTTTTTTTATTGTTGTTAACAAAGTTTCTCATGTGCTGTATTAAACTTTACTTTGTTACAATGTGTACTAGTTTAATACCAAATTAGAATGCTGATGATTAAAATAATGAATTCAGAATCTCACTGACAGGCATCCAGAGCACTTAAAACACCAAACAGTAATAAGACCGTGATAATTTTAAAATGAGTCCACAAGACTTTGCAATCTTTCAAAAGATGGAACCTAATTACCTTCTCTTTTACTGCGGGGCAGATGTACTGACTCATTCACTCATTTCTAATAAACAGAATGTGGTAGAAGTGACAATGTGTGACTTTCAACATTAAGTAATAAAATATATGTAACCTCTCTTTCTCTCTCTCTCTCTCTCTCTCAAGAGAAAATGAGCTGCCGTGTTGTTAGAATACTCAAGCAGTCTCATGGAGAAACCTACATAGCATGAAACTAAGAAGTAAAGCCTCCTAACAACAGCCAGCAAAAAGGAATCTGGACTGCTTGCAAGCAGCCATGTGAGTGAGACATCTCAGAAACTGCAGCCTCAGCCCACAACTTGACTGCAGCTTTGTAACAGGCTCTGAGCCAGAACCACCCAGCTAAGCTGCTCTCAAACTCCTAACCTGCAAATACTGTGAGATAATGCTTGTCGTTCCATGCTAAGTTGTGAAGTAATTTGTTATATAACAATAGATACTTTAAACATACATCTTGCATTTAAAAATATAAAATTACTTTTTCAAAAATGCTTTATTTTCTTAATACAACTGTCTCATTAGAATATCCCACATATATGGTCTGAGATGATGGGATTTTTTGAATATAGAATCATGTCATCTGCAAACAGAGACAATTTGACTTCCTCTCTTCATATTTGAATACACTTTATTTATTTCTCTTGCCTGATAGCCCTGGCCAGAACTTCCAGTGCTATGTTGAATAGGAGTGGTGAGAGAGGGCATCCTTGCCTGGTGCAGGTTTTCAAAAGGAATGCTTCCAGCTTTTGCCCATTTATTATGGCCCCTAATGCATGTGGGCTTTAAAATCTAGATGACGGGTTGTTAGGTGCAGCAAACCACCAGGCACATGTACACCTATGTAACGAACCTGCACATTCTGTACATGTATCCCGGAACTTAAAGTAAAATTCAAAAAATCTTAAAAAATCCTACATATGTGGAATATGTATCCATTTTATAAAGAATAATAAAGTGGTTTATTATACTGACTTCCAAACTGAATAGTTTCAACAAAATTGGGTTTCATCCTTTATCTATCCTTTGTCTTTCTATTGCTGAATACAAAATATAAAGTGAATGGTAACCTATCAGTCTGAGGTCATAGTGAGAGGTCAAGACCAAAGACCAGCCGAGTGAAGAGTTTAGGGTTTGGCCTATAGGCATTGAGACAACCCAGTAAAATTCTTTCTCTTGCTTTGTTTGTTCAATTTTTGAATAATTTATTGAAATATTACATATATGTGTATATATATATATATATATATATGTGCACAAGAAGGTATCCAAAGGGTCACCTCAATAAATTTTCACAAGGTAAATATGCATGTGTAGCCCCTACACAGACTCAAAAATCAGAACAGTGCCAGCACCCAGAAGCAGCCCCTGGGCCACTTCCAGTCATTAACAAAGCAGCGGATTCACAAAGTTATCTAAGAACCTCCTCAGGGGAAATATGTCTAGTTAGAAACCTGGAATATTGAAACAAGTAGTTATTTTTTCTTGCATTTTCTTTAACAAAGAGGCAAAAGAGAAACATCACTGATGTAGAAACAAATTCGTATGGCATAGCAAGTGAGTGGGAACTCCGAAACAACTCAAATTTATACCATCGTGCTACTCTAAATTATTTCATGCAAAAGGTTTTACTCTAGTCCTCAGAGACATTTAAAAAAAAAACAAACAGCAAAACAAAAAGGGCAATAAAGATTTCCTACATTATTGTGCTATAAATACTGAAAATATGTTTCCAAATGTGACAAGAAATATTACGAGTGATTGCAGATGCATAAATGAAGCAACCGTAATACTCTTTCCTCAGAGGCATCAATAAAAAAAGACTATTATAAAGCACTACAAAATAATTTCTTTATCCAAAACCTCTGAAGCAGTTATTAAACCAGCTGTTTTCAAAAGTACACAAATATGCTAAGTTGCAGTTGGGTAACTGTTAAATGTTAAAGCAGTGAATGATCACCATGGAGCAGATGGTCTGGGAATGGGTGAGAAAATGGCAATGTTAATACCACCAGACTGAGATGTTCATTTGTGCTGTGGTATGCGCAGACTGGGTGAATAATGAAGGTTCTGTAATAATTGTGTAAATCCCAACATTATTAAATTGATTCAGCTGGGGTTTCTTAATATATGTGAAGCACTTGATGTACTTGGAGAAATACCTCCTCTTTGGCTAAAGCTGTTCTCATTAACTCATACTGCTTTATTTGCTGTGACCTCAGTGTTTCTGTTAAGTAATGAGTGGAATAAGAATTAGAAATCCACTTGCAATCTAAGCATTAGAAAGGAGGGAAAATGTTAAGAAAAGTGTCAAAGCATGAGCATTGCATGAAATTGGCGCATGGCAATAATTTACCTATCAAGTGTGGTTAATGTTTATTTTACACTATTTGAGAGTTTATAATTAGGCCTGCACTTTAGGGGTTTGAGAAAGTTGTTTTTTCCAATTCAGTGTTTATTTTACCTGAGAGGAGAGAACGTCATATTCGTTTATCTTCTGGTTTTTAGTTTAACTTGGACATTCCATATTTTTCCTGCAGTATCACTTTGTTTGTGAATAGAGTTTCTGGAAATCACAACTATTTACAGCAATTTTTCTCAACTTTGATACTACTAGTACTTGTTTTGGGGGCTGCTTTGTGCAGTGTAGATGTTTAACATCTCTGGCCTTGGTCCACTAGATGCCAGTGGCAGATATCACCAAATATCCTCTGGGGGACAAAACTGCCCCCCACACCCACTCCTCATTGAGAATCAGTGACCTATAGGCACCCAGAGGAAAATGTGGTTCATCATCTCTGACATAATAAAGAAAGAAAATGAAGATGCCATAAAATCAACAACAAGTTGAAATTTTTCATTAAACTTGGCTTTAATTAAAATATTTGTACATGGAATCCCATAAGACGATATAAAATGCCAAATATAGTACTCTACTTCTATGGGTATGAACTATGTGGCATTCCAAACTGTTGGGAAAGTAATGAGACTCAGAAATAATTGACCAAAAAGAATATGCAAGCTAAGTTTTTCAAAATAGTCTTTGGACAGTAGTTCACCACGATGTTGTTAAAATTAAAGAAATCTAGAAGCAATTAATTTTGAGATACCCTAAACATCACATCTCAACACTGAATCGTTATTTTGCACACAAGCATATTAAAGGTTCTAAAATATCTTACAGTTACAAAAAAGCCTTCACTATTTTCCCTTGGCATATATGTGAGTATATGTGTGAATGCATATTAACTCCTCATGGAAGTAGGGTTCTCCAGGCTCATTTTAAACATTCAAAGGGAAGTCACAAGTCACAGAATCTATAGGATCTGCATCCTGAAACTCATGAAAGTTATGATAGCGCCATATATATATAGATAGATAGATAGAGAGAGAGCTCACCGTCTGCTATTTTAGGCATTTTTTGAAAGGAGGAAAGAAGAGAGAATGTGTTTGTATTGGGCAGAGGAAATGTCAGGGTGAGGGCTAGCAGGAAAGAATGGGAAGAGGATGGGCTCTCCTCTGATTCACTGACTCCAGTAAGAACTGACATGTGATAGAGAGCTAATTTAACAATGGAAACCAAAGAACTACTGTCAATTTTAAACAAAAATAAAGATTGTACTTGTTGAGAATAGGTACAAATATACTTTCATACAAGACAGCCATTTATTCCTATGCCAGCAGTTAACAGAAAAGCTACTGTGTTTACAAAATGAATATATCCAATAATGACCTGATTATTTATTAATGTATTTCACATATCCTAAATACTATATTTTATATCTGTCACATTACTCCTTTACTGATTTTCAAAATTAAATCTAATATTCTCTAATTAAAGCAATCGATTGCTCATAAGCCCTTTCTCAGCAATCTACTGCAAGCTATTTGCTCCTAATCTAAAATGGTAATCCTAGAAAGAAGACAAAAGATTTTAGTAACATGAGCTGATTGATCAGCAAGAGGTGAAGGATATTCCCAGGGCAATATTAGAGGAAGTTGCAGAGTGCCAGCAGCACTCTTGCTCTGAAAATCTAGAAGTTCTAAGTGTGCAGCGGAGCCAGGGCTCCTGCTGGAATGGAGACTGGAGGACAGAAATAAGAAATCAAAGGAAGTGATAGACTACTTACTTTCTTTGCCCATACAAGAAGTTTTATATTGGGGAGATTATATCAAAAATTGGGTTTGGAATAAAAATGAGCAGAGAAAAAAACCCAAGCAAATGTTAATGAAAGAAGCAATTTGCCACTCTAGGAAAAACAAACATTTTTACAAGGAAAGAAACCCTACCTTAGTATGTTGGCAGTTGTGTTGAGAAAGAGTGTTGCCAAATATTTTTTTGGAGGAGCATAAATTAGTATAGCATGTTGAAAGTAAGTTATGTAATAATCATTAAAATATAAAGAGTGATTAGCCTTTGTCTTAGTAATTCTTCTTCTAAGAAATGTAACACATAGAAACAATCTCCAGAAATTTCTTGAGTATATGCACAAAGATTTTGATGGTAACTATAATAGAATGTCAAAGTGAAGGGAGAGGAAGGGAATTTAAATATCTATTAGTAAGTGAATGGCTAAATTACAAAAAAAAAAAAAACCATAGTTATCAGGAAAAGAGAAAATGTTTTCTGTGCTAATACGGAACTAGTACATAATTCCATATGTACCAATCACACACACATATGTGATCCCAAAGTATATATACCAAATTATTTTCCATAGTTATCGCTGGAGCTTGGGAATGAGGAGTGGGGCATGAGGGGGAACACTGTCATTTGTACTATTCTTCATATCAGTGTGTACTGTCTTGTAATACAAATTAAAATAAAAAAATTTGAAAGGAAATCATACCTCAATACGTTTTTGTTTCTGTCAATCATTCTATCTTTATATGAGTCTATTTCTTAATGTAGAGGAGGGTGCATAGTGAAATGTTTATGTCTAATATCCATCCAGTCTGTTATTTTAAAATTGCAGATTTCTGGATATATAGAAGTGTGTCTTTAGTATACGGAGAAAGAATATACAATTAAGGTTGATGGTATTCCTACATATGTTAAAAAGGCACATTAAGACACTTAAAATAGCATGATTTGCTATTTAGAGATCAGATGATTATATGTTGGAAAACATGTGGATGTTCCATTTCCTAACTAATGGACATTATCATCCAGATGGATCTGGCTATAGATAGAAATGTTCTCCTAAGTGGTAATCAGTGCCTTTTGATAAAACATAAAATTACTCCTTGGTTGAAATTGTTACCTCAATTCTGGGCAGCTTCAGTCTCTTTCCAAAAAAAAAAAAAATGTATTTGGCAAAAGAGTAGAATAAGAAATATTTAAGAAATTATAGGGTTTTTTGTTTTTTTTTTTAACTTCTTTGGAATGTAGAATCTAGTGGCAATGGAATGGCTATGGTGATTCTGAAGCCAATTGTCCTGGGCGCTTTTGGAAGATTGCCCTACGTTATTTATCGGACTTTATTTTCCCTAAAGATTTTTAAATGTTTCAAGGTAAAAAAAAAGTGCGTGTGTAGGTATGCGTGTGTGTACATGTGTGTAACATACATATAAAACTAATGATGACCCTGTGGCTTACGCTTAGGTAATCTCTCTTTCGATTTAATACGTGACAGAAAATTTGAATTCAAATTTTGTGGGATCTGAATTTTATATAATTTTGTACAATATTTCATCAAGAAAAACATTATAAAATTTTGAATACAAAATGAGGTAAATGGCTTCATGAGATGCCTCTATAAGTGAAGGACCAGGAGCTCTAGTTATGTTTGCCTCCTAGTTAAATCCCTTCTGGATAAATACTGTGCTATCCATACCTTGTCGTGATTCCCATACACCACCCTCCTCTCCCACTTGGACTACAACAGCCATATCCTAATTAATTCTCCCGCTTCTACTCTTGCCTTGGGACTATTCAAACATCTTGCAGTAGCAATAACATTTTAAAATGTAAAACTGAGCATACCATACTCTGCTTATAACTCTCTAGTGGCTTCTCATTCTACTTAAAATAGAACTCAAATTCCATACTCCACTTCACCAACATGATTCCTGCCTGCCTCTTCAGTTCTACCTCACACAATTCCCCACCTTGTTTATTATAAGCCTGTAATACTGCTTTTCCTTCTGTTATTCCAACATCGCAAGCTTGTTCCCATTTGGGGCCTTTGAATCAGCTCGCCTCTCTTCCTGGGATGCCTTTTCTTCAGAGAGTATTCTATAGCTATGTAGGTCTTACTGTTCAGCTCAAAGGGCATTCCCTCAGAGATGACTTTACAACCTTGCAATCTCAGAATTGCCTGCCCTTCCAATTATCACCACTGGCAGACATTGCATATTTTTACCTTAAATTAATATAGTCATAGCAAGTGTCACTTTTCTGTATTTATTTCTCTGCATACTTATCTGTCTTGCTTCATACCTGTCAGTAGAAACAAGGTAAATATTTTAAATGAATGAGTATAGTCATTATGATGACAAGCTGAACTAAGCACAGTCCTTCTTTACAAAAGTTTATAGTCTACTGCAGACTCAGATATGTAAGCAGATCAAGGCTGTATTTGCTAACATACTGTTAGAGAAAGTTTTTATTTTAATTTTGCAGGAATTCCATAAAAGTTTATGAAGGAGAAAATTTCAGGCTTAGTCTTAGTAAGTGAATAGAAATGTGTCAGATAAAGAGTGAAATTAAAAAGTCTTGGAGAGGTTGGGCATGGTGGTTCACGCCTGTAATCCCAGAATTTTGGGAGGCCAAGGCAGATGGATCATGAAGTCAGGAGATCGAGACCATCTTGGCTAACACGATGAAATCCCATCTCCACTAAAAGTACAAAAAATTAGCCGGGTGTGGTGGCGGGCGCCTGTACTTCCAGCCACTCGGGAGGCTGAGGCAGGAGAATGGCGTGAACGCAGGAGGTGGAGCTTGCAGTGAGCGGAGATCACGCCACTGCACTCCAGCCTGGGCAACAGAGCGAGACTCCGTCTCAAAAAAAAAAAAAGTATTGGAGAAAGATGGAATAATATATTAATATTCAAATCAAAACTACTAATAGTATGCATACTATTGATAGTATGTATACACATATAGACAGAATATCTATCATATTATGTCCTACTATGTTATATAATAAGTGATAATAAATGCTATGAAGTGAAATAAAATAGGGTAAGGAACAGTGAAATGATGGGTTCATATGCTCTTTCACATAAGCTGGTCAAGGAAGGTATAGGGGTTTCCAATGGCTGCTGTAACAAATTACCAGAATTTCATGAATTAAGAGAAAATAAATTTATTATTTTATATTGTATAATTTAAAGGTCTGCCATGGGTCTCACTGGGTTAAAATCAAAGAGTCAGTAGGGCTGAGTTCCTTTCTAGAGATTCGAGAGTAGGATCTGCTTGGTTGCTTTTCTACCTTCTAGAAGCTGCTGTCATTCCTTGGCCCATGGCCCTCTTCCTCTATCTTCAGAGTCAGCAACAATGGATTGAGTTTTTACATGGCGTCACTCTGACCGTTTTTCCTATTCCTCCTCTTCCATTTTAAAGGACCCTGTGACTAAGCTGGGCTCATTTTTACAAGTCAGGATAATCCCCCTGTCTTAAGGTCAGCTGACTTGCAAGTTTACATCCATCTGCAACCTGAATTCACTTTTGTCACGTAACTTAACATAGTTACAGCTCCTGGAGATTAAAACATAGACATCGTTTGGGATAATAATTCTGCCTATCACACCAAGCTTTGCTGATAATTTGAACACTGACATTTGACTAGTGGACAAAAGGAAGTAAGCAGGTAAGTTATGCTATCAACAGAAGACTTTCCACAAAAAGAGAACGTACAAGAGCCTTGAGGTAGGAGTGTGCTTGGCCAGTTCAAGAAATAGCTAGGAGATCAGTATCACTGGAGAAGAGGGAGCAAAGGGAGAATGTTACAAGTAAGGGCCGAGAGAGGTGGGTTAGTAGGAGTGCAGATAACTGGGATTGTAGAGGAAAGTGAGAACTTTAGATTTTACTCCAAGTGGGATGGGAAGTAATCAAAAATAGCATGACCTAATTTTGGCTTTAACTAATGTAAATACATCATGAAACAAATCAATGCTAACAGATGTAAAAGGAAATATAGCAAAATTTTTAAAAACATTGAGAAAAAATGTAAAATATAACCAAAGTAAAAGAATAAATAAAAACACATTGATAACATAAAATCTTTTAAGACAATTAAACAGACGTGAAACTGTGTATTTCATATATGTAATATATAGATATCTTATATTTATGTGTGTGTGTTTCAGAGAGTCAGAAAAAATATACAACCCACAATAGTGAGAGACTGACATATTTTAGATATTGACAGAATAAATTAAAAAATAAAAATTTAAGATATTTTAAAGTAATATAGTTTTTAAAAGTCCACTATTATAGAAAATAATATGGTATAACCAATAAGAGACATGTATTTATTTCAAACACAACATATAGAATATGACAATAGCACGTGGGCCAAGATGAAACATAACATAGATATATATACTTATTCAGAATTTGGGTCTTAGGCCTGTTCATTTTCAAAAGCATCTTAAACCCATGGCCTTATTGTGCTTTGTGTAGCCTCAGTAAAGTCTCAAAAGATTACCTGATGATTTTCCTCATCTTGAATTTCCATATTGATAAATAGACCATTACAATCAATAGATAATATAAGGATTTCTAAAATACATTAAGATAATATAATGCATTTTGCAATCTATGTAATTAGAATTTATTCTGGAATAAGAAACATTATGAAGATACTATTAAGGTATAAGAAGAATAGACATCAATTATATTTTATTATAATTTGATTATGTATTACATACAATTATACTTATTCTATCTGCCACTCATATAAACACCCTGCAATCTTCCTCATAAAATACAGAAGCAAACAGAAATGATTTGCCCCCAAGGAGAATATTATTTAGCTAGAGAGTCAAGACAAATTCATAAAGGATTAAGCATACCACAGGGCAAGTGAGTGTTCCATAGGAGTGATCAGATATCAACACTTACTGGTGCTTCAGGATGTGCCAAAAAGAAAATGTTTTAACAGATGAACCAAATATGTTTTCACTTCCCCATCCTGAGGTTTCATGTAGAATGATTGCCATCTAGCTTCCCTAACTTGTTACTCTCTGTAGCATCACTGAAGCATCACATAGGTAGTGTCTTATCAGACATTGACTACCTATATATTTATAGTATCTTTTTTGGCCTAATGGTCCTGTTCATATTCAATAAAAAGTTTCAGAGATTGAAATAATCAATACTCTAGTATCACTTAACAGTCATATATAATCTATCTCTGCTTCATCTCTGAATATTAGAAATAAACCTCATATTCCCTTTCCTGCCATTATCTTTTAGTGAAATATTTAAATCAATATGAGAAAATAACTTTAAAGAAGATAATAATTAAAATAATGTAGTAGATTAATCAGAAGATGTCTGCACACAATATATCAAAGTCTAAAAATTTGTCATTTTTATAAAAGTACTCAAAGATTCTTCTAAAATAGGGAATGACATACATTTTGGAAGTCTCAAACTGGTATAGTATTCAAAATTTCAAGTAGGAGCAATAGTTAATATATTAATTTATTTTTTTTCAAATTGTATTAAAATAAATCACCATTTTTTGGATTTTTTTCCTTTTCTTCCTTACATGTAGGTCCAGATGTTTCTCAGAGATTATAGTTTTTAGAAATTTAAGTAACATATTCTTATTCCATAAATAAATGTAGTAAAATAGAATCTTTATGTAAACAAGTTGTAAGAATAGGTAGTGGTAATATAAGAAGGCATTTATTTTCGGGTTTAATTTATATAATTCTAGGTTGAAGTAATACAACAGAGTAAAGATATCAATAAGGGTAGAATTTCCAGATTATAATGAAAATGAGATTTGAAAACATTATTGTAAAACTAAAGAATAATTAAAACTTAAAATGATGACACCTAGTTATTAAGGTATTTTTTAAATTTTGAAATATGCACTGGTGTCTGTAGTAAACAAATACAATTAAAACAAAAGTGAGACTTTTTTCTTTATAAAAGTGACTGATATTAAAAATATTTGACGATGATAAATGTATGAGTAAGTATAGCCTATTTTTTTAGTAGCATTATACACAGGTTCAAATTGTCTACAGTAAAATGTGGCTAAGTATACTAAACATCATAAATAATTCTATTTGCAAATATTCATTCTTCATTAGATAATTTATTATTATCAAAGACTTGCAATAACATATAGTAGAAGGATGCTAACTAAAACTGGGAAATAAATGGTCAACATAAGGGGCTGCCAAAGTAAAAAACATTTATTGATGAAATTCTATGCAGCCATGAAAATGCTACTTTGGAAGAATACTTATTTCCAATGTATTATCTTCATAAAATATTTTTAAACGTAAGAACATTATTAATATCATTATAAAATAAACACAAATTGAGGATAATATAAACTTAATAATACAGAATCCACTCTAGGGACATTTGATTTCTGTTTTACATTTTTATCTTCGTGTATTTTGTAATGATAATATAACTATATAATCAGGAAAAACATTTAAAATATGCTTTGAAGAAATCTCTTAGTATTAATATCTTTTGATGTCATAACAAATGCAAATATCCCCAATAATTTTATGTAAATCAGAATATACCTGTGGTATTTCATTCGCATTTCTATACTTTAGGAGGATTATGGATAAATTATCTAACCATCTTGCCATATGGTAGAAATAATATTTGGATTATTCTAACCATTTAATCTATATGTGTAACCAATTTTTTTCTTAGAGTACAATAAATTCAAACAATCAAAACTGATTGCAAGCTCTATATGTTATATCTTAACTTCCATATTGACAAATGGACCATTACAATCAATAGATAATACAAGGATTTCTAAAATACATTCAGATAATATAACGCAATTTGCAATCTATGTGAATACATAGAACAAATGTATGGATTCTTTACTTGACCCTTAGTTTTAATAATTTCTCAAGAAAGATTGTGCCACTGGAAGATACAGCCCTCTAGTAGTCAATTTCAGACCATATGAATCTTATTCATATGGAACTTATTCATATGGAACAGAAACTTGTTTAACAAACACATGGTAAACCCAGCTCAGAGGGGGAAAAAAACCTAATCAAGATATGTCAGTGGACAGGATGGTGGATGCATATGTCATCTAACCATACTAAGGCCTAAAAAAGTCAGTTTCTTATATTCAAGGACAGCCATGTGTTTGACTAAGCAGAGCTATTTGAGTTTAATTAAAACCTGTTATTAAAATTCAGTGTTGGACCAGGCCTGGTAGTTCATGCCTGTGATCCCAGCAGTTTGAGAGGATGAGGCAGGAAGATTACTTGAGGCCAAGAGTTCAAACCCCACTTGGGAAACATAGTGAGAACATGTCTCTAAAAGTAAATCACCATGTGGTCATGCATGCCTGTAGTGTTAGCAACTGGGCAGGCTTAGGAAAGAGGGTCCCTTGAGCCCAGAAGTTTGAAGTTGTAGGGAGCTATGATTGTGCCAATGCACATTTAACATATATTAGTATGGTTCTTTTTGTTGTTTATTTATCAACTATGTCATACTGATTTTATTTCTAATCAAAAGATTTTCCTTTAAAAAAATTAACATTTTTTCTAAATAATCCTTATTTGTCTATGTCTTGTTTGCTTTTGTTGACTCTTTTGTTTTATTATCAATTTAAGACACTGTTATTCACATTTTGTTGACCAGAATTCAGTTTTGTCTTTAAAATTGGGAAGTGACAAGGCCTTTTGTATATGTTATGGCACTATGTGGCAAAAAGGAATCTGAAACAGAAAAGAATAGTGCACCATTAGGTACTGCAGTGATGATCATAAATTTGCATGTGCAACAGCATACTAAAAATCTAATTATTAAAATGAATAACTGAAAAAAATTCTATGCCCCTTAGTAACAAAGTTGAAAGTGTAATAATTGTCAACTGAAGTATCATTTTGTCTTTTTTGTTTCTGGGATTTTGGTAGGAAATATAAAAACCAAAAGCTGATTTATCACTTTTCTCTGGCAGCGACTCTGCCCCTTTCATCCAGAATTGTTAAGTGGAGGCTGATTTATAACCTTGCAGTGATTCACTACTTAAATTCTTCCTATGAAGTATAATACTGATACCAAATAATACATCAGGTAAATGCTATAAACAAATATCATCCTGAATATCAATTCTAAAAAGAAAAATAATCTTAGTTATGAAACAGCAAGAAGAGTATAGACTTCCATTAAAGAATAAGAAAAACATCCAGAAATGGTTCATTATTAAGACAATTCTTAACGAAATTGATTGTATTCAGTGTATATTTCTGAAAGTAATATGATAATCTCTACAGAAATAGATAAAACATATTTTCAAAAAGTCATCCTTCATTTTTTAAAAAAGTAAGCAAATAAAAATCAAGTGAATCATAAAAATTTGACTAGATGAACATTTCCTTTGCGTGATGATTAAAATTGGAAAGTTTGAAAGAAGAAAAGATATGATAAGGAAGACAGGATTGTATATTAAAAAGCATATATTTGAAGTAAATATTACAAGTAAAAAAGATTACTAATGTGATTACTATCCAAAAGAAAGCTGGTATTTCATAATTTATACCAAGTAAATGTGTCATGACAATCACATTACTGAAAGAAAAAAAGACCAAAAGATCAATGATTATTTAAATTTTAAAAATATGTAGTATGGAAAAACATGAAAATGGTTATCAAATTTAGGAATAGGAAGTAGTAAATCAGTTCTTACATAAAGGTAATGTATTATCTTGAATGAATACTTATAAATAATTGAGCAAAGGGGATTATAAAAGCATTAACACCAAAATCTAAAAACAAAATTTAATGAAATAGAAAAGAGTAAATGCAATTAATATAATAAAAGTTACTTTTAAAAACGAATAATATTGGGAGGCTGAGACAGGCAGATCACGAGGTCAGGAGATCGAGACCACGGTGAAACCCCGTCTCTACTAAAAATACAAAAAAATTAGCCAGGCGTGGTGGCGGGCGCCTGTAGTCCCAGCTACTCCCAGAGGCTGAGGCAGGAGAATGGCGTGAACCCGGGAGGCGGAGCTTGCAGTGAGCCGAGATAGCGCCACTGCACTCCAGCCTGGGTGACAGAGCGAGACTCCATCTCAAAAAAAAAAAAAGAATAATAAAATAGACAACCTTCTGGATATTTGAACAATAAGTACTAAAATGAGATATTGTGAGTGAAGAGTAGTAAGAATGAAAATTGCATAATTGGAGAACAAGAAACACAAAATAGTTACATAAGTCTTAAAAGTTACCAACAAGTTTTAAAATTTAGGTAAAACTGATGTCTAAAAATATAATTGCAGATACTAACTAAACAGAAAAAAAAAATTAAAAAAAGTTAAATAAATTTAATCAGCCCTCAAAAGTTTGCCTAACAATAGGTTTACAAGCAGATTTTATTAAAACTTTGAGTAATATTAGGCCCTATGTTACAAATATTCTTACAGGGAAATAGGTCAAAGGGGAAACTTTTATGACTACATTTCAATACTAGTATAAACTTAATAATAGAAGAGCCAAGATAGCCCACTAAGTGCTCTCAGGAAGAATTTCTCCCACTGAGAGAGACCATCAGGTAGATTGGCACAGTCTTAATAGATCTTCAAAAAGAAGGCATTGGAGGGTGGATAGGAGGAGAACACTGACAATGGGATGAAATGGGAGGAAGCTGGGAACTGTGCATGGGGTTTCCAAGCATAAGAACCTGTTCTCATTCCCTAGTGGCTTCTATGGAAGGGATGAGTAAAATAGGCATGGAGTGGCCCACTCTCATCATGGACTTTGGGATCCTAGCTTTGGGAGACTCCACAACATCCATGGACATTTGGGTTGGCAGTGAGAACTACCTAGAGAGTTGGCAGAAACAGAATGACAGCCTGCATGGAATCCAGAGTACTGGGTATGGGAATAACTGCAGTGGAGCATGGCCAGGGCACCTATTCCCCAAGGCTTGCCACACTCATCTAGGTGGCTTTAGCCTTTGTTAGCTGCTGGTCATGGGCAGAACAGGAAGTCTTGCCCATGGGCTGGGGCCAATCTAATCTGAGCACCCTGCTGTCTGTCAGCCCACTAGAGTCCTTGCCTGGCCACACCCATTTACAGTGCAACCTCAGTTGCCCAACTGAAGCACTTGAAGGAAGCCACTGCCATAGCTGTTTCACTGGCCAACTCCACCCACTGATCAGAGCACTTTTGCAGACAAAGCCCCACCAGTGCACACCCACCCACAGCCTCCTTCTACTGACACCCAGCGAGTGCATTTTTGCCAGCAATCCCCATTGAAATGTAGTTGCAAGCAGGCTGCGGAAACTCAGCCCCTTGAGCAAAGCAGGTGCTTAAACTCAAGGGACTAGAGAACCTAAAGCCACAGGACTTGTCACAGCCCCCAGGATTACAGCAAACAACCCAAAAGTGCTGGGCTGAGGCTTGGGTCCCCTGAAAGCATCCAGAAATGAAATCAATCAACTAAACCCAACTGATACCACAGCCAAACCCTCAAGAACATCAAAGAATATAAAAGCAAAACACCCCATCCTAAGACAACAACTTAAAGGTTTAAAGAAACATCAGCCCACATAGATGAGAAAGAACCAGTGCAAGAACTCTGTCAATTCTAAAAGCCAGAGTGCCTCATTCCTTCTAAATGAACCTGAAGCTCTCCAGGAAAGGTCCTTAACCAAACTGAAATGGCTGAAGTGACAAACATAGAATTCAGAATCTAGATGGCAAGGAAGCTTGACATACAGAAGGTTGCAATCAAATTCAAGGAAAAAAGTAAAGTGGTCTAAGAGTTAAAGATAATATAATCATTTTAAGAAAGAACAAAACTGAACTTCTGAAAATGAAAGATTCACTACAGGTATTTCAGAATGCAATTGGAAATAATAATAATAGAATCAATCAAGCTGAAGAATAAAATTCAGAGCTTGAAGACTGCTCCTTCAAATCAACACAGGCAGAAAAAAATAGATAGATTTTTAAGAAATGAACAAAACCTGCAAGAAATATGAAATTATATAAACAGACTAAACATAAAACTAATTGGCATTCCTGAATGAGATGGAGAGACAGCAAACAATTTGGAAAACATATTTAAAAATATTGTCCATGAAGATTTCCCCAACCTCGCTAGAGAAGTCAACATACTAATTCAGGAAATTCAGAGAACCCCTGCAAAATACTGTACCTCAAGACATATAGTCATGAGATTGACCATCCTCAAAACACATATTCATGAGATTCTTCAAAATCAACACAAAAGAAAAAGTCTTAAAGGCAGCTAGAGAGAAGAGGGAGATCATCTACACAGGGAAGCCTATCAGACTAACAGCAGACTTCTCAGCAGAAACCTTGCAAGTCAGAAGAGATTGGGGGCCAATATTCAGCAGCCTCATAAAAGAGAAATTTCAACCAAGAATTTCATATCCAGCCAAACTAAGCTTATTAGCAATGGAGAAATAAAATTCTTTCCAAAGAAGCAAATGCTAAGGGAATTCATTAACACCAGACTTACCTTGAAAGGGGTCCTTAGGGAGTAGTAAACATGGAAACAAAAGACCATTACCTGTCAACACAAAAACACACCTAAATACATAGCACACTGACACTATAAAGCAACTATATACAATCAAGTCTATAATACAATCAGCTAACAACATGATGATAAGAAGAAATCCTCACTTATCAATATTTACCTTGAATGTAAATGGCTGAAGGCCCCACTTAAAAGATACAGAGTACCAAGTTCGATGAATAAGCAACACTCAATAGTATGCTGTCTTCAAGAGACCTATCTCACATTCAATGATATCCTTAGGCTCAAAGTAAAGAGAGGAAGAAATATCTGTCAAGCAAACAAAAAAGAAAAATGAACAAGGGGTTCTAATCTTATTTCAGATAAAACAGACATTAAACCAACAACAATGAAAAAGGACAAAGATGGGTATAATGTAATGGTAAAGGGTTCAATTCAACAAGAAGACTTAACATCTTAGGATGCTAAATACATATGCACCCATACTGGAGCACCCAGGTTCATAAAGCAAGTTCTTAAAGACCTACAAAGACTTAGATAACCACAAAATAATAGTGGGAAACTTCAACAATCCACCAACAGTGTTAAACAGATCACCAAGGCAGAAAACAAAGAAATATCTTTTGGACCTTACCTCAACACTTGACCAAAGGACCTAAAAGACATCTATGGAATACTCCACCCAACAGCAACAGAAAACTCTTTCTTTTCATCTGCAAGATCAACCACTTACTTGGCCATAAAGAAATTCTTAACAAATTCAAAACCACTGAAATTATACCAACCACACTGTCAGACTACAGTACAATAAAAGTAATCAGAACCATTAAGATCTCTCAAAAGCTGAAACTGGACCCCTTCCTTACACCTTATACAAAAATTAATTCAAGATGGAATAAAGACTTACATTTAGACCTAAAACCATAAAAACTCTAGAAGAAAACCTAGGCAATACCATTCAGGACATAGGCATGGGCAAGGACTTCATGTCTAAAACACCAAAAGCAATGGCAACAAAAGCCAAAATCGACAAATGGGATCTCATTAAACTAAAGAGCTTCTACACAGCAAAAGAAACTACCATCAGAGTCAACAGGCAACCTACAGAATGGGAGAAAATTTTTGCACCTACTCATCTGACAAAGGGCTAATATCCAGAATCTACAATGAACTCAAACAAATTTACAAGAAAAAAACAAACAACCCCATCAAAAAGTGGGGGAAGGATATGAACAGACACTTCTCAAAAGAAGACATTTATGCAGCCAACAGACACAGGAAAAAATGCTCATCATCACTGGCCATCAGAGAAATGCAAATCAAAACCACAATGAGATACCATCTCACACCAGTTAGAATGGCCATCATTAAAAAGCCAGGAAACAACAGGTGCTGGAGAGGATGTGGAGAAATAGGAACACTTTTACATTGTTGGTGGGACTGTAAACTAGTTCAACCATTGTGGAAGTCAGTGTGGCGATTCCTTGGGGATCTAGAACTAGAAATACCATTTGACCCAGCCATCCCATTACTGGGTATATACCCAAAGGACTATAAATCATGCTGCTATAAAGACACATGTACACGTATGTTTATTGTGGCACTATTCACAATAGCAAAGACTTGGAACCAACCCAAATGTCCAACAACGATAGACTGGATTAAGAAAATGTGGCACATATACACCATGGAATACTATGCAGCCATAAAAAATGATGAGTTCATGTCCTTTGTAGGGACATGGATGAAACTGGAAACCATCATTCTCAGCAAACTATCACAAGGACAAAAAACCAAACACCTCATGTTCTCACTCATAGGTGGGAATTGAACAATGAGAACACATAGACATAGGAAGGGGAACATCACACACTGGGGACTGTTGTGGGGTTGGGGAAGGGGGGAGGGACAGCATTAGGACATATACCTCATGCTAAATGACGAGTTAATGGGTGCAGCACACCAACATGGCACATGTATACATATGTAACAAACCTGCACATCGTGCACATGTACCCTAAAACTTAAAGTATAATAATAATAAAAAAAACTCTCAAAACTATAGAATTACATGAAAATTAAACAACTTGATCCTGAATGATTTGGGGGTAAGCAATGAAATGAAGGCAGAAGTCAAGAAATTATTTGAAACTAATGAAAACAAAGGTGCAACATACCAGAATGTTGGGAACAGAGCTAAAGCAATGTTAAGACGAAAGGTTACAGCACTAAATGACTACATCAAGTATTTAAAACTATTTTAAATAAAGAACTTAACATCATACCTAGGGAAACGAAAAAATCTACAGGAAACCAACCACAAAGCTACCAGAAGAAAAGAAATAACCAAATCTGAGTTGAACTGAAAAAAATTGAGATGAGAAAATTCATATAAAATATCAAGGAAACCAAAGTTGGTTTGTTAGAAAGAATAAATAAGATTGATAAACTGCTAGCTAGTATAATAAAGAAAAAAGAGAGTTGATTCCAATAAACACAATCAGAAATGAAAAAGGTGATATTATGGCTGATGTCAAATAAATACAAAAAAAATCTTCAGATAATATTATGAGTACCTCTGTGCACATAAACTATGCAGAAAACATGGATAAATCCCAAGATTGAAGCAGGAAGAAACTGAAATCCTGGACAGACCAATAATGATTTCCACAAATGAACCAGAATTGAAAAACCTACCAATCAAAAAAAAAAAACCCTTGGACCAGTTGGATTGACCCCTGAATTCTACCAGGCATATAAAAAAACCTGGTACCAATCCTACTGAAAGTATTCCAAAAAATCAAGGAGAAGGGATTCCTCCTTTACTCATCCTATGAGGTCAGCATCATTCTGATACTAAATCTAACAGACATAACCTGAAAAAAGGAAGCTTTAGGCCAATATCTCTGATGAACATAGATGCAAAAATCCTCTGCAAAATACTAGTAAAATGTATCCAACAGCACCTCGGAAAGCTAAACCACTAAGACCAAGGAGACAGACTTTAATCCTGGGATGCAAGTTTGGTTCAACACATGCAAATCAGTATGATTCATCACATAAACAGAACTAAAAATAAAAACTACATAATCATCTCAATAGACACAGAAAAAGCTTTCAATAAATACAGCATTTCTTCATGTTAAAAACACCTAACAAACTAGACATCAAAAGGACATACCTCAAAATTATAAGAGCCATCTATGACTAACCCACAGCCAACTTTATACTGGATGGCCAAAAGCTGGAAATATTCACCTAGAGAACCAGAGCAAGACAAGGATGACCTCTCTCACCACTCCTATTCAACATAGTATGAGAAGTCCTACCCAGGGTAATCAGGAAGAGAAATAAACAAAAGTCATCCATATAGGAAGAGAAGAAGTCAAACTATCTCTGTTTGCAGATGATATTATTCTATACTTAGAAAACCCAACAGTCTCTGCCCAAAAGCTCCTAAAACTGTTAAGCAATTTCAGTGCAGTTTCAGAATACAAAATCAATGTACAAGTATCAGTAGCATTTCTATACACCTATAATGTCCAAGTTGAGAGCCAAATCAAGAACAGAATTCCATTCACAATAGCCACGAAAAGAATTAAATATCTAGAAATACAGCTAACCAGGGAGGTGAAAGATCTCTACAATGAGAATTACAAAACACTTCCCAAAGAAATTAGAGATGACACAAACACATGGAAACACAATCCGTTTTAATGGATAAGAAGAATCAGTATTGTTAAAATGGTCATACTGTGCAAAGCAGTTTACACATTCAAGGCTATTTCTATCAATCTACCAACATAAGTTTTCACAGAATTAGGAAAAAAACCTATTCTAAAATTCATGTGGAACCAAAAAAGAGCCCAAATAGCCAAAACAATACTGAGAAAAAAAATCACACACACACACATACACATACAAAAACAAAAGCTGGAGGCATCACACTACTTGAGTTCAATCTATACTACAAGGCTACAGTACTATAGCACGGTGCTGGTACTGGTACTAAAGCAGACACGTAGACTAATGGAACAGGTTAGAGAACCCACAAATAAAGCCACAAACCCACAAACATCTGATCTCCAACAAAGTCTACAATAATAAACAATGAGAAAATGAATCTCTAATCAATAAATGGTGATGGGACTACTGGCTAGCCATAAGCAGAAGATTGAAACTGGACCCCTTCCTTACACCATATACATAAATTGACTTAAATGAATTAAAGACTTAAGTGTAACACCTAACCCTGTAAAAACCCTTGTAGAAAACCTAGGAAATGTCATTTGGATGTAGGCTTTAACAGATTTTTTTATGAAGTCTCCCAAAGGCATTGCAACTAAAACAGAAATAGACGAGTAGGACCTAATTAACCTACAGAGCTTCTGCACAACCAATGAAACTATCATCAACAAATAGCCAACCTATAGAATGGGAGAAAATATTCAGAAATTATGCATCCAACAAAGTTCTAATATTCAAAATGTGTAAGGAATTTAAACAAATCAATAAGCAAAAAACAAATAACCTTGTTAAAAAACGGCAAAAGGAATGAACAGACACATCTCAAGGGAACACATAAAGTGGCCAAAAGACATGAAAAAATGCTCATCATCACTGATCACTAGAAAAATGCAAATCAGCACCACAGTGGGATACCATCTAACATGAGTCATAATAGCTATTTATAAAAAGTCAAAAAATATATATATGTTGGCCT
The DNA here is from genome assembly GCF_006542625.1 of Nomascus leucogenys. Classification (NCBI taxonomy): domain Eukaryota; kingdom Metazoa; phylum Chordata; class Mammalia; order Primates; family Hylobatidae; genus Nomascus; species Nomascus leucogenys. The sequence goes on along the minus strand of NC_044391.1, from coordinate 30,910,131 downwards.
CACAGAGAAGAGGGAACATGTATACAGTGTTTGTGAGAATGTATACCAGTTCAGCCACTGTGGAAAGCAGTTTGGAGATATCTCAAATAATTTAAAACATAACTACCCTTTGACCCTGCAATTCCATTGTTGGATATACACCCAAAGGAATATAAATTATTCTAACAAAAGACACATTCACTTCTATATTCATCAGAGCACTATTAATGATAGCAAAGACATGGAATCAACCTAGATGCCCATCATCTGTAGACTGAAAAAAACAAATACAATATACACACACTAAGAAACATTGGAATATTATGCAACCGTAAAAAGAATGAAATCATGTCTTTTTGAGGAACAGGAATGTAACTGGAGACTATTTTCCTAAGCAAATGAATGCAGAAACAGAAATTCAAATACAGCATGTTCTCACTTACGAGTGGGAGCTAAACACTGAGTACTAGATGGAGACAACAGACACCGGGGCCTACTTGAGGGTGGAGGATGGAGGAAAGAGAGGACTGAAAAGCTACCTGTTGGGTACCATCTTCACTACCTGAGTGACGAAACCATTTGTATACCAAACCCTAATGACATGCAACTTACCCATGTAACAAACCTGCTACTGGACCCTCTGAAGCTAAAATAAAATTTGAAAAAGAAATTTCATTTTAAATTTAAGAATTAAATCAGGCATAAAAAGTAATAAAACCAGAAAATAGAAAAATTGTTCCTGTTAACTGAGTTTCATAAACCCTGAGTTTAAAAAACAATCTACCTACACTTGTAAAAACTCATTACAAAATGTATGTCTTTTTTACAAAATGTATTTCTTACACAATATATTCATCATAATTCACCCCATCGTTTCTTTTCAATATCCTCACTCTGAAATTCAGACTGTTGGAGTAACCATCATATTAAACATTCCAAGTGACCATCATCGAAGAAAAAAATCATTCTAGCCTCTTATGAGTTAAGGATATCATTTCCATTCATATCTGATCTTCCAGAAAAGTCACTATGACCCTACCCAAATACAGACTCAGAAATAAAATCGTACATCATGGCCCAGAAATGAAGGAGTGAAGTTATACCAAATTAAACTGACTTGAGTTTTAGAAAGGAAGCCTTGAGTAAAATGTGTGTGCGCAAACCACCCACACACACACACACACACACACACACACACACACAGTTAAGAACCCTTGATAAAGATGTTATTTCATCCTCAAGAGATCTGATCCAATCATTTGCAGATGAAATTGAGTATAATTTGGGAAAAAATTATTTTAAAAGGTGGACTATTCTCACTGAATATTTAAATATAGTATTAATTTATAGTATTCTCTTGAAAATCATGTAGCGTAATATAAATTGAGACATGCAGAAATATAAATAGACCAGAATTGAAAGTCCAGAAATAGATAAAAGTGAAAAAGAAAATACAAGTAAATGCACTAATATTTCAAAACAGTGGGAAAAGTAGGGGATCATCAATCATAGTGTTGAGTTGATCACCTTGTCATTTCAAAACAAAGATTAATCCTTAATTACTCCTTAAAAAGTAAATTTCAGATGAACCAGAAATATATATTTAACTAAATAAAACCATAAAATCACAAAAACCAGAAAAGAAACATTTTAATAAAAAGTTATGGTATAACACAGTAGTTGAAATTCTTTATAGATTATAAAATCACAAAAAAACAGAAAACATTTTAAGAAAAAGTTATACTATAACACAGTAGTTGAAATTCTTTATAGCTTACTAGAAGTCAAGGGATCATGATTATTTCACTCATTCTCTCTAGACTTAGTTCTTGCCTCTGTAAAATAGACATATTAAAAATAACTAATAGAATTTTTGAGAGCATTAAGTGAGATAACTCAACGTGTTATTTATTTACCATAGTATCTGCCACAAATAAAACTCTCAATTAATGATACTATTAATGTCATAATAATTATTATTACATTATTAAAAAGACATTCATAACATGTCAAAAAACGATCTAGAATGGAGTAGGAATGGGCTAAATATTCTTAGGTTAAGAAGTAAAACTATTTTGTTCAGCTAAAAACAATGTACAAATGGGAAATACATAAATGAAGTCTATTTGCTATTCAAAACCACTTAATAACATGGAAACAAGACAGTAAAAACTCAATTGAAAGGTAGAAACATCAGCATAAATGATGGAATAAATAGCTCCAAAAATTTTCCCAATCACAAAACCGATGAGAAAGCTGATGATATTTTTCAGAATCAACTTTTTCAGAACTCTGAAAAATAACTTAGACTTAACAGCAACCGAGAGAATATTTATTCAAGAAAAATAGCTGAATTATACTAAGAACAAGATTTTTGAGGAAATTTAACATGCCCTCATCCGATCCTTCTTTCTCTAGCTGTATGCATGCTCAAAAACAAAAACAAAATCCTAAGTAGGTCCTAAATTATCACGTCTGGCTTATTTTGATCCTTATCCAAGCAAAATGAAGGATAAAAATGAGTTATCAACTGCCTGGCTGAGTGCTGTAGTTTGCAACATTCACATTAAGATCCTCAGCAAAACAGAGTGACTTACTTGTTCCAGGAATTTAAGAATATCTTTTTTAATCATTAGATGACAACTAAATAAACAGTCCAGATTTCAGTGGCAACATATGTCAAGGAAGACAGACTTTACAGAATCACTTCAGAAAAGACATTAAATAAATATAATAAACAACCAATAGCAGTATAAAAATATTGGGAAGGAAGAAAATCAGATTTCAAGAGTTTCATATAATGTTATTTTAAATGTGACAGATTTAACATTTCAGCAGAATTTTCAAGAAATGAAAAGAAAAAGTATACCCATTCCGGAAAAAAAGAAAAACAACAAAGCAAACAGTAGAAACTGTCCTAAAGAAGCAGAGATATAGAATTTACTAAAGAAACTTTAAATCACCTACTTAAAGTATGTTCAAACAACTAAATTATGTCTAAAGAACTAGAATACAATATAATACTTATCTTGTCTGAGGAAAAGAAAGAAAAAAATGATAAAAAATAAATAAACAGATTCTCATAGACCTGTGGGAAACCATCAGACACACCAATATACACATTATAAGAGTCTCAGCAGAAGGGAAAAAGAAAAACGTGCAGAAAAAAATATTTCAAACAATAATTGCAAATAATTCCAAAATCTGATGAAAAACATAAATTTTCACATCTAAGAATCTTTAAAAAAGACTATAAACTCAAAGACAGCCACATGTAGAAAACACCATAATAAACCTGATAGCTAAAGACAAAGATAATTTTTAGCAGCAAGAGAGATAACTCATCATGTACAAAGTATCCACAATAAGCTTAATAGCCAGCTTCTCATCAGAAACCATAAAAATTAGAAAGCAGTGGGATGGCATATTCAAAGTGGTGAAAGAAAAAGACTAGGCTGGGCATGGTGGCTCACGCCTGTAATCCCATTACTTTGGGAGGCCAGAGCGGGTGGATCAACTGAGGTCAGAAGTTCAAGAACACCCTGACCAACATGGAGAAACCCTGTCTCTACTAAAAATACAAAAATTAGCTGGGCTTGGTGGCACGTGCCTGTAATCCCAGCTACTCAGGAGGCTGAGGCAGGGGAATCACTTGAACCAGGGAGGCGGATGTTTCGGTAGCTGAGATCATACCATTGCACTCCAGACTGGGCAACAGGAGTGAAACTCTGTCCCAAAGAAAAGAAAAAAGAAAAAAAAAGACTAGCACCCAAAAACTCTATGTTTAGCAAAACTACACTTTAGAAATGAAGGAGGAATTAAAACATTTCAATGGCTGGGAATGGTAGCTCACACCTGTAATCCCAGCACTTTGGCAGGCCGAAGCGGGAGTTCGAGACCAGCCTTGCATTCTGTCTCTATTGAAAATACAAAAAAACTACTGGGTGTGTTAGTGGGCACCTGTAATCCCAGCTACTCAGGATGCTGAGGCATGAGAATTGCTTGAAGCTGGAAGGTGGAGTTTGCAATGAGTGGAGATCATGCCACTGCACTCTAGCCTGGGTGACAGAGTGCAAGTCTGTCTCAAAGAAAAAAAAAAAGAAATTAAGACATTTCAAGACAAAAATTGAGAGATCTGTCACTAGCAAACCTGCCCTAGGAGAAATGTTAAAGAGAATCTTTCATTTTTCTATAAAAAATACTAGACACTAACTAAATTCCACGTGAAAGCAAAAAACAGCACCAGTAAAATAAGCCACGTAAATATAGAAGGCATGTACATGCATTTTATTTGTAATCCTTTTTTTCAATTAAAAGGCAAATAGACAAAGCAATAAGTATAAATACATGTTGATAGGATAAAGGTGTAATCTGAATAACAATAACAACAAAAGAGAAGGGAGGGGATAAATCTATATAGTAACAGAGATTTACATAGTGTTTAAAATCAATTGATATTCATCAGGATTAGATTGTTACAAGGAAAGACGTTAATTTAATCCCAAGGGCAAACACCAGGAAAACAACTTAAAACTTAATATAATTAAAATAAATACATATAACAAGGTAATAAATATGCTACACTAGAAACAATCTATTTAACATAAAAGCAATATGAGAGGAATAGAGGAACAAATAATATAGCAAATGCATAGGAAACACATATAAAATGGCACACGTACGTTCAACAGTATAAGTAATTATACTGTGTCAACAATATAAACACTAAAATTAAAAGGCAGTGGTGGGCAGAAAAAATATAAATATGATCCAAACTATAATCTCTTTAGAAAAGAAACACTATAGATTTAAGGAACTAAATAATAGTTGGAGACTTCAGTACCCCACTTGCAATAATTTATAGAATGACTAGATAGATCAATAAAAAATAAGAGACTTAAACAATATTATAATCCAACTAGACTTCTAACAGTTACCTAGAACACTTTACCCAACAACAAGAGAATATATATTCCTCTGCAGGTATAACAGTCTACAGAACAGGCTATGCCAGATTGTAAAACAAACATTAGTATATTTAAAAACATTGAAATCATGAAATGTATGTTCTCTGATCACAATGGAATAAATTAGAAATCAGTAACAAGATAATGTAAAAAATTCACAGATAATTAGAAATAAAAGAACAGATTCCTAAATAAGCAATTTATCAAATAAGAACTCACAAAGGAAATTAGAACTACTCTGAGATGGATTAAAATGAAAGCACATCTTACGAAAACTTTTGAGACACACTCAAAGAAGTGTTTGGAAGGAAATTTGTAGCTATAAATGAATATATTGGAAAAGCACATATCTGAAATTAATAGCTAAATTTCTACTACAGAAAACTGGAAAAAGAAGAGCAAACTAAACCCACAGCAAGCAGAATGAAGGACACAATATATATAAGCGCAGAAATTAATGAGTTAGAAAAGGTAAAAACAACTAAACAACTAAAAGTTGGCCCTTTGTAAAGATCAACAAGTTTTATTAAGACTGACTGACCAAGAACCATGGAGAGAAGACTTAATTTGCCAAATTCATGAATAAGATAGGGCTATTACCATGGACTTTACAGGAATAAAAATGATTATAAGGGGATGTCATATACAATTATTTGGCAACAAACTAGAGATATAAAATGGACAAATTTTTAGACAGGTGCAAGCTATCAAAACTGAGTGAAAAATATAAAGAAAATCATAGTACACACAAAACAAGAGGTTTAATTTGTAATTTTAAAAAACACAACAAATAAAACTTTCCACAAAGAAACATACAGGCTTAGATGGATTAACTAGGAAAATCTAACAAAGGTTCATAGCAAAATCAACAACTTTAATAAATTGTTCTGAAAAATAGAAAAGGAAGAAACAATTCCTGATTCTTTTTATGAGGCCAACATTATTCTGACACCAAAACCAGACAAGGAAACCACAAGGAAATATACTAATTGACCAATATGCTTCATTAATATGGACGCAATACCTTTCCCCAAAATACTAGCAAACTAAATTTAGCAACATGTGAATTAGAATATATACCATGTCCAAGCAGCATTTGTCTCAAGAAAGCAAGATTTGTTCAATATGCAAAAATAATTTAATATAACATACCACAGTAACAAATCATATATACCATGAGTGGGACAAAAACCACATTGTCATCTCAATAAATACAGAAAAAAATTGACACAACCCAACATTGTTTAATGATAAAAGCAACTGCTACTATATGACAACAGTCACTTATGAAAAACCCACAGATAACAACATATTTTATGTTAAAGTATAGGGATCTTTCCTTTTTAGATCAGGAACAAGACAATGATATCCTCTTTTATCATTTCTGTTCAACATCTTATTGGTAGTTCTAGCAAGGGCAATTAACTCCCCCAATAAAAAACATATATATAACAGCTATCCAAATTGGAAATAAAGTAGTAAAACTATATATTTTAGAATGATACAAATGATATAAATAAAATCGCTTAAGTAATTCAGTAATAAACTAGTAACGATAACATACAAGTTCCAGAAAGGAGCAAGAGAGGAGATCAATATGCAAAAATCAATTGTATTTTTATACCCTTGCAATTAAAATTCAGAAAATAAAAGTAAAAAAGTAGTGAAATATCATAAAAGGATAAAATACTTATATATAAACAACAAAACAAGTGCAAAATTATACACTTGTTTAGTAAGAGTACACAAAACATTATTGAAATAATGTACAAAGTATCTAAGATTTAAAAAAAAAGAGTCTGTTTTCTTGTACTGAAAGAATTAATATCGTTAAGATTTCAATACTACCAAAATGTAGCTACAGATTTAATGAAATTCCTATCAAAATATCCAGTGACTTTTTGCTGTGGTTGTTGAAAATTGACAAATTGATTCTAAGATTCATATGAAAATTTAAGAAATCCAGAATAGTCAAAACAACTTTGAGAAAGAAAAACAAATTTGGATAACTCACGCTTTCCAATTTCAAAACTGACTACCAATCTATAGTAATTAATACTATGTGGTATTGGTATAGTGTAAGACATAACATCACTGATTAGAATAGATTGTCCAAAATTAAACGCATATATTTATAGATAATTGAATGTTGATGAGGACACTGAAACAATTTAATGGGGGAACAATAATCTTTCCAACCATTGGTTCCTGCAAAATGTATATCCATGTGGAAATAAGTGAATTTGGGCCATTTACCCAAAGAACATACCTAACTAAAACTATAAGATTTTTACAAGAAAATATAGGTGCAAATATTTTTGACTGTGGATTAGGCAGTGGTTTCTTAGTTGTGACACCTAAAACACAAGCAACCAAAGAAAAATAAAGATCAAACTGCAATTTATGCTAACTTTTACAAATGTTACTGCTACCAGAGACACTTTCAAAGCGAAAAGACAGTCCACAAAATGAGAGAACATATTTGCAAAATATAATTTGAAATTTATATCTAGAATATATGAAGAGCTCTTACAACAAATAATAAGACAGGTAACCAAATTTGTTAAATGGCGAACGGATTTGAATATATATTTCTCCAAAGAGGATATATTTTCCCAATATGATTATGAAAAGACACTCAACATCTTTAAGGACGTACCAATCAAAATCACAGTGAGATACTACTTCACACCCACTAGAATGGCTATAATCAAAAAGTAAAACAGCAAATGATGGCAAGAATATGGAGAAACTGGAAATCTTATGTCTTGCTAGTGGGAATAGAAAATGGCTCAGTCCTTTGAAAATTGTTTGCAGTTCTTCATAAAGTGATACGTGGAGTTATCATATGACCCAGTAATACCACTGTTATATAATAAAAAAGACTAAAAATGTATGTTTACACAAAACAAACACAAATGGTCCTATTAGCATTATTTATAATTGCCAAATTTAGAAACAATCTAAATATCTATAAACTAATAAATGGATTAAAAATGTGTTATATCTATACAATGGAATAGCATTCAAGCATAAAAATGAATAAAGTAATGATGCATGCTACAACACAGAAAAATTTCAAAAGCATCACATTAATTGAGAGAAGCCAGACACAAAAAGCCACATTTATATAAAATATCTCGAATAGAAAAATCTATAGATACAGAAAGTAGATTAGTTTTCACCAGGACCTGAGGAAAGGGGCTAATGGAACATTAGTGTTAATGGGTGCCTATTTCTTCTTAGGGTGATAAAAATAATCTGGAATTAAATAGTGCCAATGGCTGACCGATCATGTGAAAACACTAACGACCACTGAATTTCACACTTTTAAAGAATGAATTTGATAGTATGTGAATAGCTCAAATAAATATTAGGTGGGAAGAAAATATCAGTGGAGAAAGAAAGTTAGCCCAAGTTTCATAAAGGGTATTGAGAGTTCATTAGGAATTAAAATACTTGATAATTGTGCAATCTTCTCAAAAAACATGTAAAACTTCTAAAGTTGATAGAAATGGAAAATATTGAACAAATCCAGTTTTTGAGAAAGTATGAGGAGATTGACCTTTTAACTCCTGTTGGTGGGCATGTAGATTGTTCAGCCTTCATGTGTGAACATTTATAAATATGTAACTGAACATAACATGTACAATGACTCTAATCCATTTGTCTTAATTTTATATTTAAATAAAATATATAATCATACCAGTATGCGTATATAAATGCATGAGAAAATTTGACAATCACTCTTATGTTTTGAATAATTATCTGTCCATAATTTATTACTTAATTAAATTACAAACAAATATATAACAATCATTAAGCATAAAAATGTGAATCTAGGATTATAAGTGTTTCTTAATATTTTGAATAAAAAATCTTACAAAGCAAGATGCATTGTGTGATTCTATTTCTATAAAATGGTGAAGGAGAGAGTGGTGGGCAGGGTAGAAAAGAGCCAGTGAAAAAGAGATTGAGAAACAGAAACATAAAAGTACTTTTCTAGAAAATGCTATCAAAACACAACAGAAATATTTTACACTGTTCCCTTGGTTTTTATCCAATCAGGATGGGTTAATTTACAAAATACTAAAGTTATCACTAAAAAGAACTGATAGCAAGAAACATTTTATGGTCTTCATTTTCAAAATGGCTTGACTTTTGTAATGTATTAATTTATAAAAACAATAAAGTTATTAAAAAAGATTGTTATTCTAGGATCCTGTGTTACTTATGGATGGTAAACATTAACTAGAAACCATTTTCTGCTTTTAGAAAGTCTTTTTAGAGAAAAAACACTTAAAAATAGTCCTAATAAAAATATGTTCCAAGAAAAACTTTTTATGACATTATGTATTTAACTTATTTTACTCTCTGGCCCAAAGATAAAGTTTCTATTTGTTTAATAAAATTTTTCCTCTTTTAACTGATGCTTTTAAATTTTGAATTCTCAGCATACCAAATAACATTATTAAGTAATGGTATATTCTAAGCACATATATATAAGCAAATTAATTTTGGTTCATATTCTAAGCAGATATATAGATATATAAGCAAATGAATTATCACACATGTTGCTTGTTAATGAACATGAAAAATACTTTTCAATATTATAAAAATTGCTATTTTTGCTTTTGGTCTTTTAATATGAGGAAAGCCCAACTTGATCAGTATTTTTTAAGGTCTGTATCAGAAGGCAGGACATTTTTAAGACAAAGAAAGCTGATATATATCTTCAAATCTCTTATAAATTGCAAATGGATATGTTAGTGCCCACTTGGCTATTGAGGCTTAAGCCTCAGATGTAATCAAGCTTGTCTACTTAGATTTTCTAGCAAATGTGGATTGCGTTTATGGGCCAAATGGCTAATTCATCACACATATTGACGGAAAATAAAGGGCCTCTTCCTATGCTCACTCAGCATGAAAACTGTGGCCTACATTGCATGTGTGGGTTTGAATTAGGCAGAAGTTCCATAACACCTTTATTGTTCAACAAAAGAAAATTGAATAGAATGACTAGAAAAATTTAAAATATAAGGAGCTTTATTGTATTAATCAGATCAATATTCTAAATTAAGCAATTACACATCATTAAGTTGGTATTTATGAGATCTCATCAATAATTCATTTCCAACACATTTACTGAAAATTTTTGGGAATCACTGTATTTATTCAGTGAAGAGTGAAATAATTTAATTTGCTAAGCATTCACAATAAGGATAACATCAGTCTCTTGATTAGAATGAATTTTTGAGGTCACTCTGGAGAATGGAATCTCTTCTCTGTGGAGATTGGTGAGATCTGGGGATATTTTCCCTAGTTCCTCATTCATCTCTCGTTTATCCAAGATGTAGTGCCTCTATCTACTTGCCTTTTGTTCTAGAGAAAAACTGTAAGATGACACTTGGAATGGAAACATCTGAATCCCAGTAACATTTTAAACATCTTTCCCTGATGAATATCTTTCTCTGTGATTAATCATTTTAAAAAATTAGCTTTATTTTATAGTACTTTTTTCTCATTAAGTTATGAATATCAGCTGCCTCATAGTAAAATAAACAGCAGTTTGACAATGTGGCACATGTTATGGATTTAGGAACAGAGATTTACCAAATTGGTACATTTATGGTATAGTTAAATTTATTCGTATTGTCTTGTGTGAGAAAAATCTAAACAAATTGCAGATACGCAGTTGAAGACATGCCCTAAATCAGGGAGTAATTTTAGTAATCTCTTCAAGATTGGTCTTTATTGGCCTGGGCAAAATAAAATTATGCTTTAGTAGTTTTGTTATATAACTTTCAGAAAACACAGCGATTGATGAGAGGAAGTGACTCTATTCTGAAGAAAGAAAAGTGTTAATGGGAATTAAAGGCCGTCATTTACTGAGCAAAATTGAATTCAATATGGCAAGATTGAATGAGAAGGGGGTACTAGAACCTAGAACCAGCTCTGTATGAGAACTTAGAATTAGCTCTGTCTTGAGGATTTAGTAGGCTTGTAGTCAAAAACATTGTTAAGTTTGGCAGGCAAAGCATGATAACTAAAGACAGTATAAAGCAAAAATAAATCAGTGGTAATTAGAATCAAGGGCACAGGGGACATGGAGCATATGGAACTCAATTCCTGAAGAAAGCCCAGCAGGTGTAAACTTGCTCCTTGGTCGTCCAGGTCTTAAAATAAAAAGATTCCCACTGTGGGAAATTGGACACAAGGAGGTATGGGTGAAAACCCAAATATGTCATAGTTAGACAGCGTGACAATGTTAGAGACCTTTAAATCCCTCAGTCCAAGATGTGCTTTTCTATATACTTAATACTTGGAATTAGTAGATACTTTGGGAAATGCATTAAGGCATAATTACCATACTATACTTATAACATTTAGACTTTTATAATATTTTTATACCTTCTGGTTGCAAATGGGTGCAGAGATATACAAGAGAAGTTGACTTCAATTGATGGGAAGGCAGACTTAGAAAGGTAGGCTTTGACCAATGAAAGGCTAGATAGTGACCAAAAAAGAAAGACTAGTTTAAAAATAGTCTCATTCTTAGAGACTTGTAGCCATGGACACAACTTAATGTGACAGAATAGTAGCAAAATAAATTACATGACTTGAAGGCAATGCCAATTCAGTTATGAAAGTAAGAAAGTAACTTTTCCCTTTTTAGTATGTATCTTATGTTCCTTTACAGAAATGTATATATATATTCAAGGGAAAAATATTTGCTTTTCTTTGAAGTCCATTCGTGGTTCCTTTATCTGAGAAACAATTTACTGAAAGAATTTGGATTTCTCATATTCTCAATTTGGATTTTCTGCTTTCAGATCAAAGAGGCAATCTAGTTTCACAAAGGTTTTCTTTGTTTATCACATTGATGGACTTTACATTGATTAAATGCTAATCCTTGCAAGTTTTCAGATAGCTGAACATGTAATTACCACTATTATATTTCATTCAGCAGCCTGCACAGTTGGTGCTTGATGTAGCTGATGCTGCTTTTGATGGAGAGTTCGCCTGCTTTACAACAAGACTCTCAACTCTCCAGAGTATGAATGAAAGGGATTGTGGTAGGCTGACTCCGTTTAATAACCCTGCTTATATAATATGATCCTTATCAAGCAAATGGTGTGAATCCTGATTCAAATTTTAAAACTACGGTTCTTGACAAACAGTGCTAACCTCAAAGTGCAAATATGAGCTAAGAAATAAAGCAGAGTGTAGCAAGTGACACTGGTTAATATGTTTAATTAAAGTAGTGGGTGAATATGTAAATATTTGAGGATCTGAAGATACTAGACAAACCTCCTAATTAACTGGGTTGTGAGATTTTTTTTATGCATTACCTATTATGTGGAATTAGCAGACACTTCGGTAAATTCATCAATATTTCTTTCCACTTAGATATTATTTACTAAATAATACAGCACTAAGGCTTTTCTGATATTTTCATTCCTTTTTGACTAGAAACTCTTAAACAGGCAGATTATTATACTTATACCATTATATTATTGAATTTGCATATGTATATACCAAAATACTGTTTTTCTGTGGATGGGAACATGTTCCGTAGCTCGGTAAGGCATTACGCTTGCAGTGAATATGACCAGTGACATATTATTAGTTTGGAATTTTGTGTAGCCTGGTAAAGACTTTAGAAATGGCTTCTGATCCAGGGTATGATTATTTTGTGACAGCTGGTTGGTAATGGAACCAAGAATAAAGGAAAGAAGAATATGTGAGCTGCTAGCCTAGAAGGAGAGGTAGCGATGGGTCCAGGAGAAAGAAAAAAAAGAATATAGGAAGTAATAAAGTATTGTAATCAATGCGAGCACAAGGGAGAAAGAAGAAACTATGTACATAAACAATATTGATCATTTTATTCTCTTGAGTATGGAATTACATTTACCATCTGTGGCATCTTTCCAATTGACAGAAATCACACCATCCTTTTGCAGCAATGCTGTCTCTTCCTGAGTTGAAACACAAGGGGAGAGAGGAGAACAGAAAGTGGAAGGAAAGAGAAGAAGACATACATAAATTGATGTTGATTAGTAGTGCTTTTGCTTGACTGAGTGTTAAGTTAGAGGAATTAAGCAAAATCAAGTGTCTAGGAAATACTTTCATTAAGTTGCCTTTTATTCATTGCAAGCCAAACTATTTACCGAAAACGGAAGTTGCCTCCTTGTTGACCATCGTTATTTTTACAGCTGAATTCACACAGACCCTTTGAAAATTGATTGAATATTGCTCATGTAAATAAAAGAAATAGAAAACATTGTTGCAACTCATAAGTTTGTCTAAATTATTGCCCAAATAATCTATAATTGTCTGGGAGAATCTACTTCAATATAAAAGGCTATACACAATGGAATGAATGTTCTTTCCTTGCTCTCTGATATTTTATTCATTTCTGACTATTACATCAATTTTACCTGTCAAACCTAGCTAAGTTAGGTTTATTAGTATATTAATATTAATATTTTATTTATATTATAAAAATACATACATAAATTAACAATCACATATAACCTCACCTATCTGTCACCCAAGCTCACTAGTGGTAGTTTTGTGACTATTTTGGCATATTCACAGATATTTTAATGACTGCAAATATTTTACCCTATGGATATATCACAGTTTATTTAATAATTTGCCTATTTTTCGCCTTAGGATTTTAAGGTTTTACTAGTATGAATAACTCAATATAAGGATTTTAAGCTTTTACTAGTTTGAATAACCTGTTAGAAGGATTCTAAGGTTTTACTAGTATGAATAACTCAGTATAGGCCAGGCAGGGTAGCTCATGCCAGTAATCCCAACACTTTGGGAGGCTAAAGCAGGAAGATCACTTGAGGTAAGGAGTTCAAGACCAACATGGCCAATATGGTGAAATCTCATCTCTACTAAAAATACAAAAATTAGCTGAGAGTGGTGGCACGCACATGTAGTCTTAGCTACTCAGAGGCTGATGGAGGAGAGCTGCTTGAAACCGTGAGGTGGAGGTTGCAGTGAGTTGAGATCATGCCACTGCACTCTATCCTGGATGACAGAGTGAGACTCCAAAAAAAAGAAAAAAAAAGAAGAACTTAGTATATTATATTTTGACGATTTTCATAAGATAGATTTCTTAGAACGTGATCTCTAGGTCAGAAACTGTAAACTCCTTTACAATGAAATAAGCAAATCAATCTATACAGTACAATAACTTTCTATTGGTATACTCTTACATAAATATCTCCCAGATAAAGAAATACAATATTTTGAATTCCCTAAAAACTCTTGTGTGCCTTTATTTAATAAATAATCCTCCAAAACATAACAACTATTTTAACTAACACTATACATTAGTTCATCCTTATTTTTAATCTCAGGTAAATGGAAACACTATTATGTAATTTTTAATATCTGGCTTCTTTCACTCAATATTTTGATTTGGAAAGTTATCCATATTGTTGCATGTATCAATTTCTCATTCTTATTGTTATATAATATTTTTGTGTGTGAACATACACTATTTTGCCAGCCTACTGTCAAAAGGCACTTAAGTTGTTTCTAGTTTGGGGCTATTAGAAATAAAGGTATGATAAACATTCTTGTATAAGTTTTTTGTTGGCCATAAACATTTCTGTATGTTGCTCAATACCCACAATTGCAATTGCTACTTTATGGAATAGGCGTATGTTTATTTTTAGTATATGTTGGTAAACAGATTTCCAAAATGTGTATGCCTAGGGTACACAATCCCTCCAGCAGTGAATGAGATGTTCAAATGTTTGACATTCTAAAGAGCACATACTGTTCATCTCCCATACTGGTAAGTGTATATTGGTATGGTACACTCTTATCTTATTATGATTTGAATTTGTTTCTTTTTTGATGACAAATCATGGTGAGTGCCCTTTCATATATCCATTAGTCATTTGAATATCTTTGTGAGTTGCCTGAAGAAACTTTTTACCCATTTTTCAAAATGATTATTTTGTCTTTTTGTTTTTTATTTTTTAGGGATATTTATACATTATAGAATGCAAGTTATTTGTCAAATAAAGATTGCAAATATCTTCTCTCAGTCTTTAACTTGCATTGATGAAGAGCTTTATTGTTCTATATCTTCGTAACCTGGAAAAACTGCGAGGGCTTCAGTCTATCTTTTGAAGTTTCCAATGTTTCTCGATGTGCAGGGACTCTATGATATTTCCTAATTTGGTAAATGCCTTGAAGAAAAGATCAGAACTTGCTCTTCAAGTAACAATTTCCTAAAATCTGTGAGGCTCTGCCATATATTGGTCTACTTTTTATATCTTACCATTTTATTTATTTTTTGTTGTTATTCAAAAGCTTTCCCTCCAGTTTGGTTGGGTGTGTAATTCTAGGCATACAAGGCTTAGTCTGTTTTGTGTTGCTACAACAAAATAACAGACTGGGTAATTTACAATAATCAGAAATGTATTGCTGAAAAGTTCTGGAAAGTGGGAAGTCCAAGATCAAAGCAACAGCATCTCACAAGGGCCTTCTTGCTACATCATCACATGACAGAAGGCAGAGGAGCAAGAAAGGCTAAAGGAGGTTGAACTGGCTCCTTTTAATGGCACTAATCTCAACCATGAGGGCAAAACCCTCAAGGTTTAATCACTTGGTAAATATCCCACTTTGTGCTGTGTAAGAATGGCAATTAAATTTCAATAAGAGTTTTGGGAGTTTTGGAGTGGACTAATGTTCAAATAATACCAGCATACGATTATAATTTGTTGCTCAATGTTTTTCTTCTTCTAAAAATTATACCTGTTATTTATATTTTATGTATGATTAAGTTTGCTAGACGTCCTACATCACTGTTAAACAGTAGTTATCACTGGTAATTTTTGTTTTGTTTTAAGTTAAGAAACAATTCTATAGTTTTTCAAAAAGTGAAATTGTAGCTACTAGTTTGTGGTTATATTTTTTAGCATGTCAAAAAAACTGTAAAGTCTTTTATAGCTAGATATTTGTAAAACATAATGCTTTTATTGTTTTTATAGAAATATATGCTTCAAATAAAATGATACAAATGTTATAAAAATATGAAAAAAAAGAAAAAAATCACTCAATATGTTGTATGGGAAATCACCATTTTTCACAACTGGTATGTATCACTTTAGATACTTCTATATAGCTATATGGAAGTTTAAAGTTAAATAAATATTGAGAAAAATTGTTTTAGAAAAATGTGATTGCAATCTTTGTTTTTATAATTAAAATTAATTATAATCATCACTTAAACAAAGGAAAAAATGTGTGAGGCAAATAAAAGAGTGCTAACATTCAAGTTTTTTTTTGCAAAAGTAGAAGATACTAAAATATCTCCCTAAAATTAAGTTTGATTATGAAAACTTATGTTTCAAATGTTAGCATAATGTACTGTCACCCTGCTTAAAATATGGAATTAACATTAACTCCCACTTATCCTTAATTACTGATTTTAAATTTGTAAATTTTTATTATTTTTATAATATTCTCATGGTCACAATTTAGATATTATTTATTTAGTATTTATAATATGTAAAGTTTAGTTTTGATTTTATCTCCACTAAATTTAGTATATTTTCATTACTAGTTTATTTTGATTGCATTCTAATTTTGCTTTATTTTTCATTTTGTTCTTTGTTTTGTTTCAGAAGTGTCTACCTCATTTCTTTAAATTTATATTTAGAAAAAAAGTGTCAAATAGAAATATGTTTATTTTAAAAAGAGCAAATATTACATGAGTACTTCAAATGAAATGCAGCAATACACTACCCCAATCCTTCCTCGATTTTCTCCCTTGAGAAACATGTTTTAAATGTTTAAATGATTAATTTACAGCCACATAAAAATTATTAAATATATTCTCCTTGTAAAACAAACAAAAAAGGTTAAAAGATAAACCCGTATCCCCTTTGACCATATAAATGAAAAGGAAACATAGTACTCGTATTAGTCCATTTTCATACTGCTGTAAAGAACTACCAATCATGCCTTCCCAGCTGTTCCCCAAAGTCTTAACTCATTCCACCATTAACTCAAAAGTCCAAGTCTAAAGTTTCATCTGAGACAAGGGAAGTCCCTTAGACCTATGAAAATGTAAAGTAAAAAACAAGTTAGCTACTTCCAAGATACGATGGGGATACAGGCATTGGGGCAATTCTCCCATTCCAAAAGAAAGAAAATCACCAAGACAAAGAGGCTTTAGGCCCAGTGCAAGTCCAATACCTAGCAGGGAAACCGTTAAATCTTAAAGCTCCAAAATCTCCTTTGAGTTCATGTCTCACCTCCAGGGCATGCCGATGTAAAGAGTGGGTTCTCATGGCCCTGGGCAGCTCTGCCCCTGTGGCTCTGCAGGGTACAGCCCTCATGGCTGCTTTCACAAGCTAGCATTGAGTGCCTGCAGCTTTTCTAGGTGCACAGTGCAAGCTGTTGGTGGATAATTTGGGGGTCTGTAGGATGGTGGCTCTCTTCTCCTAGCTCCACTAGGCAGTGCCCCAGTGGAAACTCTGTGAGTGGGCTCCAAACCCACATTTTCCCTCCACACTGCCCTAGTAGAGGTTCTCCGTGAGGGCTCTGTGTCACACACATCCGTGTGAAGAGACCACCAAACAGGCTTTGTGTAAGCAATAAAGCTTTTTAATCACCTGGGTGCAGGTGGGCTGAGTCAGAAAAAAGTCAGTGAAGGGAGATAGGGGTGGGGCCGTTTTATAGGATTTGGGTAGGTAGTGGAAAATTACAGTCAAATGGGATTGTTCTCTGGCCGGCAGGGGCGGGGGTCACAAGGTGCTCAGTGTGGGAGCTTCTGAGCAAGGAGAAGGAATTTCACAAGGAAATGTCAGCACTTAAGGTACGAACCGGCCATTTTCACTTCTTTTGTGATTCTTCACTTGCTTCAGGCCATCTGGATGTATATGTGCAGGCTTGGGCTCAGAGGCCTGACACTGTGCCCTTGCAGCAGATTTTTGTCTGGACATTCAGGTGTTTTCTTTTTTTTTTTTCATACATCCCCTGAAATCTAGTCTGAAGCTCCCAAACTGTTGCATTCTTCGTACCCAAAGGCCCCAACACCACATGGAAGCCACCATGGATTGGGGCTTGCACCATCTGTAGCAATGGCCTGAGCTGTACTTTGGCCCCTTTTAGCTACAGCTGGAGCTCGAGCAGCTGGGATGCAGGGCACCCACTCCCACGGCTGCACAGAGCAGCAAAATACTGGGCCCAACCCTTGAAACCATTTTTCCCTCCTAGGTCTGTGATGGGAGGGACAGCTGCAAAGATATCTGACATGCCCTGGAGACATTTTCCCCATTGTCTTGGCTATTTACTTTTGGATCCTCTTTACTTATGCAAATTTCTGCAGCCTTGAATTCCTTCCCAGAAAATGGGTTTTTCTTTTCTACTACATGATCAGGCAAATTTTCCAACATTTATACTCTGCTACCCTTTTAAATATAAATTCCAATTTTAGACCATGACTTTGCAAAGGCATATGAGTGTAAACCGATAGAAGCAGGCAGGCTACATCTTGAATGCTTTGCTTCTCAGAAGTTTTTCCTGCCAGATACCCTAAATCATCTCTCTCAAGCTCAAACCTCCACAGTTCTCTAAAGCAGGGGCACAATGCCACCAGTCTCTTTGCTAAAGAATAGCAAAAGTGACCTTTACTCTTGTTCCTAATAAGTTCCTCATCTCCATCTGAGACCTTCTCAGCCTGGACTTCACTGTCCATATCAATATCAACATTTTGGACACAACAATTTAACCAGTCTCTAGGAAGTTCCAAACTTTCCCTCATCTTCCTATCTCCTTCTGAGCTCTCTAAACTGTTCTAGCCTCTGCCTGTTACCCAGTTCCAAAGTCGTTTCCATATTTTTCAGGTATCTTTATAGCAGTGCCCACTTATCTGGTACCAATTCTCTGTATTATTCTGTTCTCACACTGCTATAAAGAACTACCTGATACTGGGTAATTTATGAGGAAAAGAGGTTTAATTGACTCACAGTTCCATATGCAGTACAGGAGGCATGGGTGGGAAGTCTCAAGAAACTTACAACCATGGCAGAAGGGTGAAGGGGAAGCAGGCACTTCTTCACATGGCCAGCAGGAGACGGAGAGAAGGGGAAAGTGCTACACACATTTAAACAACCAGATCTCATGAAAACTCACTCACTACCATGAGAACAGCAAGGAGAAAATCTGCTTTCATGATCCAGTTACCCCGCTACAAGATTCATCCTCCAACATTGGGGATTAAAATTCAACATGAAACTTGGGTGGGGACACAGAACCAAACCATATTTTTGCAGCTGTTGCAAATGGGATTGTGTTCTTGATTTTGCTCTCAGCTTGAACACTATTGGTATGTAGAAATATTACTCTGTTTTGTGCGTGGATTTTGTATCCTGAAACCTTTCTAAAATCACTTAATAATTCTAATAGCCTTTTAGCAGAGTCCTTAGGGATTTCTAAGTATAGAATTATATTACCAGACAAGAGATAGCTTCACATCTTCTTTTCCTATTTGAATGCCTTTCATTTCTGTATCATGCCTGATTGCTCTGGCTACCACTCCCAATTATACGTTGAATAGGTTGTGGTGAGCATGGGTATCCTGGTCGTGCTCCAGTTCTCAAGAGAAATGCTTCCATTTTTGTCCTGGTCAGTATAATGTTGACTGTAGGTTTGTCATTGATGACTGTTATTATTTTCAGGTTTATTCCTTTGATGCCTAGTTTCTTGAGAGTTTTTTTTTTTTAAATCATGATGAGATGTTAGATATTTGTTGAAAGATTTTTCTGCATCAGTTGAGATTATCATATGGTTTTTATTTTTAATACTGTTTATGTGGGAAAGAACGTTTATTGATTTACATATTTTACACCAACCTTGCATTCCAGGAACGAAGCCTACTTGATCATGGTGAAATACTATTTTGTATGCTACTAGATATGGTTTGCTAGTATTTTATTGAGGACTATTGAATCCATATTCATCAAAAATATTGGCCTGCATTTCTCTTTTTTCATTGTGTCTTTGCCAGGTTTTGATATCTGGGTGATGCTGGCTTCATAGAATGAGTTAGGGAGGAGTCCATCCTTCTCAATTATTTAGAATAGTTTCAGTATAATTTATACTGAAGGTCTTTATTGTACATCTGGTAGAATTTGTATGTGAATCATTCTGCTCTGGGACTTTTTTTGATTGGTAGATTTTCATTGCTGATTCAATTCTGTCACTTGATACTGATACAGAAGTTAAGAAGGAATCCTTTAGGCAGATAGTGAGGGTACAAAAGTCCTTGGTAAAGCTTTTCTCTTTAATGAAAAGCAGCCCAAAATCACTGAGCAAAGAGCAGCCTGTTAAGTCAAGCTGCAGACGTAGACAAGGAAGCTGGGAGCTGTCACGCAGGTCCCTGTGAAGAGACCACCAAACAGGCTTTGTGTGAGCAACAAGGCTGTTTATTTCACCTGGGTGCAGGCAGGCTGAGTCCGAAAAGACAGTCAGCAAAGGGTGGTGGGATTATCATTAGTTCTTATAGGTTTTGGGATAGGCAGTGGAGTTACCAGCAATGTTTTGCTGGCAGAGGGTGGATCTCACAAAGTACATTCTCAAGGGTGGGGAGAATTACAAAGAAACTTTTTAAGCGGGGGAAGGGGGGGTAGATTACAAAGAAGCTTCTTAAGTTCTTAAGGATGGCAGAGATTACAAAGTACATTGATCAGTTAGGGTGGGGCAGAAACAAATCACAATGGTGGAATGTCATCAGTTAAGGCTCTTTTTACTTCTTTTGTGGATCTTCAGTTGCTTCGGGCCATCTGGATGTATATGTGCAGGTCACAGGGGATATGATGGCTTAGCTTGGGCTCAGAGGCCTGACAGGAGCCTGCACAGGTGAATGCCAGCAGGATCTAGAGACTAAACATGTTCAGGATGGTAGCTCCATCTTCCCTTCTTTGCCAGCCACATGTACAGTAAGAATCAGACACTTGGTGAGGATCAACTGGAAATCCATTTGCATAATAAGATCAGGGTGGGGCGAACAGCCTTCCCCACGTGGTCTGTAAACAGCATACCTGATGAAACCACTGTGTGAGCCCTGTGTAAATCAGACACCACCTCCTCAAACGTAATTATGTAATTTGATGCATCTGCCATGTCCTGGTCTTTTCCACTTAGAGATCCCTTTCATTCTCTTCTGCCTATTAAACCTTCCCTTCTAAACTCCACATGTGTGTCCGTGTCCTATATTTTCCTGGTGTATGACAATGAGCCCCAGGGTATATACCCCAAACAATGTAGCCACTTCAGTATTGGTCTATTCAATGTTTCAATTACTTCCTGATTCAGTCATTGGAGACTACATGTTTCCAGGAAGTTGTCCATTCTCTGTTGATTTTCTTGTTTGTGTGCACAGAGGTGTTCATATTAGTCTGAAGATCTTTTGTATCTTTGTAAAATTGGTTATAATGCCATTTTTGTCATTTCTAATTGTACTTATTTGGATTTTCTCTCTTTTTTTCTTGTTAATCTAGGCAGCCATCTATGGATCTTGTTTATCCTTTCAAAAAACCAACATTTGCTTATGTTGATACTTTGCATAGATTTTTGGATGGATTCAGTTCTGTTCTAATTTTAGTTGTTTGTTTTCTTTTGCTAGCTTGGGGTTTAGTTTTTCTTTTGCTAGCTTAGGGTTTAGTTTTGGATGGATTCAGTTCTGCTCTAATTTTAGTTGTTTTCTTTTGCTAGCTTGGGGTTTAGTTTATTTTGTAGTTCCTCTAGGTGTAATGTTTGAGTTAACTTGAGATCTTTCTAACTTTTTGAGGTAGACATTTAGTGCTGTAAACTTCCTTTTTTTTTTTGAGATAGAGTTTCACTCTTGTTGTCCAGGCTGGAGTGCAATGGCACGATATCTCGGCTCACTTCAGCCTCCATCTCCTGGGTTCAAGCAATTCCCTTGTCTCAGCCTCCTGAGTAGCTGGGATTACAGGCACCCGCCATCACACCTGGCTAATTTTTGTATTTTTTACTAGAGACGGGGTTTCACCATGTTGGCTAGGCTGGTCCTGAACTGCTGAGCTCAGGTAATCCACCTGCCTCAGCCTCCCAAAGTGCTGGGATTATGGGCGTGAGCCACCACGCCCAGCCTAAACTTTCCTTTTAACACTGCTTTTCTGCAGTGTTATGTATGTTTCGTGTGCACAAGAAAAGACTGTATATTCTGTGTTTGATGGGTGGAGTAGTTTGTAGATATCTAGTAGGTCCAATTAGTAAAGGGTTGAATTTAAGCCCAGAATGTCTTTGTCATTTTTGTGCCTCAATTAATTGTCTAATATTGTCAGTGAGTTGTTCAACTCCTCTATTTTTATTATGTGGTTGTCTATGTCTTTTGTATATAGAGAAATACTTGTTTTATAAATCTTGATGTTCAATGCTGCGTGCATATATACTTAGGGTGCTTATATACTAAGGCTTCTTATTGATTGAGACCTTCATCATTATGCAATGCTCTTCTTTGTCCTTTTTCATCATTTCTGGTTGAAAGTCTGTTTTGTCTGAAATAAGTATAGTAAATACTGCTGTCTTTTGTTTTGCATTTGCATGGTAGAACTTGCTCCAACCCTTTACTTTGAGCCTATGGGTGTGGTTATGTGGGAGAGAGTAGACAGATAGTCTTAATTTTTTAATCCAACTTGCCACTCTGTGCCTTTATGTGGGAAGTTTAAGCCATTTACATTCAAGTTGAAAACTGATATGTGTGACTTTGTTCTATTACAAAGTTGTTCCCTGTTTGCATTGTAGTTTCTATTTTGTGGTTGCATTACAGAGTCTGCAGACTATGTATTTATGTGTGTTTTTGTGATAGTAGGTATCTTTGTTTTGTTTCCATGTTTAAAACTTCATCAAGGATCTCTTGTAAGGCTGGACTAGTGGTGACAAATTTCCTTAGCACATGCTTGTCTGTAAAAGATTTGATTTTCTACTTTGCTTTTGAAGCTTGGTTTAGCAGGGTATGAAAATCTTGGATGAAATTTCTTTTCTTTAAGAATGGTGAAACAGGTTCCAAATCTCTCCTGGCTTGTATGGTTGCTGCTGAGTTTATCTACATTCTGAACAATTGCTGTTGCTACTGTTGAATTTTAGTAATATATATGAAATCTTCAATGCAGAATAATTGTATTATTTTTACATTAATAAACATTATAATTTATACAGTATTTTAATTTGGAGTACTCCTAATTATACAGTCACCCAGACATAAAGACTCAAGACACATGCATTCATTTTGAGAAAAAAAGAGTTTATAATAGCTCAAAGCCCCATTCAAAGGACAACAACTCAAAGGTTAGAGGAACACCAACCCACATAGATATGAAAGAACCAGTGCAAGGATTCTGGCAACTCTAAAAGCCAGAATGGCCCATTACACCCAAATGAGGCCAGGAGCTCCCAAGCAATGGTTCTTAAACAGAGTGAAATAATTGAAATGACAGACATAGAATTCTGAATATGGATGACAAGAAAACTCAAATATTTCGGAGAAAGTTGAAACCCAATCCAAGAAATCTACAGAATATAATAAATGGATCTAAGAGCTGAAAAATGAAAGAGCCACTTGAAGAAAAGTCAAACTAAATTTCTGGAACTAAAAAGTTAATTACAAAAAATTATAATTAAGAAGCATTAATAGCCGACTAGAACAAGCTGAGAAAAGATTCTCAGAGCTCTACAACCAATTATTTGAATCAACTCAGTCAGACAAAAAAACATAATAACAACAATTAAAAGAAACAAACACAGCTTCCAAGAAATATGAGATTATATAGAGAGACCAAATCTATCACTCGATGCATTCCTGTTAGAGAAGGACAGAGCATAACTCAGAAAACACATTTAACACATTTGAGGATATAGTCATTGAAAATTTCCCCAATCTCACTAGAGAAGTTGACATGTAAATTCAAAAAATATAGATAATCCCTGTGAGATACTATCAAAGGCAACCATTCCCAAGGCACATAATCATTAGATTCACCAGGATCATCATGAAAGAAATAATCTTAAAGGCAGCTAGATACAGGGGTCAGTTCTTATACAAAGAGAACCCCATCAGGCCAGCAAGAGACCTCTCAGCAGAAACCTTACCAGTCAGAAGAGATTAGGGACCTATTTTCAGATTCCTTATAGAAAATAAATTCCAACCAAGCATTTCATATCCCACCAAATTAAGCTTCACAAGCAAAGGAGAAATAAAATCCTTCTTAGACAAGCAAATGCTAGGGGAATTAATTACAACCAAACATACTTTACAAAGGTTCTTTAGGGAGTGTTGAACATGGAAACAAAAGACCTGTTACCACAAACAAAAACACTCTCCAGCACATATCCCTCAGACTCCGTGAAGAAACTACTCAATCAAATCTACAAAACAACCAACTAACAACAAAATGAGAGGAACAAAATCTCACATATCAATACTAACTGTCAGGCCTCTGAGCCCAGGCTAAGCCATCACATCCCCAGTGACTTGCAAGTATATACACCCAGATGGCCTGAAGTAACTGAAGAATCACAAAAGAAGTGAAAATGCCCCGCCCCACCTTAACTGATGACATTCTACCACAAAAGAAGTGAAAATGGCTGGTCCTTCCCTTAACTGATGACACTGTCTTGTGAAATTCCTTCTCCTGGCTCATCCTGGCTCAAAACCTCCCCTACTGAGCACCTTGTGACTCCCACTCCTGCCCGCCAGAGAATAACTCCCCTTTGACTGTAATTTTCCTTTACCTACCCAAATCTTATAAAATGGCCCCACCCCTATCTCCCTTCGCTGACTCTCTTTTTGGACTCAGCCCACCTGGACCCAGGTGATTAAAAGCTTTATTGCTCACACAAAGCCTGTTTGGTGGTCTCTTCACACGGACGCACATGAAATTTGGTGCCACGACTCAGATTGGGGGACCTCCCTTGGGAGATTAATCCCCTGTCCTCCTGCTCTTTGCTCCATGAGAAAGATCCACCTATGACCTCAGGTCCTCAGACCAACCAGCCCAAGAAACATCTCACCAATTTCAAATCTAGTAAGCAGCCTCTTTTTACTCTCTTCTCCAACCTCCCTCACTATCCCTCAACCTCTTTCTCCTTTCAATCTTGGTGCCACACTTCAATCTCTCCCTTCTCTTAATTTCAATTCCTTTCATTTTCTGGTAGAGACAAAGGAGACATGTTTTATCCGTGGATCCAAAACTCCGGCGCTGGTCACAGACTGGGAAGGCAGCCTTCCCTTGGTCCTTAATCATTGCAGGGACACCTCTCTGATTATTCACCCACATTTCAGAGGTATCAGACCACACAGGGATGCCTGCCTTGGTCCTTCACCCTTAGCAGCAAGTCCTACCCCTTAGCGGCAAGTCTCGCTTTTCTGGGGGAGGGGTAAGTACCCCAACCCCTTCTCTCTGTGTCTCTACCCCTTCTCTGCTTTTCTGGGGGGCAAGAAACCCCTGATCCCTTATTTCCACACCCCGACCTCTTATCTCTGTGCCCCAACCCCTTATTTCCACACCCCAACTTCTTATATCTGCCCCAACCCCTTATTTCCATGCCCTGACCCCTTTCCCACTTTTCTGGAGGGTAAGAACCCCCAAACCCCTTCCCTCTGTGTCTCTACTCTCTTTTCTCTGGGCTTGCCTCCTTCACTATGGGCAACCTTCCACCCTCCATTCCTCCTTCTTCTCCCTTAGCCTGTGTTCTTAAAAACCTAATACCTCTTCAACTCACACCTGACCTAAAACCTAAATGCCTTATTTTCTTCTACGATGCTGCTTGACCCCAATACAAACTCGACAGTAGTTCCAAATAGCCAGAAAACAGCACTTTCAATTTTTCCATCCTGCAAGATCTAAATAATTCTTGTCGTAAAATAGGCAAACAGTCTGAGGTACCTGACGTCCAGGCATTCTTTTACACATCAGTCCCTTCCTAGTCTCTGTGGCCAATGCAACTCGTCCCAAATCTTCCTTCTTTCCCACCCAGCTGTCCCCTCAGTCCCAACCCCAAGCGTCGCTGTCTTTCTAATCTTCCTTTTCTACAGACTCATTTGACCTCTCCCCTCCTCGCCAGGCTGAGCTAGGTCCCAATTCTTCCTCAGCCTCTGCACCTCCACCCTATAATCCTTTTATCACCTCCCTTCCTCACACCTGGTCCAGCTTACAGTTTCTTTCCATGACTAGTCCTCCCCAACCTGCCCAGCAATTTACTCTTAAAAAGGTGGCTGGAGCTAAAGGCATAGTCAAAGTTAATGCTCCTTTTTCTTTATCCCAAATCAGATAGTGTTTAGGCTCTTTTTCATCAAATATAAAAACCCAGCCCAGTTCATAGCTTGTTTGGCAGCAACCCTGAGATGCTTTAAGGCCATCTTATTCTCAATATACATTTTATTATCCAATCCGCTCCCAACTTTAAATAAAGCACCAAAAATTAAATTCCGGCCCTCAAACCCCACAACAGGACTTAATTAACCTCGCCTTCAAGGTGTACAATAATAGAAAAAAGTCGCAATTCCTTGCCTCCACTGTGAGACAAACTCCAGCCACATCTCCAGCACACAAGAACTTCCAAACACCTAAACTGCAGTGGCCAGGTGTTCCTCCAGGCCCGCCTCCCCCAGGAGCTTGCTACAAGTGCCAGAAATCTGGCCACCAGGCCAAGGAATGCCCACAGCCCAGGATTCCTCCTAAGCCATGTCCCATCTGTGCGGGACCCCACTAAAAATCAGACTATTCAACTTACCTGGCAGCCACTCCCAGAGCCCCTGGAACTCTGGCCCAAGACTCTGACTCCTTCCCAGATCTTCTCTGCTTAGCAGCTGAAGACTGACACTGCCTGATTGCCTCAGAAGCCTACAGGACCATCACAGATGCTCTAATTAACTCTCACACCGGAGGGTAAGTCCATCCCCTTCTTAATCAATACGGAGGCTACCCACTCCACATTATCTTCTTTTCAAGGGCCTGTTTCCCTTGCCTCCATAACTGTTGTGGGTATTGATAGCCAGGCTTCTGAACCTCTTAAAACTCCCCAACTCTGGTGCCAACTTAGACAATACTTTTTAAAGCACTTCTTTTTAGTTATCCCCACCTGACCAGTTCCCCTATTAGTGGGAGACACTTTAACAAAATTATCTGCTTCCCTGACTATTCCTGGACTACAGCCACATCTCATTGACACCCTTATTCCCAATCCAAAGCCTCCTTTGCATTGTCCTCTTTTATTCCCCCACCTTAACCCACAAGTATAGGATACCTCTACTCCCTCCTTGGTGACCGATCATGCACCCTTTACCATCTCATTAAAACCTAATCACTCTTACCCCATTCAATACCAATATCCCATCCCACAGCACGCTTTAAAAGGATTAAAGCCTGTTATCACTCGCCTGCTACAGCATGGCCTTTTAAAGCCTATAAACTCCCCTTACAATTCCCCCATTTTACCTGTCCTAAAACCAGACAAGCCTTACAGGTTAGTTCAGGATCTGACACTTATCAACCAAATTGTTTTGCCTATCCGCCCTGTGGTGCCAAACCCATATACTCTCCTATCCTCAATACCTCCCTCCACAACCCATCATTCTGTTCTGGATCTCAAACATGCTTTCTTTACTATCCCTTTGCACCCTTCATCTCAGCCTCTCTTCACTTTCACTTAGACTGACCCTTACATCCATCAAGCTCAGCAAATTACCTGGGCTGTACTGCCACAAGGCTTCACAGATAGCCCTCATTACTTCAGTCAAGCCCAAATTTTATCCTCATCTGTTACCTATCTTGGCATAATTCTTCATAAAAACACACGTGCTCTCCCTGCCGTTCATGTCTGACTAATCTCTCAAACCCCAACCCCTTCTACAAAACAACAACTCCTTTCCTTCCTGGCATGGTTAGATATTTTCACCTTTGGATACCTGGTTTTGCCATCCTAACAAAACCATTATATAAACTCACAAAAGGAAACGTAGTTGACCCCATAGATCCTAAATCCTTTCCCCACTCCTCTTTCCATTCCTTGAAGACAGCTTTAGAGACTGCCCCCAGCCTAGCTCTCCCTGACTCATCCCAACCCTTTTCATTACACACAGCCAAAGTGCAGGGCTGTGCAGTCGGGAATTCTTACACAAGGACTGGGATCGCATCCTGTAACCTTTTTGTCCAAACAACTCGACCTTACTGTTTTAGGCTGGCCATCATGTCTCCGTGCAGCGGCTGCTGCTGCCCTAATGCTTTCAGAGGCCCTCAAAATCACAAACTATGCTCAACTCACTTTCTACAGCTCTCATAATTTCCAAAATCTATTTTCTTCCTCACATCTGACGCATATACTTTCTGCTCCCTGGCTCCTTCAGCTATACTCACTCTTTGTTGAGTCTCCCACAATTACCATTGTTCCTGGCCCAGACTTCAATCCGGCCTCCCACATTATTCCAGATACCACACCTGGCCCTCATGACTGCATCTCTCTGATCCACCTGACGTTCACCCCATTTCCCCACATTTCCTTCTTCCCTGTTTCTCACCCTGATCATACTTGGTTTATTGATGGCAGTTCCACCAGGCCTAATCGTCACTCGCCAGCAAAGGCAGGCTATGCAATAGTATCTTCCACATCTGTTATTGAGGCTACCACTCTGCCCCCCTCCAATACCTCTCAGGAAGCCGAACTAGTTGCCTTAACTCAGGCCCTCACTCTTGCAGAAAGACTATGTGTCAATATTTATACTGACTCTAAATATTCCTTCCATATTCTGCACCACCATGTGGTCATATGGGCTGAAAGAGGTTTCCTCACTACACAAGGGCCCTCCATCATTAATGCCTCTTTAATAAAAACTCTGCTCAAGGAGCTTTACTTCCAAAGGAAGCTGGGGTCATTTACTGTAAGGGGCATCAAAAGGTGCCAGATCCCATTGCTCTAGGCAACGCTTATGCCGATAAGGTGGCTAGACAAGCAGCTAGCTCTCCAACTTCTGTCCCTCACGGCCAGTTTTCCCCTTCACATCAGTCACTCCCACCTACTCTCCTGCTGAAACTTCCACCTATCAATCTCTTCCCACACAAAGCAAATGGTTCTTAGGCCAAGGAAAATATCTCCTTCCAGCATCACAGATCCATTCTATTCTGTCGTCATTTCATAACCTCTTCCATGTAGGTTATAAGCCGCTAGCCCGTCTCTTAGAACCTCTCACTTCCTTTCCATCATGGAAATCTATCATCAAGGAGATCACTTCTCAGTGTTCCATCTGCTATTCTACTACCCCTCAGGGATTGTTCAGGCCTCCTCCCTTTCCTACACATCAAGCTTGGGGATTTGCCCCTTCCCAGGACTGGCAAATTGACTTTACTCACATGCCTCGAGTCAGAAAACTAAAATATCTCTTAGTCTGGATAGACACTTTCACTGGATGGGTAGAGGCCTCTCCCACAGGGTCTGAGAAGGCCAAAACGGTCATTTCTTCCCTTCTGTCAGACATAATTCCTCGGTTTGGCCTTCCCACCTCTATACAGTCTGATAATGGACCAGCCTTTATTAGTCAAATCAGCCAAGCAGTTTTTCAGGCTCTTGGTATTCAATGAAACCTTTATATCTCTTACAGTCCTCAGTCTTCAGGAAAAGTAGAATGGACTAAAGGTCTTTTAAAAACATACCTCACCGAGCTCAGCCACCAACTTAAAAAGGAATGGACAATACTTTTACCACTTTCCTTTCTCAGAATTCAGACCTGTCCTCAGAATCCTACAAGGTACAACTCATTTGAGCTCCTGTATAGATGCTCCTTTTTATTAGGCCCCAGTCTCATCCCAGACACCAGACCAACTTAGACTGCACCCCAAAAAACTTGTCATCCCTGTTTTCTGTCTAGTCATACTCCTATTCACCGTTCTCAACTACTCATAATTGCCCTGCTCTTGTTTACACTGCCGGTTTACACTCTTTCTCCAAGCTATCACAGCTGATACCTCCTGGTGCTATCCCCAAACCGCCACTCTTAATTCTTAAAGTAAGTAAATAATCTTTGCTGGCAAGGCTATGCTGAACCTCCTTAGGCACTCTCTAATTAGATGTCCTAGGTCCTCCCAATTCTTAGTCCTTTAATACCTGTTTTTCTCCTTATTTTATTCCGTTTAGTTTTTCAATTCATACAAAATCGTATCCAGGCCATCACTAATAATTCTACATGACAAATGTTTCTTATAACAACCCCACAATATCACCCACCCCTTAACACAAAATCTTCCTTCAGCTTAATCTCTCCCACTCTAGGTTCCCACGCCACCCCTAATCCCGCTTGAAGCAGTCCTGAGAAACATCGCCCATTCTCTCTCTCCATACAACCCCCCCAAAATTTTTGCCACCCCAACACTTCAACACTATTTTGTTTCATTTTTATTATTAATATAAGAAGGCAGGAATGTCAGGCCTCTGAGCCCAAGCTAAGCCATCGCATCCCCAGTGACTTGCAAGTATATAAGCCCAGATAGCCTGAAGTAACTGAAAGAATCACAAAAGAAGTGAAAATGTCCTGCCCTGCTTTAACTGATGACATTCCACCACGAAAGAAGTGAAAATGGCTGGT
Organism: Nomascus leucogenys; assembly: GCF_006542625.1. Lineage (NCBI taxonomy): Eukaryota > Metazoa > Chordata > Mammalia > Primates > Hylobatidae > Nomascus > Nomascus leucogenys. The sequence continues at coordinate 30,879,546 of NC_044391.1, read as the reverse complement.
CCTTGTCTTAACTGATGACATTGTCTTGTGAAATTCCTTCTCCTGGCTCATCCTGGCTCAAAAGCTCCCCTAATAAGCACCTTGTGACCCCCACTCCTGCCCGCCAGGGAACGACCCCCCTTTGACTGTAATTTTCCTTTACCTATCCAAATCTTATAAAATGGCCTCACCCCTATCTCCCTTCGCTGACTCTCTTTTCCGACTCAGCCCGCCTGCACCCAGGTGATTAAAAGCTTTGTTGCTCATACAAAGCCTGTTTGGTGGTCTCTTCATACAGATGCGCGTGAAACTAACACTGAATATAAATAGTCAAATACCCCACTTAAAAGGGATGAAGTGGCAAACTGGATAAAAAGACAAGACCCAACTTTCTACTTTCTTCAAGAGACCTATCTCACATGTAACAACACCTGCAGGCTCAACGTAAAGGGGTGGATAAATATCTACCATGCAAACAGAAAAGAAAAAGAAGAGAAGTTGTTATTCTTATATCAGGTAAAACAGACATTAAACCAATAACAAATAAGACGGACAAAGAAAGGCATTACATAATGATGAAGGGTTCAATTCAACAAGAATCAACTATCCTAAATATACATGCACCAAATATTGGAACACTCATATTTATAAAACCAGCCCAGCTCGAGCAATGCAAATATCTAGACAGCCACACAATAATAGTGGGAGATTTCAATACCCCACTCATAGCATTCATAGCATTAGACAAATTATCAAGGAAGAAAATTATACAAAAAAAATCTAGACTTAAACTTGATATTGAATCAATTGGACCTAATAGACATTTACAGAACACTCCACTCAACAACCACAGTGTAATTCTTCTCATCTGTACATAAAACATTTTCTAAGATTGACCACACGTTTTGTTATAAGCAAGTCTTAATAAATTCAAAAACATCAAAATCATACCAAGCACACTTTCAGACCACAGTGCAGTAAAAATAAAAATCAATATCCAGATCTCTCAAAGCTACATAAATACATGGCAATTACACAACTTGCTTCTGAATAACCCATGTGAACAAAGAAAGTAAGCTCTAAACCAAAATATCCTTTGAAATTAATAAAAATAGAGACACAACTTACCAAAATCATTGGGATGCAGCAAAGGTAATGTTAAGACAAAAGTGTACAACACAAAATGCCTTTATCAAGAAGTTAGAAAGATCTCAAATAATCTAATATTGCACATAAAGGAATTAGAAAAAAAAAGAACAAACCAACTCTAAACCTAGCAGAAGAAAATAAATGACTAAAATCAGAGAATAACTGAATGAAATTGGGACACAAAACTCCATACAAAAGATCAATGAAGGCTGGGTGCAGTGGCTCACACCTGTAATCCCAGCACTTTGAGAGGCCAAGGCAGGCAGATCACGAGGTCAGGAGATCGAGACCATCCTGGCTAACATGGTGAAACACTGTCTCTACTGAAAATACAAAAAATTAGCTGAGCGTGGTGGTGGGCGCCTGTAGCCCCAGCTACTCAGGAGGCTGAGCCAGGAGAATGGCATGAACCCAGGAGGTAGAGCTTGCAGTGAGCTGAAATCACGCCACTACACTCCAGCCTGGGCAACAGAGCAAGACTCTGTCAAAACAAAACAAAAAAATCAACGAAATCAAGACTCGGTTGTTTGAAAAAAAAATATGAATAATAGACTGTTAAAAAGATTAACAAAGAAATAAAAGGAGAAGACACAAATAAGTACAATTAACAATGACAAAGATGACATTATATCCAATGTCACAGAAATACAAAATATCCTCAAAGAGTATTATGAACACCTCTATGCACACAAATGAGAAAATCTAGAGGAAACAGATAAATTTCTCAAAACATAAAGCCTCCCAAAATTGAACCAGAAATAAAATGGAAACTTGAACTGACCAATACCAAGTTCTGAAATTAAATAAGTGATAAGCAAACTTACTGAATTAATGAAAGCACCGAGCCAGATGGATTCAGAGCCACATTCTACCAGATGTACAAAGAACAACTGATGTGAATGCTACTGAAACTATTCAAAAAAATCAAGAAAGAGGGGACTCCTCCTGAACTCATTCTATACGGTGAGAATCATTAAGAAAACAAAATACAACAGTTACACAAGGAAAAAAGTAAACTTCAGGCCTATATCCTTGATGAATATAGATGCAAAAATTCTTAACAAAATACTACAAATTGAATTCAGCACTGCATCAAATAATTAATATATCATGATCAAGAAGGCTTTATTCTTGGCATGCAAGGCTATTACACCATATGCAAATCAATAAATGTGATTTATCATATAAGCAGAATTAAAATCAAAATCCATGTGATCATCTCAATAGAGGCAGAAAAGGCTTTCAATAAAATTCAACATACCTTTATGACAAAAACCCTCAACAGACTAGGCATTAAAGGAACATATCTCAAAATAATAAGAGGCATCTATGACAACCTAACAGCCAACATGATACCGAATGAACAATTGCTGGAAACATTCTCCTTGAGAATTGTAACAAGTTCCCCCACTCACCACTCCTATTCAACATAGTACTGGAAGTGCCAGCCAGAGTAATCAGGCAAGAAAAAGAAAAAAAATGTATCCAAATCTGAGAAGATGTTAAACTATCTCTCTTGACTGATAATATGATTCTATATCTAGAAAACCCTAAAGACTCCAACAAAAGTTTTCTAGAACTTATAACAACTTCAGTAAAGTTTCAGAATACAAAATCAAAACACAAAAATCACAAGTGTTTTTATACAACAATAACATTCAAGCTGTGAACCAAATCAAGAACATGATTCTACTTACAATAGCCACAAAGAAAATGAAATAGCTAGTAATACAGCTTATCCAGGAAGTGAAAGATCTCTAAAAGGAGAACTACAAAACCCTGCTGAATGAGATCATAGATGACACAAATAAATGGAAAAATCTTCTATGCTCATGGATTGGGAATAAAAAAATATTAAAATGGCCATACTGCCCAAAGCAATCTACAGATTCAATGCTATTATTATTAAACTGTCAACCTCATTTCCCACATAGCTGGGAAAAAATACTCTAGAATTCCTATGGACCCAAAACAGAGCCCAAATAGCTAAGGAAATCCTAAGCAAAAGAATAAAGCCAGAGCCATCACATTACCTGACTTCGAACTATACTATAAGGCTAAGGTAACCAACATATCATGGTGCTGGTACAAAAACAAAGACCAGTGGAACAGAATAGAGAACATAGAAATAAAGCTACACACCTAGAGCTCTCTAATGGTTAAAAAAGTCAACAAAAATAAGCAATGTGGAAAGAATTCCCTGTCGATAAATGGTGCTGGGATGGCTGGATAGGCATATGCAAAAGAAAGAAACTGGACTTCTCACCTTTTACTATACACAAAAGTCAACACAAGATGGATTAAAAAATTAAATGTAAGACCTCAAACTATAAAAATCCTAGAAGAAAACTTAGGCAACACCTTTCTTGGTATTGGCCTTGGCGAAGATTTCTTGGCTAAGTCCCCAAGAGGAAGTGCAACAAAAATGAAAATTGAAAAGTGGGACCTAATTAAACTAAAGAGCTTCTGCACAGCAGAAAAACAACAACAACAAACTATCAACAGAATAAACAGATAATCTACAGAATGGGAGTGAATATTCACAAACTAGGCATCTGACACAGGTCTAATATCCAGGATCTATAAGGAACTTAAGTCAGCAAGCAAAATACAAAAAAATCTCATTAAAACCTGGGTGAGGTGGTTCACGCCTGTAATCCCAGCACTTTGAGAGGCCGAGGCGGGTGGATCACGAGGTCAGGAGATCGAGACCATCCTGGCTAACATGGTGAAACCCCATCTCTACAAAAAATACAAAACGTTAGCCGGGCGTGGTGGTGGGTGCCTGTAGTCCCAGCTACTCGGGAGGCTGAGGCAGGAGAATGGCGTGAACCCGGGAGGCGGAGCTGGCAGTGAGCCGAGATCGCGCCACTGAACTCTAGCCTGGGTGACAGAGTGAGACTCCGTCTCAAAAACAAAACAAAACAAAACAAAAAACAAAACAAGAAACTCATTAAAAAATTGGTAAAGGGCATGAGCAGAAACTTCATAAAAGAGAACATACAAGGAGCCAACACACAGTTTAAAAATACTCTGCACCATTAATCATCAGAGAAATGCAAATCAAAACCACCATGAGATATAATCTCACATTCATCAGAATGGCCATTAAAAGGTCAAAAAGCAATAGATACTGGTGAGGCTGCAGAGCAAAATAAACGTTTATACACCATTGGTAGGAATGCAAAATTAGCTCAGCCTCTGTGAAAAGCAGTTTGGAGATTTCTCAAAGATCTTAAAAGATCTTAAAAGATCCTGCAATTCCTTTACTGGATATATACCTGTCGGAAAATAAATCATTCTACCAAAAAGACACATGCACTTTTATGTTCATCCCAGCCCTATTCACAATAGCAAAGACATGGAATCAAGCTAGATGCCCATCAGTGGTGGATTGAATAAAGAAATTATGGGACGTACACCTCTTGGAATACTACGCAACCACACAACAAGCATGAAGTCATGTCCTTTACAGCAACATGGATGCAGCTGGAGGCCATAATCCTAAATGAATTAATTCAAGAACAGAAAACAAAATACCTCACGTTTTCACTTATAAGTGGGAATTAAACACAGAGTGTACATGAACATAGAGATGGAAACAATAGACACAGGGACTACTCGAGGGAGGAGAGAGCAAGCGGGGCCTTGTGGTGAAAAACTACCTCTGTGCTACTTTACTCACCACCTGGGTAATGAGATAATCTGTACCCCAAACCCATCACACAATATACCCATGTAAGAAACCTGCACATATAGCCCCTAAATCTAAAATAAAAGTAAATACTATTAAAAACATAAAAACAAGAAATTACTCAAGGTGTTGCCTTGTAAAGTTTCTGTCTCCTACCTCTGTGGCGCTGTGTTTATATAGCATATTCAAAATTAAAATGATACTATTGTGACTGCAAACATGAGCTTTTATAATTTTGGCATTCTTCTGCCTGCTTGAAATATTTATTTTTTATTATTTGTTTTTTATGAAAGAAACGTTTGAAAGCCGAATTGAACAATATTGCAATTTCTAGGATATTGTTATTGTTGTTGGTTTTAAAATCTTAATTTTAGGATCTGCCAAATTCATCCTGATCATTTAATCTTTTCTTAACTGTTTGCATATCTGTTTCTCAAGTGAAAGACAACATTTGAGAATGTAAATAATAAAAAGAAATTGTTTTGGATTAATCATGAGTGAAGATAAATGGACATGTGAATAAATATTTTGTTTAACATAAAATGCTAAGAAGACACATTTTCATGAAATCAATTTATAGAAATTAAAGATCAAAAACTATAATGTTCTTATTTATTGTTGCTTACAAATCAATAAGTAGATATTTCTAAAATACATTAATGTATTTAAAATTTATGAATCTATTGCATTTTCACTTTATATACTATAATATTTATATGGTGTTATATTTTAATGTCTTTAAATATGCAAGCTAATATTTTAATAAATACACATACATATACATAAAATTTAATAAACACAAATTTTCACTGGCTGGATTTCTTTTTTGGACATTATAATTTGTATAATGATTTCATGAATTTATTGAAAACAATTTTATCATATATAGACTGAGATTTTAAATATGATCTGTTCTAAGTGTAAAAAACATACTAGGTACATCACTGACCTACAGTTTACTTGAATCAATTAGAACATCTTTTTAGTCTGATAATTGCCATTTCTTGCACAGCTTCTAGATACTTGGGGATTATAGGTTTTTTTTGTTTTTTTCTGGAACAACCTTGTTCTTTCAGGTGGTTTTGTTTGACAATCTACAGTAACAATCTATAGTAAAGAATCTACAGTAACACCAGGGCAATTTAATCTCAGTCTAACTCTCTCTCTTTCTGCCTCTCTGTCTCTCTGTGTGTCTTTGTGTGTGTGTGTGTGTGTGTGTGTGTGTTGATTACAATGAATGTACAGAAAGTCATGCGGGGTTTTGTTTTGTGTCACTTATTTTGCCATGAAGTGGTTCCTTCTTTTGAGGTGAGATTATGCAATATCTCATGTAAACCCATACATCATGTATATATAAATCTCAGTAAGGACAGAGTGTTGACTCTTCCATTATGAAAATAATCCTTTATCACTCACCTGTTACCCTGTGGCAGATTGTTTGGTTAACAAATGGTACCATTTCGAGATCTAAATGTTTCTCTCTGCTATGGATAGATCAATGGTGGTAATGGCTGGATAAGACAGTGCTGTATGTAAGGCCCATGCATATCCATGTCTTTATGCCTACTCCATCCATGAACATATTGTGATGGCCAAGGGGAGAAGTTAACAACTGGATGAGACAACTAATGTAAACATCTCATCTGCAGGAATGGTCTCTAGTGGACCCTGGTCTGAAAAAGAAAGATTCTCACAATTTGTGTTCACTACTATTGGGACCATGTATTTGCCTTTTCCTCAGAATTCCTTGTAATAGATCTTCTAACTGATCTTTTTAGGTTTCTGAGAAAACAGCCTCAGAGCTCACTGTATATCCTTACCTCAGGCCCTAGCTTCCTCCAAATAAAGTAACAGCCAAGTAAGCTTCTTGAAACTGTGACCACCAAGAGGATTTCCCCCTTACCACTTTCTTTTATTGTTGCCCCTGAATGGGTATTTTGGTCAACAGCAATCTATTTTTGTCTCACATTTACATATATAGAATCCCAGCATCCCAAATAACACTTGGGAGCTCGGTTCCATAGCAGCTTTCCTTCTCATCAACTTTTGACTAAAATGAACTTTTGTCTCTGAGATTCTTCATGATACTGGAAGTACTTTTAATAGTATATTTCTTATACTCTATAGGGAAAGAAGCATCTGCTGAGTCCTCCCATGGCACATAGTTAGTAATCAGGCTCTCTCATCTTAAATAATCATCTACTTTAGCACAAGCACATCTCTGTGGTCATTGAACTCTTTCTCAGTATCCTGCCAATGCAGTCCTAGCATAGACATTTAATTTACTATGACCTATTGCACTTTCAAGCTATGAGAAGATATCCCATAATCATATGATAAATGGTTGCAAATGTCTTTGTAAAGCTATTAAGCCCTGAGAAAAAAGAAAGTGTCCTCCTCATTATCAACAAATGTTCACCATACCTTATTTTGCAATGCCCCCACCTTGCAATCTACCAGCCTTAAGATATATTCCTGAACATGTTTACTAGTGTGCTGATAACATCTTATATCCAAGGGCACTTCTGGTGGTTAATTAATTTCTTTCTAAGAAACGACTAGTGCTTGCCCAATTTGGCTAGGTTGAAATTCCTATCAGATTGAAAGCCGTAAGAATCAGTGGAATGGCAAGCATCATTTTATTGACCATTCACATGAAGTGATCTCTGAATGCTTTTCAGGAAAGTAAGATTTTGGAATGTTTTTCAGGAAAGCGAGGCTTTTTTCTCCTTTTGTCATGGAGAAAAGTCAAATCTGAGCATCCCAAGAGACCAAGGAGCACTAGATGTTCAAAGTTCTCTAGCATATCTACTTAGGTATGCTATTACCTGGTGTCACAATATGAGAGCCCTGATTCTGGCACAGAAAACTTTCTTGGTTAGTAAATTAGGCCTCTTCTGCAAGTCCTTTTATGCAGTCCTAGCATAGATATCTCATTTATTTAGGTTTCTGAGAAAACAACCTCAGATTACTCTTACAGTCCTGACATACAATTGCAGCAGATGAATGGCCCTTTAAATTCTGTTACAGAGAAATACTAATTTTCATACCATGCCCTGTGTTGGTGGTTAGTTGATTTAATTATGCCATTTTCTTTATTGAGTACATTGAGGAAACTTTATAACAATTATCCAACTTCATGGATCTTATACTTATCATTGCCATCATATCTTTATGATGCTTGAGAGATTGCCTAAGTCAATTCCTGCCTTTCCTCTTGTATTTCTTACTAACTTACCACGTGTGATTAAGACTTAGTCATCATTATTCTATAGCATATGAAGAGTTATCTAATATCTCACTCATACCAAGCAATTAGATCACTGTTGTCACCTTCTGAGGAATTAGCCAATTCCAGAATTTCATCCAGAGTATCTGCTTCCTAGAAACTCTTTTGGCACCCACATTCTTAAGCTAGGTGTCTCTGGTAGAGGATCATGAGCCAAAGTGAGTGAAAGCAGTTTATTTGAGAGATGCAGGGTACTTCAGTAGGAAAGTGGGGAAATGATAAAAAAAAAAAAAAAAGAAAGCAAGCAGCTAATATGCATACTATTGAGCCACCTTCTATGGTGGGACAAGAGCTTAATCCTGGTAGGATATGGTACAAAATAAATATATCTGAATTGTTCCGCACAAGGGGAGTAGAAGCCTCAGTATTTACATATCAAACCTGAGAATCAGTGGTGCATGCTGATGCTGAGTGTTGTCAATTTTCCAGCACTTACAGCCTGTTTCAGGTGCACAAGAAATACTGCCTTCTACAGTTCTGGAAAAGACCTTTCCAACCGGTAGTCGGAGGTTGGTAGAAACCCACTAACATTTAAGATCTTTGAAAAATGGTTGGGAGAATGTCTGCTACAAAAAGAAGCTTTGTAATTTGAATTTCACATTTTTGTTTTCAGTCTACATGGGATTGGTTTTTGATTTTGTGTGATGTTGAGATCCAACTTCTTTGTTTAGATTTTTTACTGTTTATTTTACTTTTCTTTCCCTTTACTTCTTTCTGTTTTTTCTTTCCCTTTTTTTCTCTATTTTGCTCTTTTTTAATACTCTTTTATCTGTATTTTCAAATAGGGAGCTAATTGTTTCAGCAACATTTATTAAAACATCTTTTTCCCCACTCATCTTCAATGCACAATGTGCACATAATGAATATCCAACTAATTCATGTATTTGAGGCCAATATAAATAGTATTCTTTTTTATTATTTTGCTTTACTATTTGTTTCAGACTTACAAAGTGACAATTGCCTCCGTCAGACATTAATTTAGTATCTGACATAAATTCTAATAATTTATTCATGTTCTTTCTTGACTTTTATGTACATAATGATGTACTCCTTGAACAATGAGACTTCTTTTCCCCCTTTCCGATTCTTATTATTTTTACATTTTTTTATCTTATTGTGCTAGCTACAACTTTCATTACTAATGTTGAATAGAAATGGGGATAGTGGCTATCATTTCCTTATTTCTTCCTAAAAGGAAAAGCTTTTATTGTTTCACAGTTGACTATGCTATTTGCTGTTTATTTTCATCCTTTTAATTGCATCAAATTTAAACAAATGCCTTTTTATTATTTCTCTAAAAGTTTGCATTTTTTTCAATCATCAATAGATGTTATCAAGGATGCCTTCTTCATCTATTAAGATGCTCATGTGATTTTTCTCCTTTATTTTGTGATTGTAATGGAATATAATAAATGAATATAATAAATGGTTTTCCCACTGTTAAATCATTCCTATTAGTAATGATGTGTTGTTTTCATTATTCTTTTGATATGTTGTGGATTCATTTTGCCTTTTTATTTATTTGTTTTTCTAGAGGAAAGGGAGTTTCTGCCTACATACTTGAGTAGGGTAACTTTTCTGTGTAAGAATAACTTTTTTAAACTGGTCCTTTCAAGATTTGGAATCAAGGCAAAAAGAGTTGGAAAACTTGCTATATTTTCTATTTAATTGTATTGAAAAGTGTCTACATAAAATTGAAATTGTGTGTTCCTTCAAACAGAATTCATTGAAGATGATATGTTGGATTGAGCTTTTGTGGAAATATCTTTTGTAATGCTCATTAAGTTTAACTAATGGTTATATGACCGTACAAATCCTATTTCTTCTTTAGCTGGTAAATTATATTTTTCTAGGATATTTTTCATATCACAAAAATCTTTGGTTTTAATTTATGGCCATGTTGCTCATGAGAGTCTCATACTTTCTTTTTTAAAAATGTGTATCTTTGAATTTTATAATTTTATTTTTTGGGGGAGTTTTATTTTATAACAACTGAAGTCAAAGGAGGACATGCAATTGATTAGCTATTTGACTTGATAAAATTAGAGTTTTAGATTTATTAACCCTGAACTCCGTACTGACTATATAGGGGATAAGAAAATAGGGAACATTAAGTACAAGATAGATATGTTCATTATGACAAGAAAGCCTAGGTTATTGTAATCATTTTACAACTGTAAAATGAAGGTTAAATTTAAAAGGTAAAATGTCTGGCAATAAATATTGAAAAACAGCTAAGATATTATTTTTTTTTTCTATAAAACAATGCCTACGTGATAGGGTGGGTTTATATGGCATATTCGGTGAAACATTAGGGTAGATCATGAGTATACATTTGATACCATGTACAGAAATTCAAAAAGTATTCTATAGGCAATTTGGTGCCAAGTTAAAGCCAGATGGGCAGGGCTGCAATTGTAAAATACATTTCTGGCATAATTATGAAGGATTAATTTAAATACAGGCAGAGTCTATTAAAAGTCAGATATAATTCATTCTCTTTACCTTGCTTTCTTTAACAGGCTTAATAATTTCAATTATAGATAATTTATAAAAGTTAACAAATGGATTCTGGTAGCTGATGTCCATGTTCTATTCATTAAAACTAGGAAATAATTACCAGTTTAATTGGGCATACTTTATCTAATTTTAATGTCCTGCAAACTATTTACCACATACAAGATGATTTTTGCTCCTAAAGATCACCAGGTCAATGTTTATAGTATTCACTGTATTCTAAAATAGGTTGTTCAGAATGTTTCTTCAGTGTTTTTTACCTGGTATAACAATCTTTTGGTTGTTGTGATGCTGATGAAAGTTGTTATTTTCTTTTTCTAAATCAAAATCATGCCTGCATTTAATTGGAGATTATTCATTTGGATAATTTACTATGCTCTGGTATAATTTAAACTACTTTTAAATCACATATTACTTGAAGGTTTGGCAGACATTGTCCATATGATCGGGCATGTTGTTACCTTATATTAGAGTTAAGGGTTCACCCACTCTTTCAATGTTATCTACGACTATTTTTATATTAACATTTTTAACTTCATCTCTAGTGACTTTTTAATACTTTTTTATTCATGGTAATATCATACAATTTACCCAGATTATCAAATAAATTAGAATGTAGTTGTTTCCCCAAGAATAATAATACATATCCTCACTTTATTTTCTATAATTTTATTATTTGTAAAAGAAAAATAAATACTTTTAATTAATTGTTTACAAAGTTTCTTTCTCTCTCTTTATATATATCTCAAAGTTGATTTAGTTTTCAACATTCCACAGGGATAAAAGAAAACTAAATCGATTTAAAGAAGTGAAGAAACTCCTGCAGAGAAACAAGGAAGTTTTGATCTCCCATATGGGAGGGCAGATGGCTACCCTGGTAGAGGAGAGTGGAGAGTCGGTGTTAAGTTTGATAAAAAGCTGGAAAATGGAAAAAGGTTTTGAGAGCCGGCCTCATTGATCCTAATTGTCCTGAAGTGGTCTACTTGGAGTTGTGGGATAGAAGAATGGAGGCACTGACTCTCACAGTAAGGACCAGTGGGATCACTTGAGAAGAGTATTGGATCCTAGCCCTTGTAACTAAATAGATTTTTCTTTTTTTAATTTTTTATTTTTATGGGTACACAGTAGGTATATGTATATATTTATGGGGTACATGAGACATTTGATACAAGTATACAATGTGTAATAATCACATCAGGGTAAATGGGGGTATCTGTCACCTCGAACATTTATCATTTTGGTTTTTTTTAAGCCAAATATATTTTTTTATTTTTAAATTTAGTTTTTTGTTGTCGTTGTTTTGTTTTTTACTAGGGTGTACTATAGTCTATTTTATACCCAAAAGAGCACTAGACAAACAAAGCTTTATTACAAGAAGCGAGGCTCTGATATATGGTAAGTCTCTGCTTTTTTTTTTCTTTTTTTGAGACGGAGTCTCGCTCTGTCACCCAGGCTGGAGTGCAGTGGCGCAATCTCGGCCCACTGCAAGCTCCGCCTCCCGGGTTCACGCCATTCTCCTGCCTCAGCCTCTCCGAGTAGCTGGGACTGCAGGCACCCGCCACCACGCCCGGCTAATTTTTCGTAATTTTAGTAGAGATGGGGTTTCACCGTGGTCTCGATCTCCTGACCTCGTGATCCGCCCGCCTCGGCCTCCCAAAGTGCTGGGATTACAAGCGTGAGCCACCGTGCCCGGCCTCTGCTTTTTTTTTTTTCTTATCTTCACTTAATTGCATCACAAGTAACGTCATATGTTTTCACCATGAGATGTGTCTGTAACACTTGAAATGAGTATGGCAAAACCAGCACTGCACAAGGATGAGTCCACTTCAAGTCCCGGGAGAAAGAGCGTATCTCTAAAGATAAACAAAACCAAAGCAAAATAAAAAAGAGAGGCCTAAAAGCCTCAGTGCCCAATTGTGTTGGAGTTCGTCATATTCCATCTTGACTTCTTTGCTTCCAGTCAGTATTACATTAAATTTAGTGTCTGAGCTATATCTTTATTACATGCTATATTATACATTAAGTGATATTTTATAGAAGTGTGTTTGAAAAAGTTTATGTTGGATAACTTTACCTGTGTGTAATTTAAAGTAGACTTTATCAGACTTGCAAGGAATTTTAGGATATTATGTCTATATTAAAATAATACAATGTAGTCTCCAATCTGTCTTTTGTGTAAGTTAGCATGGTGAAAGAGAAACCTTCCAAATGAATACTTTTCATTGCTAATGATCCTGTTCAATTATCTTTATTTAGTTAACATATATCATTTTCTGCTACTAACAATACATCTTAGTTATGGATGCCCCATTAATTGTAGGAAAAGAAGTGTAATGGTAATATTAAAGACTTAATGACAATACCATGGTTGATTCTATGAGGAGAATAATATGAAAGCATATTTCATTAGTTGGTCACAATCATTCTCCAATCCATATAGCTGGTTTAGGAAACTGAAAGTTCAGTTACTTTATTATAATATGCAAAATAACCAAGCAGGAGCCTAAAGACACACCAATAAACAAGTTCTTATGCAGGTGGCACTAAAATTCAATTGAGCAGCAATTTATTTTTATTTTTTTTTATTTTTATTTTTTCAGTGAATAATTTTGGAATTTATTATACTTTTAGTAATATGGAAGTCTCAATCTTCAGAACAGCATTTGATTACTCCCATTAAGACTCTATAGTTCCTGTCTTTCTTGTGAAATTAATTTGGTTGGTAACAGACACCAAATTGGGAATAGAATTTTTTTTTTTTTTTTTCTCACCGCTCATATTCAACATAGTGCTGGAAGTTCTGGCCAGGGCAATCAGGCAGGAGAAGGAAATAAAGGGTATTCAATTAGGAAAAGAGGAAATCAAATTGTCCCTGTTTGCAGATGACATGATTGTATATCTAGAAAATCCCATTGTCTCAGCCCAAAATCTCCTTAAGCTGATTAGCAACTTCAGCAAAGTCTCAGGATACAAAATCAAGGTACAAAAATCACAAGCATTCTTGTACACCAATCACAGACAAACAGAGAGCCAAATCATGAGTGAACTCCCATTCACAATTGCTTCAAAGAGGATAAAATACCTAGGAATCCAACTTACAAGGGATGTGAAGGACCTCTTCAAGGAGAACTACAAACCACTGCTCAATGAAATAAAAGAGGATACAAACAAATGGAAGAACATTCCATGCTCATGGGTTGGAAGAATCAATATCGTGAAAATGGCCATACTGCCCAAGGTAATTTATAGATTCAATGCCATCCCCATCAAGCTACCAATGACTTTCTTCACAGAATTGGAAAAAACTACTTTAAAGTTCATATGGAACCAAAAAAGAGCCCGCATCGCCAAGTCAATCCTAAGCCAAAAGAACAAAGCTGGAGGCATCACGCTACCTGACTTCAAACTATACTACAAGGCTACAGTAACCAAAACAGCATGGTACTGGTACCACAACAGAGATATAGATCAATGGAACAGAACAGAGCCCTCAGAAATGATGCCGCATATCTACAACTATCTGATCTTTGACAAACCTGACAAAAACAAGAAATGGGGAAAGGATTCCCTATTTAATAAATGGTGCTGGGAAAACTGGCTAGCCATATGCAGAAAGCTGAAACTGGATCCCTTCCTTACACCTTATACAAAAAAAAAAAAAAAAAAAAAAAAAAGAGCAGCAATTTATTATGAAGTGTACCTGGAATTGAACTAGAAACTGGTAAAAGTAATCTACTCAAAGCTGCTGTCTTTGGATGTGTTAAACATAATTTATCAGATTTCTATTTTGGTTTGAAAGAGAAATGTAAAAAAAACAAATAAGTAGTACATATAAAGAAAAGAGAAAAAAGGTATAATTATTAGACTGTATGAAATCATTGCACAGTTTGCATTACCTTCTGTTTGATTCTAAAATGAGATTTCACTGGGGAAAAGAAAAAGTTTTAGAAAATGGCTGAGTTGTTGTTGTTAAACATAATTGCTTTTACTCATCTCTAAGTGCTTAGATATGCACTCTTCCAAATCTTAATATCTTTAAGTGTATATGCATATTTTCTTCTCCTTTCATTTTGGATGTTTCTTATTTTACTATGATATGGTGGCATATTTCTCTTTATATGTTCAACATTTAAAAACAAAAACAGCTATTTGTATATCTTCTTTCACATTTCTAATCCTAGTCACTACAGATGTGAAATTGTATATATATTGAAAATAATAGATCTCACTCTTAAAACAGATCTCACTGTTAGGATGATCATATTGAAATAATGTTTTAAATGATTTAAAAAGTAAATCTTAATATAAGTCTATTAAATAACATCTAATTTTACACAAAATAATCTGACACTGCCAACATTTTGCTTGTAGGTTAACATTTTATAAAATCACAACCTAACTCAGTACAATAAATTCAGCCTTAGAACAAAGAGGATATTGAAATTCATTTAATTTTCAGAATCCAAATATAGATCTTTTAGAGCAGACTGCCAGCCATTTCCTTCAGTCAAAGAAAATAAATTTTGCACCACCCCTCTCACAGAGACAAAAAGACAGGGAGTATTTTGAATTCTGCATCAACTGGCTTTTATTTAAACATTCAAATACGCAGTATCTTCTTCCTATGGAGAATGATTCGCTCTCTAATTAGAGTATAAAAAAAATTGATGGATATAATACAAAATGTGACCATCTGCATTTCCCAATCTTGTCTTTTCCAGTTGGAATTCGCAGGTGTCTTTTAAACAATGATGAATTAGAAGGAATGCTCCTTTTTTCATTCGTCTGTTAACTACCTTTGTGATAATAATACATTTGCATTTTTAATTTCCTCAGTTGTAAATGAGCACCTCTGAACCACTTCCTAATTATTTTACAATTTTCTTTTATTGTTCATTATTCACGCTTTCTATTTACTAAATAAAAATGACTTTTCCTTCGAAGGACATTTGCAATTCTTATTATGACAAACATAGATCATTTGGCTTCATATAAGAAACAAGAACTGAAAGAAAACATGGGGACATAGCACTCAACAAGAAACGAACTGGCATGCCTGCATACCCATATATATAGAACACAGTGTAGGTCAGGATGTACAATCTGGTATGACAGAAACCAGGCTTATTAATTTTTAATGGATGATGTAAAGCTTTCAACCCAACTCACTTTGAGAAATTTGTACTATAGAAAGGTGAACAAACTGTTGACTAGCAGCCAATTAAGATAGGAACCTATACAAAATGTTTTTCTACAGACTATTAGATAATTACGTAATGTAAAGTATGTAATGTAAATGATATTCTAAAAGAGCTTACCAGCTATGTGCTTTATTCAGAGCCGATGTATAAGAAGTAGTGTGTTGGAGCCAGCTCCTACTGGCTCACGAGAACCCAGGGTTCACCTGTTTTCCAGCTTCACCTTTAGTGACATAATTGATATACTGAGATTGGCCATGATGAAAATATTTACACCATGGAAATTGTCAATTACTATCAATTGGGACTCACTGGTTTACTCTTACACGAGTATCTATAAGGTTTAGTAGAATTACTTCTGCTTAGTAAAATAATGTAAGCAAAATAATTTCCAATATAATCATTTCAATGAGTCTGTGTGATGATACAGATGAAATCAGAGATTGAAGGTGGTGTTAGGACAGAATGAAGTTAAAGGAAAGGTGGATTGAATCATCCCTGATGATAGCTTTAATCAGCATTTTTTCTACATGAGCATAAACAGCTGCAGAGAGTGATTCCTTTTTGTGTTTCCTTTTTAGGGGGACGATATGATAAGATTCATATATATTATAAAATAATATTTGCTGTTCCCTTTCTCTTATTTGCTTTGAATGGATCCAAGATATGTTTATATTAGAGTGAATTATTCCTCTATTATGGCCATGTTATAGTGAAAGTTTATAGTATTAATCTCCTAGAACTAAGAGGAAAGCATATGTAGGCAATTAAGAACTAAAAAGGGTCAGTAAGAGCTGAGTGAGTTGTTTTAAGGACTAACAATGTGTCTTTTTGTCTCTGGTGTGAAGATGAGTTAGTACTTGTATGCAGTTGTTGCATTTATTTATTGTATGTATTGTTTATGAATTATTATTATTATTTATCTTGTCACCCTCAAGGGCCTATTCATATACACATTCATTTAGTACAAGGGGTAGATCCAGGTTTTGTGAGTCCTAAAACTTAAACAATTTGGGAATCCTTCCTTATAGAAAATAATACAAAAATATATATAGAGAAAATTAATTATGAACTTGAATATTTAATTCAAACAAAATTTATAACAAATTGGAGGTTACAGTGAGCTGAGATCGCACCACTGTACTCCAGCCTGGATGACAAAGGAAGACTCCGTCCCAAAAATATAATAATAATTATAATTATAACAAATTATATATTCTAAAATGTTGACATATACTTACAAAATTACAAGACCCAGAAAATGATGATAATATTTTTATTAATTACTATTTTATTAATTACTATTCTGTCATACCTCTATGTTTTTCTCACCTTTTAGGCTGCCGGGTTTTAGGCTGCTATGTTTATGCTCTATGTTTTTCTCTTCATTGTCTGTTCGTATTACAACAATTTTAAAATATCTGTTCAATAAAGAAAAAAAGAAACTTAGTCTATTTTCTAGGTTGATCAAAATGTGCTTATTATCACTGATATTTGATGGGTTTTTGATGATCACCACATCCTTCATTTACAGGTTTACACATTGGATAATTGGAAGAATTTGCTAGACTAGCTTATGATTCTATGCATTTCACACCTCAATTCTTTTTAATCACGCCCATATTTCTAGCACCAAGTGGTATAGAATATGTTCATTCTCTCACAGCTGTCTGTGAGAAAGGGGGTCTGAAACTTAAGTGTTATAGCTAAATGGCAAATTTGCCTCCCTGTATGGAGTAAGTCACAATTTAAATATCAAGCATACCTAAAATAGATACTATGTTAAAATGCTTTTAGCAATAAAGAAGCACAGGAGTCATAGATTTACCTCTTCACTATCCAGGAAAGAATCATATCTTAGTATGGTGCCTCATCTGAGCTCATTGTCTCTCTTTTTCTCTCTCTCTCTCTCTGTCTCTAGACCACTAGTGGTAGGCAAAAATCTAGAAAATATTTTAGACTATATGAAGACCAATTATATGAGCATGCTTTAGTAACTTTATCTAAAATTGAATACATTCATAAACTGAATCAATGAGATATATTTATCTTCCAATACTGTGTAATATTACACAATAATTAAGAAATAAAGGTATTTGATATCTGTTTTTTAATTAATAAATTTACATGATTTCTAAACTTACTCTAAAATGTTTCTCTAACAAATTTTGTCATAAGTTTTATATACTTTGTCAATTAGATTTATTTTTCTTATGATTTGTTAGGCATCACTTAATTTTCCTGAGTAAACATTTCAGAGGTCCCCTATATTATTTAAAAAACACAATGTATTTTAAGCATTTATATTGTTTATTTTTTGGTTGATAAAGTCCCTCCTTCCTTATAATTACTATTACTAAATTGCCATTCTTATCTAAATAATTTATGTATGTAATATATAATTATAAAGTCTCCACTATAAGGTATGTACTCTGCAAGACCGCAAGAATACAATGATGAAAATACATTGCTCATTCTACATAGTTATATTAAGATCCATAGTTATAGTAAAACAATTAATCTTTCAGCTTTTCTGTTCTGATTCCCTGTTTTTGGTTCTTTTTCTCATTCTGAGACCTCAGGAAATTAGGAATGTTTAATGGAAATATAAAATTAAGAAGTAAATATTTAATTTAGTTTTAGTTTGTTTTTTTAAATTCAACTTCCAAAATAGATTCTTGGAACCCAGTCAGAAATTATCATTTGGACAGCAATAGCCTTATTTATTTCATTAGAAAAAGAAAAAAAAAACCTCTCAGAAGAATCAGAGAACTTGGAACATGAGTATCCTTAGTCTCTGCAGGACCAAGGGATGGGGCTACAGAGAAGGGCTGATATTAACCATCAAGAAATTTTAAGATCCGGACGAGAGGCAAGAAAAGGCAATGGAATAGTATCATCAGTTACAGGGAAGATTCTGTGATCAGAACCATTTATCTATTCTAGCTATTTCCCATTTAAGAGAGCTCAAAAGGTAAGGTGTGATGAGAACCATATTAATTTTTCCTCTCTGGTAACTCTTTTGTAAAAACCTTAAGCTGAGAACAGCATCCTGCCAATACCAATCACTGGCCGTATGTGATATTCATCCATGTATGTAGACTTTGCTGAGCTATATACAAAATGCCCATTTGGGACAGTACCCTTTATAATGCTGAGGAAACTTTCAGGATCCTGGGATTAGAATCGTTGAAATGAGAAGATAAGGAGGAAGAATAAAGCCCCCATGCCTATGCTTGGAAGCAAATTTCAAATAATGAAATTCAGCCTCTACATACTCTAATGTGGAAACCTGTACATGATTAAAATTGAATAAGATCATTCTTTAAATGTGAGACGCATTAAATTATTTTTATCAAATGCCCCATCATATTATTACTACATGATTATACATAACTCAATCACCAAACTTATTGAACACCTCTGGGTACAAAGTAGAGGGGTGAAACTTAAACAAGTACAGCTAGCTCCAACCTGACTTAATCCAAAGGATAGAATTTGAAATCTTAATGCTTATAAACTCATGAAGAGACCCCAAAATAGGCATGATTCCTTTGAGCCACTTAAATTGAAACATAGACTTATACATTCTCAGATTTAGCAGGCATCTTAGATGCTATACTGCAAAACACATACTGAACATAAAAACCTTTTAAATCAACCCAGACAATTAGTTCCCTACCTCTCAGAGAAACTTATTCAATTATTGATGAGCCATAATTGTTAAAATTTTTCTTTTTAAATGAATAAATTATGCCTATTTATAGCTTGAATTTACTGATACGTACTGTTTTCTAAAACTGTATACTCTAAGTAAAATTTGTCTTCTAGTTCTGTGGTCCTGACTTTTCCTGTTTTTGCTCAGATATTCTGAACAGATGAAATTTATATCTGAGATAGTCCCACAGGCATTATTAGACTTTTTAAAATTTGCCGTAGAATAAATAACATAGGCCACAAAATTCCTGGTATTACCTGATAATACTTTTCTTTCTTTTTTAGCCTTTACTTTCTACTGTTCTGGAGAACTACTACTCTACATAAGAGATAATCCTCATGTAGTAAGTGAAGATGGATTTTATACTACCCACCCTAAAACTTTTCTAGCACCCAATTATTTTTTTGCATGATTGTACAACTCAGATTAATATTATGTCTTGTGTCAAGTCTCTGACTCTAACATCTTAATGGTTATTCTTCTAACTCTGGCAAGGAGTCATTAAGGAGATCCACTCTCTTCCAAGCACTTGTAATAAAGATCAAAGATGAGTGAGTTTTATTTCCTGGTTTCCAGAAACTTAGAACATAAACACTGGATATGGAAACATGCATCTTGATATACAAATTACAGTATAGGTTGGTAAGTGCTGCCATTAGTCAGTCCAGGCTGTTATATGTCAGTAAAAGCACAACAACAACAAACTCCTCCAACCTTTTGGTGGTTTAAACAACAGAAGATTTCTTTTCCTCCAGCTAAGAAATTCAGTTTGTTGTAATAATATGGGAACCCAGGCTGATAGAGGCAACTACTGTCTCAAATATTGGTAGTTACTCTGTCAGGGGGAAGAGAATATTCTGGTGTATCTCAAACCAGCAACTAAGTGCTCTAGCCTGGAAGTGATAGATATCACGTTCACTCCCAACTCATTGGCCAGAAGCAGTCTCATGATGCCAGCTAATGACAAGAATGCCAGGAAATACAACCCTTCTCTGGGTCCTAGAGAGTGATGATATTGTGGAAATATGAAAAGATTGCTGTTTTCTGAGTCTGTTCTGCTTGTAGGACTCAAGTGGTGTCTGGAAATTGAAGAATAGGATGGATTTGAAATATAGCAACTAGAAATAAAATTCCCCTTCTCTTGCCCCTATTATTCTATCAGTGGTATATTTGGAAAACAGAAAAAAAAACACAAAACAAACTAACAAAATTAATTTGCAAATTAGTTTATAACTTTCTACCAATTAGAAAGTTATCCAGAATGAGCAATTGTTAAAAAAAAAAGAAGTGATTTTTTAACACGAAAAATTCTGCCTCCATTTGCAAAGGAAGCAGGCAAGTGCTTTCATCATTTTCTGAGCAAATATGTATCAATTGCTTATATATGAGAGGCATTATTGTTAGCACTGAGAATATGAACAATCTGGTTGTCAATAAGAAACTTACATTTTACTTGGGCTAGGCAAATGATAAAAAATTAAACAAATACGTTTATCAAATGTCTGAGAACAATACATGCTATAAGGGGCTCCTAAAACACAGTGAGGGTAGACAGTGACTGAGGGATAAGGTCGTGACATGCCGAATGATTACAGAATATTTTAGATGGGAACCAATGGAAATGAAGAAGAGGGTAGCTATGTGAACTTCAGGATGGAAGAACATTTCAGGCAGAGAAACTGGAAAGACTCTAAAGCAAGAACCCTAAATCAAGGAGGTTAGTGGGTTTCAAACAGAGTGAGCAAGTAGGGTGAAAAGAGCTAAAGATGGAAAGACCTATAGTTAGACCTGTTAAACAGAGAATCAAGCTCTCTTGCCAAAGTCCCACTGCTACTTCTTTTAGCTATGATGTATGCATGTACATATGTATGAACACATATGTGTAGTGTACGTGAGTGTGTTTGAGGAGATTAGCATTTGATGCAGTAGACTAAGTAAAGAAAAATCTTACCTCACCAATGTAGTTAGGCATCATCCTATCCATTGGGGACACAAATAGAACAAAATAGTTGAGAAAGGGCCAATTCTGTCTCTTCTTGAGCTAGAACATTTATCTTCTCTTGCCCCTGGACAGCAGAACTCCTGGTTCTCAGGAAATCTTGAACTCTGGCACTTAATCCAGCACTCCCACTCCTTTATCAGCCTTTTGGCCTTGGAATGAGAGTTACACTATTGGTTTCCCTGGTTCTCAAACTGAATTATACCACCAGCTTTCCTAGTTCTCCAGCTTGCAGGTGGCACATTGTGGAACTTGTCAACCTTCAGAAATCCATGAGTCAATTCTCATAATCAAGTCCCATTTTTTCTATCTGTCTATCTCTATCTATCTATCTATCTATCTATCTATCATCTATCTATCTATCATCTATCATCTATCTATGTCTGTCTGTCTATCTATCTATCTATCTATCTATCTATCTATCTATCTATCTATCTATCATCTATCTGTATCTATCATCTATCATCTCAGGGGTGGCCAATCTTTTGGCTTCCCTGAGCCACATTGGATGAAGAAGAATTGTCCTGGACCATACAAAAAATACACTAACAATAGCTGATGAGCTAAAAAACATTGTAAAAAATCTTATAATGCTTTAAGAAAGTTTATGAATTTGTTTTGGGCTGCATGCAAAGCCATCGTGGGCCACATGTGGCGTGCAGGCCGGGGGTTGAACAAGATTGATTGATCTATTTATGTACCTACCTATCTATATCCTATTAGTTCTGTTTTGCCTGGAGAAGCCTGACTAATATAGGTGGTATGGTAAGAATTAAAAAAATCACAGCCTAGAGATGGTAAATTTTCTTAGTATTATTTCATTGGAAGTTTAGTAATTAGAATATTACATTTATTTAAAGGCAAATATAATTATGGTGTTTATCAGTGCTTTTCAATTTGATGTGCATGCAACTCACATGAAGATCTTATTAAAATAGAGATTAGGAGATTCAGTACTTCTGAAATTTGTATTTCTAATAAGCTCCTAGGTAATGTTGATGCTGCAGGTTCACAGATCATAGTTGGAGCAGCCAGGGTTTACAATACAATATTGTTTTTAGAAAAAAGTTAAAATACTTGTGACTGGACACTTTGGGATAATCTCATACATCTGAAGTTATGTGCATATTTATATTCCTCTGGTTTTAAAGGATACATGAAGTTGAGAAAGTTCAAAAGGCTTTGATTTTTTTTCTCCTGGCGATTTTATGCTTGTGATTTGGAGTGCACCCACCAGATGGTAATAGAGTATTCAGTTACAGCACACAGATAACCAATTCAACTCTATAATGCATTGCTATAGAAGAAGCATCGACAAGTAAACCGTCTTTTATGAGCTTTTCTAATAAACAAAACTGCAATATAAATTTAAAAATAGTGAGTTGAAAAATCAGTTCTTCACAATATATGTATCAGAAATTATATAAATATATAATTAAAATAACCAAGTAAGGTACCTATTGATCAGTATTATACAAGCATTTATTAACTCTATCAAAAAAATTCTGTGGGTAGAAGGACTTCCATTTTTGTGCAAGTGTTAAACTTGCTTCACATCTTCTGGCATGAATCTCAGTTTAAAATAGCTCATATACCCTATCTACTTCAAACAGGGTCAATCATCCTTAATTAACTTACAAGCTTCATCAGGGAGAGGCATCCATTTGATATATTAATAGGTCTCTGGAGAGCAAATTAACTTCTTTAGTGGTTCCTGACATGCCTTGAATCACAGTTCAAATAGAAATTTATCCTCCTAACTCTCTATCTGGGTTTGATAAACTAAATTCTTTAAAGCCAAAAAGTAATTTACATCATATAGCACGGGTGTGGTGACAATTGCAGAACTATCGAGATTTTAGTTATAATCTAACCTAACATCATAACTTGTTTCCATTGAGGAGATGGCAAATCCAGTGAATTAAGGGACTTACATAAGTTTTCACTACTGGCTAATGCTAGAATTAATTATGACAGCACAGATTATTTTGAGACTGATTTTTCTGTGAAAGCCACACCTACCAATCTCTTCACTATTCTGAACTTGGTTCTCTTAATAAAGTTGATCTCTGAGTTGCTCCCTAATGTATTACGACTAACTTTCTGAACTTGGTTCTCTTTATAAAGTTGACCTCTGACTTGCTCCCTAATGTATTACGACTAATAGTTCTTATCCACTTAAAGTATAAAATGTATAGATATACTCCTTTGCAAACTTCAGCTTCCGGAGTAGCTGGGACTGCAGGCATATGCCACCACACTTGGATAGGTTTTTGAATTTTTTGTAGAGACGGGGTTTCGCCATGTTGGCCAGGCTGGTTACGAATTCCTGACCTCAAGTCACCCGCTCCTATTGGCCTCCCTAATTGCTGGGATTACAGGCGTGAGCCTCCATGCCCAGCCCAAATATGCTATTTTTCTGAAACAAATACATGCAACATTCTACTCATAGGTAATTTCCTCCCTCCCCTTTCTCAATACTGGTGAAATGCTAAAAATATAATCAGTTTTCTTTGCACATAAAATATCTTATGAGATTTCATTTATCAATTACTCTATGTATATTTAATCTGGATGTTAAGAATTCTTGTGTTATCTTAGTCTGTAAATCCCTCACCTTGTCTCTAAGTGTGAAACATTTTTCCATTTGAATCTTACATAAGTGCAATGTTTCCTCTCTTCAATCTTCAGAACCCCTTAGTCAACCTGAGGGTCTAGTGTCTGTGTTGACTTCCTTGTCATTTATGAACTGATGAAGATTACTTCCCATTTAGTGCTGACTTCAATATGTAACCTGCATAGAGTCTTTGATTTAGCAGGAATACTCTCCCTGTTCATTGCAGCTGAATTCTCATTTCTTCCATCGAGCATCTGTTTCACACTCTCCAGATTGCTTTATCTGTATTCAACTTTGCTTCTTTTCTTCTGATAACACAAAGGCTAAAACATATTTGCTGCTTGCTTGTCCTAAATAATGTAAAACTCTCACCATTGTCTTTATTTTTATTTTTCCCAATCAGAAGCGAGATTTGATTCCTTAATTTTATAGTGTCTGTGTTTTTTTCTGCATTTTGCCTTTTTTCATTAGAGAATTAATGCCAATTTTCTATCGTCTTCCTTTCTCTTCCACTGATGTTTTCCAACTCCTATGCTTTCATTTCTCCTCCTCGTACAGGATTTTAAACTTTTCTCCATTACTTATTACTCATGCCATTATTGGAAGTGCCACCTTAATCTGTTGCAAGATGTTCTACCTTCAAAAAATATGAACTCATGCTCATATTTTAAAAAGTAAGAGAGTGAAAGTCAGGTAGAGAATGTTTGCAAGAAAAAATAGTTCTATAATTATGAAATTATTTCTGTTGGAACAGAGGTACAGTGTGTGCTGTAAACACTTTCCTATAATACAATATGCACTGAATTGCCACTTCTATTGCTCACAAATGGAAGAAAGAAATAATAGTTGAAGGAATGAAAATCACTGACCGATTGTGTTGATTATATACATTTGCTATAGGGTATTCTACATAGTGCCTCATGTGGAATCCACTCAACCATTTCATTCTATGAATAGAAAATAATATAAAGCCACCATTTCCAGGATCCTCTAAACGTTTAAAATAGAAATAAATAGATTTTATACATGTTTTTCTTAGCCCTGATAAAATAAAGTGTTCATAGCAGGGTGTCTGGTAACAAACTGTCTTCTGAAATTATGACAGGACATTCCGCATGCCTACTGGCCATTTAATTTAATGGGATTTTTATTAGTGTACACATACTAGTTATTTAAACCACAGGGGTCTTTGCAGGTAAAGGCATGAAGAGAAGAGGGGGAAAAAAAAACAAAAACCAAAAGCAGCAATATCGGTTTTTTTTTTTAACGAAATACTTATATTTTGTATTCATTTATTTAAATTACATTCCTACTAACTTATTTTTCCAAAGCATTAAGTGGAATATCACTTCTAAAAGGTACAACCCAATATAAAATATAAGGGACTTGTTTTTAAATCGTTCATTTATTTCAATACCAAAGATGGTACTATTATAAATAATTTGTGACTACATTTTATTTAAGCCTGATAACAGACAACTCTGGGTAAACAAAAATAAAACTTATATTTCTAAAACAAATTTGTTTTTCATATCTGCTACAATATTTCATTTTTTATGACTCATCCGATGCCATATATGTGCATTATAGTTTGACATCATACATAATTATTATATTTACTATTCAGAAATCTTTCCAATAGGAATTTTAGAATTTTTAGATCTAAGCAATTGAAATTCCACTTAGCTTCATTTGAAACACATGTGTTCAGTGAGGTAATCTAAAGAGTTTATATTACCATTACATGAAGATATTTGTCAGTTATTAAATTTTCTTTGATTTTATTTTTATTTTTATTTATCAAGCACTTTCTTAGAGTTTTACATAAATGTTTTACTTGAACTAACTTAAAAGTTAAGTTTCACATAAATGTTTTACATGAACTAACTCTTAAAATCAAAGCACTAAATCAGAATATAATTGAAATGTCTTTTTTTGTGGAGTTATAAGTTTGAATTTAAAAAGAGTAAATAAGATTGTTTTTAAAAAATCATTATATTCCTTTTAGAAATACAATATTCAAACACTTTTAAAATAAATTTTAAACAAAAATATGAAGAAAGAAAGGAAGAGGAATTGAAGGAGAAGGATGATGATGAAGGCAGAGATAAGGAGGAGGAGATTGAGTTGGAAAAAGAGAGGGGGTTCCAATCACTATTCTCCACTTTTTTCCTGTGTCTCTTATATGTTTTGAAATTTTTTAATTATTTTTCTTTTTTTTTTTTTTTTTTTTGAGACAAAGTCTCGCTCTTGTCCCCCAGGCTGGAGTGCAATGGCGTGATCTCGGCTCACTACAACCTCCGCCTCCCGGGTTCAAGCGATTCTTCTGCTTCAGCCTCCTGAGTAATCCTGGGATTACAGGTGCCTGCCACCACGCCTGGCTAGTTTTTCGGTATTTTTAGTAGAGACGGGGTTTCACCATGTTAGTCAGGCTGGTCTCGAATTCCTGACCTCAGGTGATCCACGCACCTTGGCCTCCCGAAGTGCTGGGAGTACAGGCGTGAGCCACCATGCCTGGCCTATTATTTTTCAATTAACACTAAATTGTATATTTTGTGTATAACATGATGCTTTGAAATATATATACATTGTAAAATGACTAAATCTAACGAATTATCATATGTATTATCTCACATAGTTATCATTTTTGTTGTGAGAACATTTAACATCTTCTCTCTTAGTATTTTTCAAGTATACACTGTTATAACTATAGTCACCAGTTATACTATAATTTCTTAGAACTTATTCCTTCTGCCTGAGATTTTTGTATCCTTTTGTTAGAGTAGGTAATTAGGCAGACATGAGCAGGGCAGGAGAGGGCTCCCCAAGGAATGCCCGGTGACCATTAGGTGATGATCAGGCATTTGTTAAACTGTTTCTTTAAAATAATAATTGGTCACAGCCAGTGCCAGAGAACGACAGTCTTTCAATAGGTAGAAAACACCGGAGCTGGTGATCAGCAGCTTTCTGATAAGATCTCAGGAGTTGGGAAAGCAGGCTCAGACACACACACTAAGAGACAAAATGGCAGAGTTTAACTGATACGTGACCTTTCTCTAGGAACGCACAACTGGTAAGGAAAAAAATGCTTCAAGTGAGCATGCACACGACTTTAGTAAACACACTGCACATGGAACCGATCCCAAGTGCTGGCAGGCCACTGCACATGTGAAAAGCCTGCTCAAAGGGAAAAATCAAGGAAGGAAAAACACAAACCCCAGAACCATGCCACTGTGTGAAGCCCCAAGTCAAGGGCTGAACAGGGCACTTGGATCGCTTAAGTCACCTGCTTGGCCCTCTTCAAAGTGTACTTTGCTTTCTTTCATTTTTGCTCTAAAACTTTTTAATAAACTCTAACTTCTGCTCTAAAACTTGCCTGGGTCTCTCCAAATGCCTTAAACCTACTTCTGCCCATTGGCCAAATTCTTTTCTCCAAGGAGGCAAGAAATGAGTTGCTGCAGACCCCTACAGATTTGCCACTAATAACACTTTGACCAACATCTCCACCAACTCTACCTGCCATGACACCCAGCCCTTGGTAACCATCATCCCTCTCTCTGGTTCTATGAGATCAACTTTTTTAGATTCCACGTGAGTGAGATAAAATTTTGATAGTCTCTGAGTATTGAATTTCCTGCTTTATTCAAGCCTTCAATGTTTTTGTATTAATTTTGGTTCACAATTTGGTAAGACTAGGCTAATGCATAATATATCATCCAAACAAAACTATTTTTAAGATTTAAAAGTGGGTGCAGATTACATTGGGTGACAGATATTAAACAAGATTATCTTGGAATAGCCAAGAGATACGCCCAACTTTAGCATCAACAATAAACATGCACCTAATGTTTACCAAAATAATGTGATATACAAGTGTTTTAAAGTAAGATCAGGTGGAATAGAAATTTGCTCAACAAATATATACTTGTAATAAAGTTCAAGAAATCTGTAAGGGATGTGATATGAACTAGATCTTTAATGACAGGGAGATTTTATTCAAGGGAAAAAAGGAAAAAAATGCCAAAAAGGCAAAACAAAATTAAACTAGTTGAACAATTCACTCGCACTTATTTTTTCTTCTTATCAAGGTCTTGCAACCTGTTACTTCCTTTTGAACAACAACGAAGATCTTTTAGTTTTTGGAGCTGTCACAATCATTTTAAGACTGCTATTACATGGGTCAGCATTTCAATATTCCTCTAAATTTATCATGTGAAAAAAAGAGAGAAACAGCAATTCTGCATGAAGTTTGCATAAGACACATGAGTAAGACACAGTAAGTAACAGTCAGATGTTTGGTCATAGGTTTTGTCTCTGTATTATATGATATACATGCATATATTTGTAGGATGTAATATTATTCAACCATAGCAAATAAGCAAATCCTGCCATTTCTGACAACACAAATGGCTCTAGAAGATATTATGGTGTGTGAAATAAGCCAGACCCTGAAAGAAAAATACTGCATGATCTCACTTAAATGTAGAATCTAAAAATGTCAATCTCACAGAAAAGGAGAGTAGAAGATGAGTTTCCAGCAGTGGGGGAAATGGAGAGATGTGAAACAAAGTGTATAAACTTGCAATTATAAGATGACAAAGTTCTGGAGACTTAATACACAGGATGGTAACTGTATTTATAATAATGTATACTTCAATTTTGCTAAGAGTAGATCGTAAGTATTCCCATCATAGTATATGATATGGTTTGGCTATGTCCCCGACCAAATCTCAACTTGAATTATATGTCCCAGAATTCCCATGTGTTGTGGGAGGGACCCAGGGGGAGGTAATTGAATCATGGGGGGTCGCTCTTTCCCATGCTATTCTCATGATAGTGGATACATCCCACAAGATCTGATGGGTTTATCAGGGGTCTCCGCTTTTGCTTCTTCCTCATTTTTCTCTTGCCACTACCATGTAAGAAGTGCCCTTTCCCTCCCACCATAATTCTGAGGCCTCCCCAGCCATGTGGAACTGTAAGTCCAATTAAACTTCTTTTTCTTCCCAGTCTCATATATGTCTATCAGCAGTGTGAAAATGAATTAATATAGTAAATTGGTACCAGTAGAGTGGGGTGTTGCTGAAACGATACCTGAAAATGTGGAAGTGACTTTGGAACTGGGTAACAGGCAGAGGTTGGAACAGTTTGGAGGGCTCAGAAGAAGACAGGAAAATGTGCGAAGTTTGGAACCTCCTAGAGACTTGTTGAATGGCTTTGGTACAAATGCTGATAGTAATTTGAACAATAAGGTCCAGGCTGAGGTGTTCTCATATGGAGATGAAGAACTTGTTGGGAACTGGAGCAGAGGTGACTCTTGTTATGTTTTAGCAAGGAGACTGATGGCATTTTGCCGTGCTCTAGAGATTTATGGGACTTTGAACTTAAGGAAGATGATTTAGGGTATCAAGCAGAAGAAATTTCTAAGCAGCAAAACATTCAAAAGGTGACTTGGGCACTGGTAAAAGCATTCCATTTTAAAAGGAAAACAGAGCATAAAAGTTCAGAAAATCTGCAGCCTGATGATGCAGCAGAAAAGAAAAACCCATTTTTTTGAGGAGGAATTTAAGTTGGCTGCAGAAATTTGAATAAGTAGCAAGGACCCTAATATTAACCCCCAAGATCATGGAGAAAAGGTCTCCAGGCCACATCAGAGACCTTCACAGCAGCTTCTCTCATCACAGGCCAAGAGGCCCAGGAGGAAAAAGTGGTTTCGTGGGCCGGGCCCAAGGTCCCTGTGCTGTATGCAGCCTAGGGACTTGGTGCCCTGTGTCCCAGCCATTCCAGCTGTGGCTGAAAGGGGGCAACATAGATCTTGGGTGTGGCTTCAGAGAGTGGAAGCCCCAAGCCTTGGAAGCTTCCACATGGTGTTGAGCCTGCAGCTGCACAGAAGTCAAGAACTGAGGTTTGGGAACCTCTGACTAGATTTCAGAAGATGTATGAAAATGCCAGGATGCCCAGGAAAAAGTGTGCTGCAGGGGCCAGGCCCTCATGGAGAACCTCTGCTAGGGCAGAGTGGAAGGGAAATATGGGGTTGGAGCTCCCACACAGAGTTCCTACTGGGGCACTGCCTGGTGGAGCTGTGAGAAGAGGGCCACTCTCCTCCAGACCCCAGAATAGTAGATCTACTTGCATCTTGCAGCATGCACCTGGAAAAGCCACAGACAGTCAACACCAGCCTTTGAAAGCAGCTAGGAGAGAGGCTGTTCCCTGCAAAGTCACAGGGACAGAGCTTCCCAAGACAATGGGAAACCACCTCTTGCATCAGCATGACCTAGATAAGAGACCTGGAGTCAAAAGAGATCATTTTGGAGCTTTAAAATTTGACTGCCCCACTTGATTTTGGACTTGCATGGGCCCTGTAACCCCTTTGTTTTGGCAATTCTCTCTCATTTGGAATGGCTGTATCTACCCAATACCTGTACCCCCATTGTCTCTAGCAAGTAACTAGCTTGCTTTAGATTTTACAGTCTCATAGGCAGAAGGGGCTTGCTTTGTCTCAGGTGAGACTTTGGAGTGGGGACTTTTGGGTTAATTCTGAAATGAGTTAAAACTTTGGGGGACTGTTGGGAAAGCATGATTGATTTTGAAACGTGAGGACATGAGATTTGGAGGGGCCAAGGGCAGAATTATATGATTTGGCTGTATCCCCACTCAAATCTCAACTTGAATTGTATCTCCCAGAATTCCCACATCTTGTGGGAGGGACCCAGGGGGAGGTAATTTAATCATGGGGGCTGGTTTGTCCCATGCTATTCTTGTGATAGTGAATAAGTCTCACCAGATCTGTTGGGTTTATCAGGGGTTTTCGCTTTTGCTTCTTTCTCATTTTTCTTTTGCTGCCACCATGTAAGAAGTGCCTTTCACCTCCTGCCATGATTCTGAGGCCTCCCCGTCCATGTGCAACTATAAGTCCAATTAAACCCTTTTTGTTCCTAATGTCGGGTATGTCTTATCAGCAGCATGAAAATGGACTAATACAGTAAAAAAATGTAAATATGTGAGGTGATGGCTATATTAATTACATTGATTGTTACAAAAATTTTATAATATATTCATATATCAGATTATGAGACTGACTACCTACTGTGCTAAGGAGGCAGGTATATACATACCTTGAATACATGCAATTTTTATTTTCAATCATATCTCAGTAGAACTGGAAAAAAAACTGTATAAACAAAACAAATAATGCAATATGCAGATTATAATAAATATGGTTAAAATATGTAACAATAATAGAATACCATCTGGGAGGGAGAACATTGAAGTATATTGTTCAAGATTCTAGACTAAATGGTAAGTGGTATACTATGACATTAAGAAAGACTATGATAATTTAAACATGTATAATATGAGCCGTAAAATAGCCCCTAAAACAACAAAATAGAGATTTATAACTGATGTCAGCAAAGACTCATAAATATAGTCATAAAAACAACAAATACAACATAAAGCAGAAAAAATGGAAAAAGCGAGCAAAGAGAGGATGCAATGAATAACAAACCAGCAATAAGAAGACAGGCTTAAATCTAACTCTGCCAATATTAAAAATAAATGTAAATGTTTAAACATCGCAATTAAAAGACAGAGATTGTCATTTTGGATAAAAGAATTATATATTACTTATAGTAAGCCCTTTAAATATAAAAAACAATTTAAATTAAGAGAATGAAAAAGAAATACCATGCTAACATGAATCAAGAGGAAGCTGGGATGGTTAAGTTAATATCAGATAAAGTAAATTTTAGAACAAAGAATATTCCAGTAATAATGAAAGTCATTATATAATGTTAAGAAGGTCAACCCATCAATATGGCACAATGATCTTTAACATTAATGCATCTGATAATAAACTTTTAAAATAAAAGAATCAAAAATTGAAAGAATGGCAAGGAGAACCAGAAAATCTCTACGTCAGAGACTATTATCCCTCTCTTCAATTACTGATTGAACAATTAAGAAAAAATTGCAAGTAACACTGAGACAAAACTATCCACCAGTTTTACCTAATTGACGTTTATGGAACACTCCAACCAAAATCAACAGACTACACATTCTTCATTTTTGTTTTGCTTTGTTTTGTTTTGGTTTGATTTTACTGTAAGCCTCTTTATTGAAGTGTGATCGAGATATAAAAAGCTATATGCATTTAATGTATAAAACTTGATAAGTATAGAAGTATAGTGCTTATAGTAACAATACTTAGCCAGGCACAGTGGCTCATGCCTATACTATCAGAGCTTTAAGAGGCCAAGGCAGGAGGATCGCTTAAGGCCAGGAGTTTGAAGCTATAGTGAGCTATGATCATACCACTGCACTTTGGCCTGGGTGATAAAAGGAGATCCTGTCTCTAAAATTAAAAAAAAAATACTGTATTGTACACTTAAAATTTTCTAAAAGGGTGGATTTTATTTTAAGTGTTCACACAATGATAATTATAACAACAATAATAATGCAGATGAGAGACAATGGAGGTGGGATAGATGTGTTTATGGCCTTTATGGTAGTGTTGGTTTCACCTGTGTAGACTATCCATTCTTAAGAAGGGCAATGGAATATTTACCACAATACATGATGCTCTGGTATATAAAATAAAATTTAATGAATTCAAAGGAATTTAAATCTATAAAAGTATGTTTTCTAATCACAGATCAATTATATTAGATATAAATGAGTGAATGTTTTCTGGACCATCCCCAAGCATTTGAAAACTAAATAATGCATTCTCATAAAAATTGTACAGCAAAAAAGAAACCAAATTCAAAATTAGAAAGTTTGTGACTTCTATAAAAACAAAAACCTATTATGTATTAGTCCATTATTGCACTGCTATGAAGGAATACCCGAGACAGGATAATTTATAAAGAAAAAAGTTTTGGCTCACATTTCCACGTGGCTGGGGAAGCCTCAGGAAATTTACATTCATGGCAGAAGGCACCTCTTCACAGGGTAGCAAGAGAGAGAATGACTGCTGGCAGGAGAAAAGCCAGATGCTTATAAAACCATCAGATCTCATGAGAACTCACCTACTATCACAAGAACAGCATGGGGAAAACCTCTCCCAGGGTTCAATTACCTCCCAACAGGTCCCTCCCACTACATGTGGGGATTATGGGGATTACAATTCAAGATGAAATTTGGGTGGGTACACAGCCAAACCATATCATATTATATAAATCTTTGTGAGATGCCACCAAAGCAACGCATGTGGGGAAATGTATAACACTACAGTCTTCAATTATTAGAAAAGAAGATAAGTCTCCAAACAATAATCTCAGCTTCCGCCTTCAGAAATGAAAATTAAGTAATAAATTAATCAGTAAGCAGCAGAAGAAAGGAAATAGCAAGATCAGATTGGAAGTCAATGACATACAAATTTGGAAAAAAGTACAGAAGAAAGATTTGAAAGGAACAAGTAAAACTATACTCAAATATAACATGCTTGTCTATGTAGAAAATCTATTTGAATCTATTTTGTGAAGCAATTTGAATGAATATGTGAGTTCATATTTTTATAATTTTCATAGATTTTTAGGACATAGGGCCTTCTAAAAATCAATTGTATTTCTATATACTAGCAACAAAAAAATCATCAATTAAAACAAAACAATTTCTTACTTTATCACATAAAATGTATGAACCATCTAGGGATAAATCTGACCAAGGTGTCCAAGACCTATGCACAATGAAATAAAATAATAATTGCTTAGATAAATTAAATAAAATTTATAAAATTTGGTATATAGATCATATATGTGGGTAGAAACATTCAATATTGCAATTATGCCAGTTCTCACAATTTGATCTATAGATTCACTGCAATGCATATCAATATTCTAGCATGCTTTTCTGTTCAAATTGTAAAGCTGATTCTTAAAATCAGAAGAGATGTAAAGGTACCACAAGAGCCAAAATAACTTCGAAGAATAAAATTGGAGGAATAACATTACTTACTTTCAAGGCTTATTTTTACTGCCACAGTTTTAACATAATGTGGTATTGGTGTCAAGGTAGAGAAATGGATTAATAGAATAGGAAATTTAGTCCATATGTAAAACTAGGGATATATGTACAAATGATTTCAACATATGTTTAAAGACAATTCAGTGGAGAAAAGAGCATTCTCCACTGGGGAGAACAAGGGGATATTCGTAAGTGAAATTTAAAAAAACTTTCATTGATACCTTGAGCTACACACAGTTAACTCAAATGTAAATATAAATGGAAATGGAAAATATAAATAAAATGTAAACTCTAAAACTTTGACTTTTAACATTTTTGATAATAGCTTTGGATTAGGTGCAGATTTCTTAGAGATGACACCAACACATGATCCATAGTAAAAAGCAAAAATGATAAATGAAACTTCAAATATTAAAACTCTGCTCTTCTAAAGACAAAAAAAGAACAAAAATGATAAACTAAACAAATACAAAACACATATCAATAAACATTTGTATACAGAATATGTAACCTTCAAAACTCAGTAATAATAAACAAAAATAAAATAAAACCTGGAAAATTATTTATTTATTTTTATTTTTACTGTATTTATTTATTGAGATGGGGTTGTACATTGTCACCCACACCGGATGCAGTCATGCAATCAGGTCTCAATGCAGCCTGAAACTCCCAGCCTCAGGTGACCCTCCTGCCTCAGCCTCTCGAATTGCTGGGACCACAGGCATGAGCCACCTTGCTTGGGGATTTTTTTTCTCTTTCTTTGTAAAGACTAGCTCTCCCTATGTTTCCCAGGCTGGTCTTGAACTCCTGGACTTAAACAATCATCCCACTTCAACCTCCCAAAGTGCTGGGGTTACAGGTATGAGCCACTGTGCCCAGCCTAAAATATTTAATCAGATATTTCAGCAAAGAAGATATATGGATGACAAATTAGCATGTAAGAGATGTTCAATATAGTTGCTAGGGAAGTGCAAATTAAAACAAAAATGAGATGATATTATGGACCTATTAGAATGTTAAAAATAACAAAGATTGATCATAAAGAGTTAGAAAGGATGTGAAAAAAACAAAACTCTTATGTCTTGAGGTGAGTGTGCAAAATGATGCAACAATTATACACTGTAGTTTGACAGTTTCTTAGAAAGTTAAACACATATGTACCAAATGATCCAACCAACTCATTCCTAGGTAGGATTTTAGCCCAAGATAAATGAAGGCATGTGTCCATAGAAAGGCTTATACATACACAAATGTTTATAGCAACTTTATTTATAATAGTGAAAACCTGGAAACAACCCAGGTGTCCTCTAACAGATGAATGAATAAAGACATTGTGGTGTGTCCCTACAACAGAATATTAGTAGTAAATAACATGAAATGATCTTCCAATACCTGCAACAACATGGATAAAGCTCAGAATTATGGTGAAGGAAAGAAGCCAGGCAGAAAAGAGTAAATTTATCCTTTAAATTTCTTTTATGTAAAAATTGTTAAAATTCAAACTATTTTCTAGTGGAAGAAAGCAGATCAGTGATTTTCATTGGATGGATGAGTGTGCAAGGAGGTAAAGAATGGAGGAACTAAGAAAAGGTAAAAGGTAAGTTTTGGAGCATGTACATAATCTGTATCTTGATTGTGAAGATGGTTTAATGGGTGAATATGTTTATTAAAAGTTATGAAATTGTATATTTTAAATTAGTGCAGCTTATTGTATATTAAATATATCTAAATTAAGCTGTTGGGGAAAACAAAACAAACCGAAATGCACATATATGTATACATTTGTGTGTGTATTATATATATATAATACACACACATATACATAAAGATATATACACAATATATATTTTACATATATTTATATATTATATACTTTGTGTAAATATATGTGTATATATATCTTTACATATGTATACCTATACTGTGTTTATATATACATCTATAAACAAAACATACACATACAAATGTGTATATGTGTGTATATTATATGTGTATATATATATACACATACATACATACATACACACATATAAATATGTGTATATATATATAGAGATATAGATAATACATACAAACATTTGTCATGTAAAACAATATGAAAAATCCCTCCAATCCCATTTAGGATGTGGTTTTCTGGCAGAAAACAGTGCATATGTGTGTTATATATAATATATCTTATGATAGAACTATTTGCAACATTCCATCCTTTAACCAACATCCTTTTAAAGCAGCTCTTTGAATTGGGTTGCAATTTATTATTAAATAAACCCTATACAAGTTATTTTCCATTTTACACTCCTTAAACTTACAGCTATTTTGCCAAAAGTTATAATTATATCAGTCTTAATTCTGTTATAAAGATGTCTTTTAATCTATTATTCTCAAGGAGAACACAATGATCTTTCCAGGTTCTACTATGTCCAGAAGAGTTTAGATGCCTTTCAGTATATTCCCTAAATTTACCTATTATAAGAACAATGAAAAAATCTAAGTATGGACACCCATTGTAAAGAAGACTTAAGGATTTTGAAAGACAAAATTAAGTAATTTCAAAAATTGAAGATATTTAGAATAAGTAATGCGTATATAGCAAGGGAAAAAGTATAATGGTTTGAGCCTATTTGTTTCTCAAAATTTGAATTAGAAGGAACTTAAGATTTAGATTTATTCTGTAACTTTATATTATTACTATGTATGCTTTTTTGTTGTCGTTGTTGTTTTCCTTTGAGGCTGAGTATCGTTCTGCTGCCCAGGCTGGAGTGCAGTGACATGATCTCAGCTCACTGCAGCCTCCACCTCCTGGGTTCCAGCAATTCTCCTGCCTCAGCCTCCTGGGTAGTTGGGATTGCCGGCACGTGCCACCAGGCCCGGCTAATTTTTGTGTTTTTAGTAGAGATAGGTTTCACCATATTGGCCAGGCTGATCTCGAACTCCTGACCTCAAGTCATCTGCCCGCCTGAGCCTCCCAAAGTGTTAGGATTACAGGAGTGAGCCACTGCGCCCGGCCTAGTAGGTTCTTTACAAAACAGATGATATGGGGCTAGCCAAGGTCAGCTGACTTGATTAATTTTGTTGGAAGAAAAATAAAGGTTGTTTTAAAAAAAGAACAAATACAGTAAATGCCCTTATTTCAGGGGACCCTCATCAT
Source organism: Nomascus leucogenys (assembly GCF_006542625.1). Taxonomy (NCBI): domain Eukaryota; kingdom Metazoa; phylum Chordata; class Mammalia; order Primates; family Hylobatidae; genus Nomascus; species Nomascus leucogenys. The sequence goes on along the minus strand of NC_044391.1, from coordinate 30,842,272 downwards.
ACTGCTAGATTAAAAGATAGTATTACCCTTCCTCCCTACTGGTTACTGACACTACCATGAGAAAGGCAGAAGTTGGTCTTGTAATCCATGTCAGTTCTCATTTTTTTAATAATCCTAGGCAAGGGCAGAATAGCAAAGCAATCTTCCTTAGAGTTAAGGAACTGACTCAAACCTGCTAAAAGAGTGCATTAGTCTTGCTCCAGCTAAATTCAATTAGAACCCCTGTGTGAAGTTCTAACTATTATAGAATTTTCTTCCCACTGAATTAACTTCAAGTAGATTGTTTCTACTAACAATGTAAAAATAGCACATTGCAGTTTACTCAGCAAACTCAAAGTCTTATTATAATAAAAGCAATAGTTACTCAGATTATACTACACAATTTCTAAATAGCAAATTTCTTATGCAGAAACTTTCTATGGAATTTTAGCCTAATGGATATTCTGTAAAATTTAAGGTCAAAACGAAACAGAAAACAAAGGACTTAGACTTCATGGTAATATAAAAATTCCAAAGTTCTTTTAATACAAACAAAGGTGTTAAGTATACTGGAAACATTCTAACTTATTATATTCTGCTATTCTAAAATTTTGTTGATTGTTGAAAATCAGGTACTTTATAAAAAACTAGCTTGTACTAAATAGTAACTCACGAGCCTCTTAACTAAAATTAAATTAGCAATAATAACTATCTAAATGCCAGAATTTTCATATTTATCTGAAATATAAATGATTGGTTATTATTTTCATTTTTTGTTAATGAAATGCCCCTGTATACTTTTCCATCTTATCATATATTAAGTACATATTGCTATTATTAAAAATTATCTGAGTTTTCTGCTCTTGCCTAGAATTATTAAAAAATAAGAACTGACATGGATTACAAGACTAATTTCTGCCTTTCCCATGACAGTATCAGTATCTAGTAGGGAGGAAGGGTAATTACTGAAGCAGTGACAGAAGGGACTGCCTATTTTCTGTGAGCCTATGATGCTAAAAGTAAGTAACAATTATTATCTTGTCAGTTATAGTTCCCTGATGAAAGAAACTTCCCAATAAAAACGTCTATAGAAGTGCTTGAGCTCTGCTATCATAAATAACATCACTGGGGTCAACTATTTTCAACCAAAAAAGGACAGGTACCATCAATGACCTGTGTTTTGTTTTTGTACACTAGGACATTTCACTCTCTCCGTAACAATGTCCAAGACATACGCATCACACATGCATTTATTCATTTGTTCGTGTATTAACCTAAATGTATTGCCTACCAATATGTGTTAGGTACTACACTAGCGATACAAAATGTAATATTTGTTCACAGTAAAATTGATAGAGACAGAAGCGTGTAAAAAGATAAGTACAATAAAATGCACTAGGCACTATGATAATACTCTATGTATGGCTCTTGGAGCACAGAAGAGAAAGTCATCAACTCAGTCTTGAAGGTCAGTAAATGCTTTGTAGATGTATTTATGAATAAATCTTAAAAATTCACACTGTCTAAGGAAGCCACAGCAGGGGTTGAAGGTCAGTATTAGGGTAGCATACCATCCTGGCAGGTATGACCGGAGCCAAGATGCAAATAGAAGCAATTGTAGAGGTATGTCAAGAGTAGGGATGCAAACTGAAGCAAGCTGAAAGGTGAAGCTGGAGAGGTAAAGAAGAACCAGAACGTGGAGCATGGTAGCCATGGCAAAAGGAAATATACAATTAATTTGTAGTCAAATAAGAATCAACCACTACATATAAGTACATTAAATACTTCTCAAGTACATCAATTACACCAAGTACATCAAAGTTCCAACTATTATAAGGTGTTGTTAGTTCTGTCAGTTTATTGAAAAGTTATTTCTGTATTTAAAACATTATCAACAAAACAATAAAGACAACGTTTCATGATGACAAAGAACATGGACTCTGAAACTAGATTACCTGGGTTCAAATCTAACTATGGAATTTATGGAACTAACCAGAGTTGTATATGTATCTCTGTTTTCTCATCAGTAAAATGGGGATAAAAATAATATCTAACTCATAGAGTCATTGTGCTGAGTAAATGATTTTTATAGTTAAAGAACTTAGAAGTGTAAAAGCACTTCATCTAATATGTATATATATACACACATATATGCACTATACATGTGCTAAGTTGTACATCTAATAAACTATAGACTATATATCTGTAAGAGTGATCCTTTGTAAAACAAGCTTATAGATGTAACAAAATATTTTTGCCTTGGTCCTTAAAAAATTCTGTTATTACAGGATAAAGTGCAATGACATTAGTGTAGGAAAAAAATTCTTAAAAATCTAAACTAGTTGTACTTTTACAATCTCCTGCTCCAATGGAACTTGTGAAAAAATATCACAAGTATAAAATATATGTATCAATTATAACTGAATATTTTTTATCAAAGATAAGTGTACTTGAATTCTGAAGGGCTCAACTCACCAACATTCAGAATTGAGAATCATTAAAACATGTGTACAGTTAATGTATATCCTTTCTAGAATTGCTGAGGTGGGTAATTGAATTGGGAGCAGAACAGAAATACAGAGAAAAAAAATAAGTTGATATTGATGTCCCAGCTGAGGTGAAAAAGGGCTCCTGTGAAGTGAGTTAATAATATATCATTAAGCCAATATAAATAGGTATTCAAAGGAATGCATGCCTTAGGGTTATACTTTAGAACTGTCATCTTGATGAATATATTGTATAAAATATATAATATCTAGTACTATGATGAGTAATTAATTTCCCATGAAGAGAGCCCAAGGTGTACCTGTCTCTGGGAAAACTGATAATGGCACAGATTTTCCTATGTGGTTTCATGTCATTCATACATTTCATTCATTTAAAATAATATTTCATAAAATAATTTTATACTATAGTTCATACTGTATTTTAGTTAAAAATGTAAGATATACCTTGAGTATATATGCTGCATATGTGATAGTAGGAAAATATGCTAAGGAAACTATTGTGCGGTGTTTTTTAGAATTTAATACAACAGTTTATAAATTGTATTATTCAAAGATCATTCATTAAACAGATATTCATTGAGTATTTATTTGTACTAAACTTTGTTCTAAGGTTTTAGGTATTGTAAAGAATGAGATTAATATGGTTGTTGGTAGAAGGGATCACAGGTTCAAAGACCTCAAGTTGTGAGCAAACCTGGTACATTTGAGGGCCTGAAGGAAGCAAAGTCTGGGAGGTAGAACACAGGAGGAAATGAGATCAGAGGCTGTCATGGGAGGCTTTGTAAGCCTTGTTTGTGCATTGGAATTTTATCTTTAAAGCAATGGGGGAAATTTGAGCTAATATATTTACCCCATTCTTCTCCAAATTCCCACTGATATGATTAAAGAAATGTGAATAGAGGACCAAAATAAATCTTTAGTCGTAAAAAACTGAAAATGGTGAAATCAAAGTGTCTGACTAGGGAATTTGTTTCTTTGTCATAAAATGGATTATATCGACAGAATCAGCAAGTCTGACTAGCCCAAGTTACAACTTTGAGCTAGATAAATAAGAGAACTCTCTGGAATATATGAATTTTGCAAAACCCTTTCTGGGCTCAAAGAAGAAGGAGTTATAAACAGGAGCAGACCATGTGGCATTTGGTGATTCAATGTTGAGAACAAACTAAGACCCCATAGACTGAACTAGGGTGCTTTACACACAGTAGGAGCCATCTCTGGACACTTTCATTTATCAACGATGACCCTTGGCAGAGATTGAGTACTGAATAAAATGAAGAGGAATAGTGGAAGAAGGAGCAGAGAAGGAGCAAAGGAGCAAAGTAAAGAGGCTGAGGCAGGAGAATGGCGTGAACCCGGGAGGCGGAGCTTGCAGTGAGCCAAGATTGTGCCACTGCACTCCAGCCTGGGTGACAGAGCGAGACTCCGTCTCAAAAAAAAAAAAAAAAAAGGAATGTGCTGTTATGATAGGTTCCTAGTGGTCAGTACTGCCAGGCAGAGAGGTTGTTTTCACTGTGTGATCCAACTTTGTGCTGTTAAGGAAATATGGAAGAAAGGATTGGAGAAGAAGACTCAACTTAGGAATAAACCTTTGTTTTTTCTTTGTTTTATGCAGTAATTAAATATGCCCTTCCTAAATGGCAGCTCAAAGCTGACACCCGCAATATTCCCATGAGCTTCCCAAAAACTTGTCCACAAAGGAATGAATTCCTACCAACCTGCTCCCATCCCCAGTGCACGTGAAATAATTTGTTCTTTTAGATCCCAACTACGTGTCTCACTCTAGTAATGATTTGCCAGTCCTACCAATCCATCACATTTTAACCAATGAGTATTTTTGACCTTGAAGGATCCTTCATTTCACCTTTCTTATTTTAGAAATCAGACTAAAGAAGGCTCCACTCACTTCCAACGTAGCATTAGATAATCACTTTTCTCTGCTTTAATCTTATGCCTAAAATCCTTATGTATTATAATGTATCAATCTCTTAATGAATGAGAAGTTGACAGAATGTGGCATCATTTCAGCAATTATGACTTCTTTTCCTAGAGGACATGGGAGCACAGAAGTGAAGTCAGGAAAATTCTTAAACTTCAAACAATCACCCTCAGGTATTCCTGTTTTCACCAGCACAGGAATCATTTTACTCTTAATAAATGATTAATAGAAATACAGATGTGTCCTGCTTTAAGAAAGTCAGAGTATGTAAAATTCAAATGTTCAGAAGAGATGGTGAGTTTTATTATTCTACAATATGCTTCCTTTAGTAAATACGTCTAATGCTTTATAAATTATAGTTCAATTTACCAGTAAAATGAGTTTCTTTTTCAATTTTGAGAATACTTTCATTGTCCAAAGAAGGGTACATGATATATACTTTGTTTCTGTCTTTTACATATAATCTTTCAAAAATAAAAATAAGAGGCACATACCACAAAACTGCTTTTTGTTCTTTTCTCTTTTGTTTTATTAAGAGATTATTGTTTTTCCTTACAAGATATAATCCTACAGGACACACAGCAAAAGCCACCATCAACTTTACTGATTAGGGCTTCATTACATGCTAATCTCCTATTATTTCTAGATAAGTTTAATTTTTACTCACCTCTCAGTGTTATAACACGTAAATGACAAAAATTTAAATAATATTATCTTTAATTGAAGCTGCAAGTTTTACCAAATCTTGTATCCCTGAAAATAAATATCATTGTTCATAGCATGATTACTCCATTAACTTTATTCACCCCTATTCTTAAACTACAAATATGGCTGTTTGGCATTAAAAGTACGGAACAAGGATGATAACTATAAAGGCATTTGTATTCATATAAATGATTGTGATTTAAAAACAATTATAATAAAAAAGGAGGCATTTGTGAAAAGTTAAACAGTATATAAATATATTCAATGCTTTCCCCAGCCAGATCTAAGTTAATTCAGCAAGATTAGTAAGTGCCAGTATGTCTGTCATCATAGACTCCTTTTGTGACTAGATTTTCCCTCAAATCTCATACTTTTAAATGTACTGTTTGCCAAATAGCCTATGAATTACTATGGTTCATGGAACCTTATTACTACCATTGAGATTATAACAGTAGGTAAGACTTGGGAATTTTGTAAAGTAAGTTGCAAGAATGGATCTAAGTAATTTCTGGACTAATAAGTTTTAACAAACTGACTTTCCATGGCAAGCTCTTCCTTTACATTGTTTATGGAGATACAACTAGAACTTAAATATGTTATTTTATTATTAAATGTTGAAAAACATAAGGTATTTACCTGAAAAATTTAAGTCTTTAGACAGAAAAGTGAAGTTCTGAACTTCAAAGGTGAAGATATCAGAATAGTGAATTATTACATCATTACCTAAGTGACTTCTGGTGATCTCTTCAGGAACTGTGATAAAAGACCGAACGGCTGCATCTGTGAACCAGGAACCTATTACGTCTGATTTATCAACGTAAAACGTTCAATTTGCTCAGAACAGAACAGAACAGAGTATGAGGTTTATCAAGAGAAAGACTCTTTTGAGTTAATGGGAAGGTTGTAGGGATTACAAGACACTGAATACCTCTAGCTATTGATGCTGACTACATAAAAGTTAATGAATTTTACTAGATTACCCTGCAGAAAGAGCTAATACTTAAAGGCCTTCTTTTATTTTGGTTGCGATACTTCCTGTTAAAAAAAGAATTAAGCTAGGAGGAATTTCTTGCAAATATCAAATATTTGTATTTTAACCAGAACCTTCAAAAATGGCATGCAGTAAGCACTAGGTCGTATTTATCTCCTGACTTTTAAACCCGTTCTTAGGGGTTTATTTTTAAATGGTTAACTTCTCTCTGTTTAAAATTGAGGCCATCTTCTTCAACCATAGTCATTTCCTACTTATCCCTCATCTTAACAGAAAATTTTGTTTTACTTGACTTTGATCCATTTTTAAGATAAAATAAGGGAGTGATTTCATAGAGACACTGGTGTTTTAAATGATTAAAGAAAGCCTCCAGTTTTCATTTCGTCAAACACACATGTAAAATTTCATTTGTATATTAATTTATTTGAATTTGGAAACTAATAATAAGCTTAGGACAAAAAATATTCCATGCTCAAGTGTGTGCTTAAAAATCATGAGGGTGAGGGGATAAAAGACTACACCTTGAATACAGTGTACACTGCTCGGGTGATGGGTGCACCAAAATCTCAGAAATCACCACTACAGAACTTATCCGTGTAACCAAACACCACCTGTTCCCAAAAAACTACTGAAAAAATAATAAAAAAGTTAGAGTTAGACAGTAAAATCAGAAACTTTGTATTTAAATATCTTTACTATGCATGTCAGAAAGAGATGCAAGAAAAAAATGCAAACAGTGGATATTTGTATGGTTAAGGGGAAATTTTGTATAGAAAATGAGATATCTTTGGTTGGATCTATGTATGAAGGAAATAGTGATGAGATATTATTTTATGAGCCATGTTATCCTTAAAATATGTGATTTGAGCTCATCCCTTCTAAGTTTTCTTCTTTATTCCTAATATTATAAAGGAAGATTAATGCCTAGAATGTAGCACTCTGGTATAAATATAATGTGAAAAATATAAATGACTTTAAATTTTCTGGTAGTCATATGAAAAAGGTTAAGAAAGTCACATCAAAAAGATAAAAATATGTGAACTTAATATAATAATATATTTTATCTCAAATAGTAAATGTGTAACATATAGAAAACGCTGTGATTTTAATGTATTATCACAAAATTGTTAGATATTTTATATTTTTCTTTGGCCAAGGAAAGTTCTGAAATCCAGTATGTATTTGAAACTTACATTGCATTCTAGTTTGGATATTAAATAGTCAATCATTAAGGTGAAATTTAGTCTTATAAAAATAATACAGTTGCATTCAACAGAAAAACATTTTTCCTGTGTATTAGTTTACTAGGACTGCCATAACAAAGTACCATAGATGGCTAGTTTAAATAACAGAAATTTGTGTTTTCATAGAACTAGAGGCCAGACATCTAGGATCAAAGTATTGGGAAGCTGGTTTCATTTCAAGGTCTTTTTACTTGGCTTGTAGATGGGGGTCTTGTCTCCATGCCTTCACATGGTCTTTCCTCTGTGTGTGTCTGTGTCTTGATCTTCTCTTCTTATAAGGACACCAGTCATCTTGAATTAGAACCCACTCATATTACCTCACTTTACTGTATTATCCCCTTAAAGGCTCTATCTCTAAATACAGTCACAGTCTGAGGTACTGGGTGGTAGGAATTCAAAATATGAATTGTGTGGAATGCAATTCAGTCGTAACACATTGGTTATATTTATACAGTGTAATTAAAATTAAATTAAAATTAAAATTTAGTTATCATACGAGATAAATTTCAAGTGAATTTTATCTTTGCTAAGTATAAACATTCTACAGATAAATATATTTTTTAAACCACTACCAAATTCTGAAAAGACACACACAAATTTGTGTACTTTCCTCTCATCAGAGGCTATTTGTGCATATATCACCTCTTTATGAAATTTGTGCTGGCTCAAATTGGTGTTCAAGTAAGAATCATTGTTTTTGAAGAGTCAATGACTGCTTTTGTGAGCTGAATGTTTTCTTTTATAACTCTGCTATTACAGAACATTTTTACTATATTCATTTTCAATGTTTTGTGTGACTGCTTTCCAATGTTCTTTTTTATAGAAATAGAAATTTTAAAAATCATGTTTTCTTCCTGTAACTTTTCTATGTTGTATTTATAGTTGGACACCAGCTATAAAACCTTTTTATTACCTTTTACTTATTTTCTCCAAATATTTCTATCCAATGTTAAAAAAATATTTTGAAATTTAACATATGTGAAATCATTGGCCTTCACCATCACACCACATATCAAAGCTGTATTGAAAACACTTTGTCCCTGCATGTGCAGGAACCAATATTATCAACTACATTAATGGGTGAACATTTCTTCAGTTTATAGTATATATGTTTAATAACCATCAGAAGCAATATTATTCTCTTCTGGCCTAACTCAGAAATCTTTCCAATGTAATAAACTCTATTGCCTCCCCTTTTTATTTCTCCTGTTCTTCTTCATTTGGCTAAATGACAATCAAGATACTGAATGGGCCTTATTGCTTAATATTCAATAATATGAATTGACTTCAGGAATATATCCAACAGCTCCCCCAGATCTTTCATGTTGGAAATAGGCTGGTTACATGAGTGAGCACAGTCAGTGACCTACTTCACCTTCTAGTGAGATATTCTGTGGTGGGGTCATCATTGGCTGCTCAAACACATCTCTGAATATTTATTATGATCTAAGAATTCACACCATTACAAAATCAGCTGTGTGAACTTTAAGGCATTTCAGAAAACACAAATAAGCTTGATAAAGGGACAGGTAACACCCTAATTATTAGATGCTAACAGCTGGATCTGAGTGAGAATAAAAAGCAGAAATTAACACAGCAATATCCAGAAATATATGAATTCTTGTTCCCCTCCCGCATAACAGCTCATCAATTCTTTCTCTATATCCATTTTGAAATAAAATTGTATTTTTTTGCAACTCAAAAGCGGTCTCATCATTCTTGTTCTGGCTCATTCATTGTGTTTCAAGTCATAATTTACACAGCTTCCCAAATTCCTGAATTTGTAAACAGAACCCTTGTCTAGGAATGTTCTTAGTCTGCTCATTCTTTCTTTATCTGACTAATGCAAGTAATTATTCATGACTCAGTTCTTAAGTCACCTTCTCCGCTACAGCCCTCATAATTCCTATTTTAGGCCTCTGTGCATTAGTAGAAATTTGGGTTTTCCTCTGTCGTGGTGATGACATAAATGCTCCTTCCTTTGCTGTTGCTCTTTTTTTTTTTTTTTTTTTTTTTTTTTTTTTGAGACGGAGTCTCGCTCTGTCACCCACGCTGGAGTGCAGTGGCGCGATCTCAGCTCACTGCAAGCTCCGCCTCCGGGTTCACGCCATTCTCCTGCCTCAGCCTCTCCGAGTAGCTGGCACTACAGGCGCCCGCCACCACGCCCGGCTAATTTTTTGTATTTTTAGTAGAGACGGGGTTTCACCGTGGTCTCGATCTCCTGACCTTGTGATCCGCCCGCCTCGGCCTCCCAAAGTGCTGGGATTACAAGCGTGAGCCACCGCGCCCGGCCTGCTGTTGCTCTTTAGCCCACCTGACTGTGCAATCCTCAGGAGAAAAAACTGTATTTTTTTATAGATGTTCAGAAAAATGTCTTCAAAAATGGATAGGTATAAGCATGTAAGGCAAGATAGTTAAAACAGGTGAGATGTTTATTGTGGGATAACAAAAATGCTGTGGAAAGAGAGATCAGGGTCTATCAAAGAAAGGGTCCTTCTTATCTCTTCCATTTATCTTTGTCCAGCGTTTGCACTGGCCATTTAGGATGCTCAGCAACCCTGTGACTTTTTTCAATCATCCTTCAGCAAAGGACATTCTCAGCATGTCTGATATAAAGGCTGGAGTACTGATGTGTTTTAGATTTTAGAGATATGCTAGACATCATGCTATAGTTTGCAATTTTTTTTAATTTCTTAGGCTGTAATAAAAATATCATTTTTGGAACACTTGCTCTGATCTCAGGAACATTCTAAGAACTAATATAGCTCTTCAAGCAGCTTATAAATTTTCTAAATTTGGCTTCCAACAAGGAATTTAAAAATGCATAAAAGTCCAAGCAAACTTTTTTTGACTGGCTGATTATATTTTGGACCATGCAACTGCTTTGCTAAAACCATGCTATTTAACTTATAGAAAATACAGAATATTTAATTTTGTAGTAGTTAAGAAAGGGTTATTACTACCTCAAATACCTATCAGCCATAATCTTCTGACTATAAAGTCAAACATTTTCTTTTTCTTTGGCCCTGTGTTTGATATAACATTGGCCCTGTGATTTTTTCTTGGTCCTGTGTTTGACATTTGAAAAACTCAACGTCCCCAACTCTTTTAACAGCTTTTGACATCAGCTCTCACTATATTTTCATTCTCAAAGTGGCTAGACAATATACTTAAAAGAAGTTATTGACGTAAGTCTCTAATAGAGAGCATCAATATTTAGTCAAATCAAATTGTTTCTTTAAACTTTAACATTATGGGTGTCTGAGGTCATTGGAATAAGTTAGATGGCCATCTAACATTAATCTCTGCTAGAACAATTATGTTTTATTAAGAATGAGGAGAGCAAACCTTTCTGTACTGTTCAGTGCTAATCACTAGAAATTGTAAGTTTGCCAATTAGTAGGTGCTCAATACATAATTGTTGAAAATAATGCTAAAGAACAATTTTAAAGAAACTTACCTTGAAAACACCAAACTGTACACACCACAGTTTCCTAAATTGATAATCCAACTTGGACAAAATTATGAGAAAGTTCAAGTTTAATGCAAGTACATCTACCAGCAAAAATGTAGACAGTAGAGCAGGAAAACTGATCTATGTAGGCAGTCCATTTGATAACTAGTAACTCTTGGGCATGAGAAGATACTTATATGGTAAGGCCCCATAAATGTTGTTAGCTTCAAAAAAGACTTGATATTTTTTTCACTTTAACAGTGCCTTAATGGAGAAATACATATTACCTACGAAGGTGGAGGTTAGGACCAATCTTTGGAAGGGAGAACATTTATGTCTGAATACAAATTGTTTAATTTGTAATAGTAAAAAAATCATTTATTTAACGATGACACAGACATTGTTCCAAATTCTGGATTCACCTTCATTGGTTTCAGAAGTCGGGAAAACTCATATTATAAACTCATTTTATGTACCAGTTCCCCAAATTTAAAAATATTAATTTTTAATTTAAAAAAGTGCATATATATATATACACACAACATATAAATATGTGTGTGTGTCTTTCTTATAATGTTTTTTAAAGACTACTACAGTGGTTAGAATACAATAAAATCATGTAAATTATAGCATTCATTTTTAAATTAATATCATTGGCATCAGCAGTAGCATAAGGAGCATCATTTTTAATTTGTAATTGCATACTGCAAGTTTAGGAGATGCTTTAAACTTTCCCCACCATTTAATTTCTCAGAGAATGAATCTTAGAATGTAATTCTAGGCTTATAGAGATGCTAAAACAAACTCTAAGGTAAGAGCATTGTAATTATCATATTTTGGAGATTTTTTTTAAATGTTCTGTTTGGCATAGCATTGATTTGGATGTTTGGTTACTTCTTTCCACGTGGTTAAAGTGCTACTAAGCTAGAATGCCTGCTATTAGGAAGAATTTCTTTCTTCCCAGTATGCAATAGGCTGTGGTAGACTGCCATGGCCACTTGTGCTCTCAGATTCAAGTCATCAGTGACCAAAAACATAGACAAAAATATGAGAAATTTAAAGAGCATTTTGGATTATAGTTAGGCTTAGGCTCTTGGCCAGAGGAACAAAAATGTTTTGTGACTGGTATAGTCAGCTATGGGTTCAACATGGGGATATAAAGCCAAATCTCCACATAGGATGTGTGCATTTGCAATTGAGTGTCCTTTATAAAGAGTCTGAGATCCAAGAGTTTAGGATCTACTCAAAGAATCTTTTAATCTTATCATTATAAAAAATTTAAGTAGCAATTTTGTTGTTAATAGCAGAAGAATGAAAGGACCAGGGGCAATCAGGAAAAATGTGACTAGGAAAGTTGATAGTCAGATTAAGGAGCTTTGAGAGGAAATATGTAATTAGGTAAATGCACTAGGAATAGGTTGTAGATTCTGAATACCTGAACTATGTGGGGTGTGGAAAGGGACAAGAAAATAATGTGCTTGCTTCTACATTCCTCATGTGGTCCATCCATAAAATGATCACTCTTTGACACACAGTCACAATAGAACTGCCAGTCCTAGAGTTTCCACATACTGTATATATCTTAAGTGAAATAATACATACATATTTTGTCGATTGAATAAACAAAATGTAGATAAAATGTTATTCTTTCTACTCCAACTTTCATAAAATCTTTAAATAATACAAGTAAAAATAATCTACAATCTTTTGGGATGTTACCATTTATAAACTACATGAAAAATGATATGATTTATCATTTCATTAATATACTGATTTTCTCTGTCATTTCTCTGTGTGTGCCATACATGCCATTTTAAAAGTCATTTAAGAATATTTGAAAAGAACACAATGATTTTACCTCATCCATGTGAAAACCTACCCCTTTCCCCTAAAGTAACAGTAGTAAAAGGGAAACTTGGTACTGTTTTAAAGTTTCAATTTTAAATGTACATTCAGTTGGGATACAATAATTTTAGGGATGAAAAAATGCACTTCTGACCCAGAGGTAGAGTAAATTTCTTGTTATAAAAGAAATAAAAAAGTATTTTACAAAGTAAATATGACTGCCATGCATTAAATATAATGTCCTTTTGAAAAACTTACTCTGTTCTTAAAATTCACTGTAATGCTACAATGATTTTATCATAAGTTCTTTTTCTTTTCATTTACATTTTTATAACAATTCATGATCTTAGAAATAAACTGTAAGTAGCTTCCTCTGAACACTAACTTTGTTCCCATATGTAATAGGTGCACTTGCTTCTAGACATAATTCACATTTAAATATCAAAGTCATTGATATGTAAGTAGAACATTTTTTTTTTTTATTACTCAGAACCATCCTGTTCCTCTCTTTAAGCTGAGGGATATTTCTTTCAAGAATATGAGGAAGAGAAAAGCCTTCCAGCTAATTTAGGCTGTATGACTATTTCTAGGAATGGATCACAGGTGGAGTAGGTGGCAGTCAATACGGAGCATGCAGAGGTGGGTCAATTTTAGCCAAGCACTTGCCAAATTATTTCCTTGAAATGTCAACAAAAGCAATTTGCTGAGTTTTCCAATTCTATTAGTCTACTTTTGAAATTCAAATAACACACATTCCAATTAAGTTGAAAATTAAAAAAATTCACCATTTAGTTGTATATGTGTAAACAACAACAACATTTTTATATTTCATGTAGGCCATAAAAGGTAAATACTTAACATTTAAAATGTATAGTTTATCAGAATTTTTTTCTTCCTGGACTTCTGGGTAAGAAAGGAAAGGCTGTAGGCATAAAAGAAAAGCTTACTTACTTGCTAGTTTTGCAGTGGCAAGTTTTAACTGACACATTTAAGAAAACATAGTACAGCTCACAAACTTTCATATTCTTCATGGAATAAGTTGTAGAAGAACATAACTTTCTTATATTCATAATCCCTCCTGATACCCATAGCTAGCGCATGCAGAGTTACTGAGGTTAGACAAATTTCTTTCTGTAGGCAGTTTTTAAAATGCAATGTAAAGACTGTGTTCATGGAATTTGTAGCCTGGTCCTGATTCATCTCTTCTACCACGCTGGATAGAATACAAAGTCTTTTGAAGCCTTGATGTAAAACTCTTTTGCATAAAACTAGAGCTGATAAAAGCCTTTTGTGATGGATTCCAGTTTGAAGTCATTTCTACAAAAGCAAATATAGGTTTCTAAAAAATATAAAATTTTTAAATTATTGTATCTCTTAAATATGCTTAGTGCCTTTGTGCATAAAGAAAATATGTAGAAAAATATCATCTACAGGTGGAAGACACTATAGTCTTTGATGTTTTGACAGGTGTGTCAAAGAGGAAATTTAATTCCCTTTTATAACTTGGAAAATAGCTGTGGGGGGTGTTGGGGTCAGTATTTTAAGGAATAGAAGCCAAATGTATATGCAATGTTGGAAAACATTGATCTACATTTTGGGATGCAAACATACTACATTTTTTCCTCTTTCTTCTTACTTTTGTTGTTGAATATCATTTTACACACCACAATTCTATAAAAGAATCTCTCATATAGTCAAAAAATTTTATGTACATATCCAGGAGGCTTATAGATGACCTGGATATGATTAAGAATCTATGAAGATAAATTCTTTCATCAAGGAATAACATAGACATTACATGGAGTAATAAGTTTCTGTAAATGATAACAAGAAAACGCACATATTTTGATTTTGTCTCATTCAAAGTATTAGTGTGGAAAAATAATAACAAGTTTAGTGTGTTTCTCAGGGAACCAGCATTTGCTACTGATTTCATATTGACGTGCCATATTTAGATGCTCAGGAGAAGTCAATCAAGTAATTTTGTGGATGGCACCAGCTACAAACAATTTCAATCATACAATTTTATGGACTGATAAAGTACAAGGGTAATTTATTAATTAAAATATAATGAGAATACAGATGTTTAAATATTCATTGAAACTCATGAGGTTAATTAAAATACTCTGTAGATATTTCTAGAGTAATAAAACTCATAGAAATTAATTATTAGATAGCTCTGATTTGACCCATTGAGGATACACAACTGAGGGAAATAAAATAGCCAATATCCCTGCATATCACCAGGGGCCTGAGGTCACACTTGCCTGGCCCAGCATCACTCCTTTAGAATCTGAGCACATTGTTCAAGGACATGGGAATCATGGAATCACTCTGCCTATTCTACCACCTCTGGTACCTGTGCACTCTTTCTGGGAACTGGAAGACATGTCCACCCAGCCAACTACCAACACCATCACTAACACCTACTCAAATGTGCCAACTAGGAACTTGGAGATTGCCCTGCTATATTAGTCCATTCTCATACTGCTATGAAGGACTGTCAGAGACTGGGTAATTTATAAAGGAAAAAGATCTAATTGGCTCACAGTTCCACATGGCTGGGGAGGCCTCAGGAAACTTGAAAGCTTGGCAGAAGAGGAAGCAAACACATCATTCTTCACATGATGGCAGGAAGGAGAAGTGCCCAGCCCAAGGGAGAAAAGTCCCTTATAAAACCATCAGATATCGTGAGAACTCACTCACTGTCACAAGAACAGCATGGAGGTAATTGCCTCCATCATTCAATTACCGTCTACTCTGCCCCTCCCGTGACACATGGAGATTAGGGGAACTAAAATTCAAGATGAGGTGTGGGTGGGGACACAGCCAAATCATGTCACCTGCCCAGCCCATCACAACCATCATCAACACCAGCATGCACCACTTGGCACCCAAAGGTTTGTGCCACCACTGTTCTGTTATTTCTTATGCCATGCCAGGTGCCCAGGGGCCCAAGAACCCATCCTCCTGGTCTAACACTGCCACAATTGGCATCTGAGCAAGCCACCTGATGGCTAAAGAATCAACCCTTGGCTAGGCATGGTGGCTCACACCTGTAATCCCAGCACTTTGGGAGGCAGAGGCAGGTGGATGATGAGGTCAGCAGTTCAAGACCAGCCTGGCCAAATGGTGAAACCCTGTATCTACTAAAAATACAAAAATTAGCCAGGCATGGTGGTGGGCACCTGCAATCCCAGCTACTTGGGAGGCTAAGTCAGAGAATTGCTTGAACCTGGGAGGCAGAGGTTGCAGTGAGCTGAGATTGTGCCACTGCACTCCAACCTGGGCAACAGAGCAAGACTCTGTCTCAAAAAAAAAAAAAAAAAAAAAAAAAAGAATCAACCCTCATGGACCTAGTAACACTGATACCAGCGTACATCACCTAGGAGCCCAAGAACAGGCAGGCTGCCACTGTTCGGGCCTGAAGACTGGCCCACCAGGCCTCTTTGTCTCCAGCAAAACTTTACCAGAACCTCAATAAATTACTGCCCCCTACACTGCCAAGGAAATCACAGATATCACTGACATTGTTTATAGCCAGAGAACAAAGAGGCTACACTGCTACATGCACCCAGAATCAAAACCAATGGGCCTACCCCACTAACACCATAGATACATCATGGGGAAGTCTTCCTCTAAAAAGGCAATTCAACAAAATAAATGAAGAAGCAACTGCTATACCAGATGTGCAAATGTCAAAATAAATACACAGGAAACATTAAAAGGCAGGAAAATACGACACCTCCAAAGAAATATAATTCTTCAGCAACAGATACCAATCAAAAGGAAATATGTGAAATCCTGGAATGATAATCCAATTATTGATTCTAAAGAAGTTCAGTGAGATATAAGAAAATCCTGAAAAACTGTACAAAGAAATTTGAAAAACAGTTCAGAATATGAATGACAAATTTACCAATGAGATAGATGTCATAGAACAATGAAAATTCTGGAAATAAAAAATTCATGGAAACACAAAATACACTTGAAATCTTCCACAATAGGTCAAATCAAACCAAATAAAGAATCTCAGAACTTAAAAACAGGTCTTTTGAAATAACATAGCCAGACAAAAATTCAAAATAAAAAGAATGAAAAATAATAAAGACTTAGTGACATGTGGGACATCATAAAGTGGTCAAATTTACATATTATTGGTATCCCAGAAGGTGATGTGAGGAAAAAAAGTGTTCAAAAACCTATTTAATGAAATAATACATGAAAACTGATCAATAGAGAAATGCAAATCAAAACCACAATGAGATACCATCTGATACCAGTCAGATGGCTATTATTAAAAAGCAAAAAATAACAGATGCTGGTGAGGTTGCAGAGAAAACAATATTTATACACTGTTGGTGGGAGTGAAAATTAGTTGAATGATTGTTGAAAGCAGCATGAAAATTTTTCAAAGAGCTAAAAACAGAACTACCATTAGATCCAACAATCTCATTACTAGGTATATACCCAGATAAATATATATCATTGTACCATAGAGATACACGCACACAAATCTTCATTGCAGCACTATTCACAATAGCAAAGACATGGAATCAACCTAAATGCCCATCAGTGATAGACTGGATAAAGAACATGTGGTACCTACATGCCATGGAATACTATACTGCCATAAAAAAGAATCGGATTACGTCTTTGCAGGAACATGGATGCAGCTGGAGGGTATTATCCTTAGCAAATTAACAAACGAACAGAAAACCAAATACCACATGCTCTCCCTTATAAGTAGGTATGAAATTATGAGAACTGATGAACACAAAGAGGGGAACAACAGACACTGAGGCCTAATTGAGAGAGGAGGGTGGCAGGAGGGAGAAGAACAGAAAAAAAGTCAAAAACATTGGGTACTAGGCTTAGTGCCTGGGTTATGAAGTAATCTGTACAATAAACTTCTGTGACATGAGTTTACCTATATAACAAACTTGCACATGTAACCCTGAACCTAAAATAAAAGTTTAAAAAACACTACAAAGCAACCAGCTAATAACTTCATGAGAGGAACAAACTCTCACATATTAGTATCAATTTAAATATACACAGTTTAAATGTTCCACTAAATAGGTTCAGAGCAGCAAGCTGGATAAAAACAATAACAAAGACAACACAAAAACACTTATTCATCTGCTGCCTTAAAAGACCCATTTCGGCCGGGGGCGGTGGCTCACGCTTGTAATCCTAGCACTTTGGGAGGCCGAGGCGGGCGGATCACGAGGTCAGGAGATCGAGACCACGGTGAAACCCCGTCTCTACTAAAAATACAAAAAATTAGCCGGGCGTGGTGGCGGGCGCCTGTAGTCCCAGATACTCGGAGAGGCTGAGGCAGGAGAATGGCGTGAACTCGGGAGGTGGAGCTTGCAGTGAGCCAAGATTGCACCACTGCACTCCAGCCTGGGCGACAGAGCGAGACTCCGTCTCAGAAAAAAAAAAAAGAAAAAAGAAAGACCCATTTCACACATAGTGATACCAATAGGCTCAAAGTACAGGGTTGGAGAAAGATCTATCAGACAAAGGGAAAACAAAAGACAGAAGGGGTCACTATTCTTTTATCAGAAAAAGCAGACTTTAAATCAATAACAAAAAATTCAAAGAAGGGCATTACATAATGATTAAGGATTCAATTCATCAAGATTTAACTGTCCTAAATATATATGCACTTAACATTGGGGCATTCATATTCATAAAAAAGTACTTCTAGATCTATGAAAATAATTATACAGCCAAACAATAATAGTGGAGTATTTCAATACCACAGGGACATCATTAGACAAATCATTAGGACAGAAAACTAACAAAGAAATTCTGATCTTAAACTCAACATTCGACCAATTAGACCTAACAGACATCTATGCAGTATTCTTCCCATCAACTGCAAAATATACATTCTTCTCATCTGTGCATTGGACATACTCTGATTGGCTTTATGCTTGACCATAAAGCCAGTCTCCATAAATTCAAAAAAATAAAAATTTTCCCAATCATACTCTTGGACCTCAGTGTAATAAAAATACAAATCAATAGCAAGAAGATCACTCAAAACCATACAATTGTACGGAAGTTAAACAAATTGCTCCTGTATGACTTTTTGTAAGCATTAAATGAAAGCAGAAATCAAAAATGTTATTCGAAACAGAGGAGAACAGAGAACATATCAAAATCTCCGTGACACAGCAAAGGCAATGTTAAGAGAAAGTGCTAAGAGAAGAGATAGTGCTATCCAGAAGTTAGAAAGATGCCAAATGAAGGATCTAATATCATACCTAGAGGAACTATAACAAGATCTAACCGAACAGAAAGCTAGCAGAAGAAAAGAAATAACTAAAATCAGAGCTAGAATGAATCAAAATAAGACCCCAAAATTCATATAAAGGATCAGCAAACTATAAGTTGGTTTTATGAAAGGATAAACAAGATTGATAGACCATTAGCTGAATTAACAAATTAAACAAGAGAAGATGCAAATAAACACAATCAGAAACAAAGGTGACACTGCAATTAATCCCACAGAAATACAATAGATTATTCAAGACTGTTATGACACCTCTATACAGACCGTCTGTTTGCACTGCTATAAAGGAACATCTAAGGCTGGGTAATGTATAAATTTTTAAAAAAGTTTATTTGGCTCATGGTCCTTCAGGCTGTACAAACATGGTGTCAGCTTCTGCATTTCTTCTGTGAGGCCTAAGGAAGTTTTTGATCATGGTAGAAGGCAAAGGGGAAGCCAGCGTATCACATGCAGAGAGCAGAAGAAAGAGAGAGAGGATGAGATGCCAATCTCCTTTTAAACAACCAGCTCTTGCATGAGCTAATAATGTGAGAAGTAACTTATCACCAAGGTAATGGTGCTAAGCCATTCAGGAGAAATCCATCCCCATGATCCATAACTTGCTACTAGGCCTTACCTCCAATATTGGGGATTGTGTTTCAAAATGAAATTTGGAGAGGACACAGATCCAAACCATCTTACACAAAAATTAGAAAGTCTAGATGAAATGGATAAATTCATGGAACCACAAAACCTTCCAAGTTTGAATCAGGAAGAAATAGAAATCCTGAATAGACTAATATTGAGTTCTGAAACTGAATCAGTAATAAAAAATCTACCGATGATAAAAAGCTCCAGATCAGATGGATTCACAGCTGAATTCCACCAGATGTACAAAGAAGAACAGGTACAAAATCTACTGAAATTACTCCAAAAAAATCAAGATTAAAGGCCTCCTCCCTAATTCATTCCACAAAGTCAGCATCAAGTGGATACCATCTGGCAAAGACACAATGTAAAAAAAGCTACAGGCCAATAACCTTGATGAACATAGATGTAAAAATTCTCAACAAAATACTAGCAAATGAAATTCAGCAGCATATCAAAAAGTTAATTCACCACAATCAAGTAGGCTTTATTCCTAGGATGCAAGACTGGTTCAACACACACAAATCAATAAATGTGATTCAGTACACGAACAGAATTAGAAACAAAAACTATTTAATCATCTCAACTGATGCAGGAAATGCTTTCAATAAAATTCACCATCCTTTATGATAAAAATTCTCAGCAAACTAAGGATCAAAAGAACATACCTCAATGTAATTACAATAAGAGTTGTCCATGTCAGTCCCACAGCTAACATCATACTGAACATGGAAATGCTGGAAGCATTCCCCTTAAGAACAATAACAAGACAAGGATGCCCACCATCACCACTCCTATTTAATATAGTACTGGAAATCCTGGTCAGAGAAATCGGGCAAGATATAAAAGCAAAAGGCTTCCAAGTAGGAAAATAAGTCAAATTATCTCTCTTAATTAACCATGTGATTATATAGCTAGAAAACCCTGAAGACACTGTCACAAGGCTCCTAGAACCAATAACCGATTTTAATAAAGTTTCAGTATACAAAATTTATGTACAAAAATTAGTATCATTTTTATACACAAGGAATGTTCATGCTGCAGGCCAAATCAAGAATACAGTCCCATTCATGATTGCCACAAGCAAACAAAATACCTAGGAATAGGTATTTCTCTGTAAGGATAACTATAAAACACAGCTGACAGAAACCATAGACATAGAAATAGAAAAACATTACTTGCACCTGGATTAGAAAAATCAGTATCATTAAAGTGGCCATAGTGCCCAAAGCAATATAAAGATTTAAGACTCTTTCGATCAAACTTCCAATGTCATTTTCTTTACAGAATTAGGAAAAACTATTTTAAAATTTATATGAAACCAAAAACAAGCCCAAATAGCCAAAGCAATCCTAGGCAAAAAATAACAAAGTTGGAGGCATCACATTATCCAATGTCAAACCATACTATAAAGCTACAATCACCAAAAGAGTGGTACAAAAAGAGACACATAGATCAATAGAACAGAATAGAGAACTTAGAAATAAAGCCAAACACCTACAACCATCTGATCTTCTTCAAAGTCAACAAAAATAAGCAAGGCAAAAGGGACTTTCTATTCCATAAATGGTGCCGGGATAACTGACTAGCCACATGCAGAATAATGATACTGGACACATGTCTTTCACCATGTACAAAAATTAACTCAAGATGGATTAAGAATTTAAATTTAATGCCTCAATCTGTAAAAATCCTAGAAGAAAACTAGGAAATACCATTCTGGACATAGGTAAAGAAAAGAAGTTTACTTAGCCTGAAGTTTACTTAGCCTGAAGTTTACTTAGCTCATTGTCAGGCTGTACAAGCATGATGCCAGCTTCTTCTCTTCTTCTGGTGAGGACTAAGGAAGTTTTTGATCATGGCAGAAGGTAAAGGGGGAGTGGGCATATAACATGCAGAGAGAGGAAGCAAGAGAGAAGATCAGATGCCAGGCTCCTTTTAAACAAACAGCTCTTGCATGAAATAATAGTGTGAGAACTACGTTATCACCAAGGGAGTGGTATTAAGCCATTCATGAAGGCCATGAGCCTTGGCAAATATTCATTACTAAATCCTCAAAACCAATTGCAACAAAAACAAAAATTAACAAGTAAGACCTAATTAAAAGAAAGAGCTTATGCACAGCAAAATAAACTGTCAACAGAATAAACAGACAACCTACAGAATGAAAGAAAATACTCACCACCTTTGCATCTGGCAATGGTCTATATTCGGAATCTATAGAACACTTAATCAATCCAAAAAGAAAAAGCAAAAAACCCCATTAAAACCTGTACTGGACTTAATACCTGAGTGATGAAATAATCTGTACAACAAACCCCCACGACACTAGTTTACTAGTTTATCTATGTAACAAACCTTCCCATGTACCCCTGAACCTGAAATAAAAGTTAAAACAAAAACAAAGTCTCTAAAAAAAAGTGCACTAAGGACATCAGATATCATCTCATACCGGTCAGAATGGCTACTTTTTGTTGTTGCTGTTGTTGTTGTTGTTGTTTTTGAGACAGAGTCTCGCTCTGTCTCTCAGGCTGGAGTGGCATGATCTCAGCTCACTGCAACCTCCACCTCCCAGGTTCAAGCAATTCTCTGCCTCAGCCTCCAAAGTAGCTGGGATTACAGGCACCCACCACCATGCCCAGTTAATTTTTCTATTTGTAGTAGAGACGGCGTTTCACCATGTTGGCCAGGCTGGTCTCTAACTCCTGACCCTAAGTGATCCACCTGCCTCAGCCTCCCAAAGTGCTAGGATTACAGGCGTGAGCCACTGAGCCTGGCCCAGAGTAGGTCCTATTAAAAAGATAAAAACTAAACAAAACAAAACAAACAAACAAAAAAACAGATGCTGGCGAGGCTGCAGGGAAAATGGAATGCTTACACATTGGTAGTGGGGATGTAAATTAGGTCAGCCACTGTGGAGAGTAGTTTGGAGAGTTCTTAAAAAGCTAAAAATAGAACTACCCTTTTATCCAGAAATCCCTCTACTGGATATCTATCCAAAGGAAAAGAAGTTATTTTATCAAAAAGAAACCTGCACTCATATGTTTATCATGGCACTATTCACAATGGAAAGCTAATGTAATCAACCTAGGTGCCATCAACATTGGACTGGATAAAGAAAATGTAATACATATAGGATGCAATACTTCATAGCCATAAAAAAAAATAAAATCATGTTCTTTTGCAGCAACATGGATGAAGCTAGAAGCTAAAATCCTAAGTGCATTAATGCAGCAGCAGAAAACCAAATACCACATGTTCTCACTTATAAGTAGGAGCTAATCTTTGAGTACACTTGGACATAAAGATGGTAACAATAGACACTAGGGACTGCTAGAGAGGGGAGAGAGGTAATGGAGAGTGCTGAAAAACTACCTATTGGGTACTATATATACTTACTACCTGGGTTACACAATCATTTTTACCCTATACTTAAGTATCATACAATATACCCATGTAACAAAATGCATATGTGGTCCCTGAACGTAAAATAAAAATTGAAATTATTTTAAAAATTATAAATTTTGAAGGTAATGAATACCACAGTTACCCTGAGTTGATCATTACACATTCTGTGCATGTCACAAACACTCATATGTACCCAACAAATATGTAAAATAATGTGTATTAATAGAACAAAAAATGTAAATTGGAAAATAAAAGCACCAAGAATAGAGAGGATAATCTTGCAGAAGAAACTTGAAAGTCTTATACACTCAGATATGAAGACCTACTGTCAAAAAGATTAAAGCAATATGTTATTGGAATGAGAAGAGTTAAATGGAAAAAAACAGAAAGAATGACTCTTTTGGTAAATCATGATGCAAAAGTAGAATATTTGAATAGGAAAAAAGAAGCTCACATCTAACAAATCACATCATACCTAAAAGTCAATTTTAGAGAGATTTCAAACTTAAATCTGAATGGTAAAGCAATGAAGATCATAGAAGAAAACAGATAGAATATCTTTATGACCCTATAGCAGGCAAAATATTTTTAAACATGTCTAAAATTGCACTCACCACAAAAATAAAATAATTATTAATATAAACAGGATTGCAATAAAATCAAGAATTTATGTTCAATATCATTAAGCAAGTGATATGAAAAACACCTATGTATATGTGTGTTTTATACATAAATGTGTATAAAATCTCCCAAAGAACACTTATCCACAATAAAAAGAATATCTATAATTTAAAAACAAAAAGGCAATTCAACTGATAAAATGTGCATGTGCAATAGGGAAGAATAAGACCTACAAACAGGCATTTTACCAAAGAACTGATGGTCGATTAATATTTAGAAAGTGGCAACCTAGTTAATCATCATCAATTATAAACAAATTAAGTCCATAGCATGATAGACTTATATACCATCAGATGAGGGAATGGTCAAAATAAAAATGACAGACATTATTAAGGTCTATATTTTACAATTCATCATTTTTTTCTCTTTATAATATTATTTTTCTGAATTCTCAAGGTTTATCTTTGGTTCTCTAAGTACTCATATTTTACATTTAATTTAATAATTGTTAGTGTTCTCACTTTTCAAACATTAGCACTTAAGAGTACTTCTCTCTAAAGGTTCTAATTTAACTTAATTTCCAATAGTTCAGTATGTATTATTTTAACTTGCTTTGTTTCATATTAAAATTGCTACTCGATATTTTTTCTTCTTTTTATCCTTTTACCTGTGAGTTATTTAAATGTTTGCTGTTTAATGTTTCAAGTTGAGAGTATCTGAATTACTCGTTTTGAAAATGTTTGTTATTTTTTCCAGTTTAACTTACATCAGAAACAAAGGTATATATAATACAGAACCTATGATATAAATGTTTATAAATGTTCCACACGCTTGAAAATAACCTAAATTTTATAATTTTTAATGTAACTTTCTACATAAGATGCTTTAAATCAATCATATTCATTTTGCTATTTAAATCTATATCCTTATTAATATTCTCCCTATTTTAACAGATAATTGCTGGAGGAAGTATGTCTAATTCATTTCATTGTGACATTGTGATTGCTAATTTCTCTGCTTCTTCTTAAAGTATAATCATTTTGATTTATACATTTTGAGACACTTTTAGTGTGTATATATTTAGAATTACTGTAACTTCTTTAAGAACTTAAAACTTTTACTATGATGTTTTTATCCTTTATATTTACTTTATACCTTAAAATCAGTCTTAAAGCACATTCTATATATAATATGATATAATACTATATATGTTATATATCACTTTATTAACTAACATAGTCATTGTAAATGTGCTTTATATTCATGTAGTTTTCTCTGTGCTTCTTCATTGTTATTGTAACCTGGCTATTAGTGATTAGAAGATAATATCAGTTATAAGTTATTAAAATGTGATAAGCAATAATTATGCTACTATAACAAAATACCCAAAATGAAATAGCTTGTAAACAACGGAAATTTATTTCTCACAGTTCTGGAGACTGAAAGTCCAAGATCAAGGTGCAGGCAGATTTGGTGTCTGGTGAGGGCCCATTTCCTGCTTCACACCTGGCTCCTTCTTGTGTTTTCACCTGGTGGAAGGAGTGAGGGGTCTTTTTTGGGCTCTTTTGTAAGGGCACTTAATCCCACTCACTGCTCCTATGACTTAATTACCTTCCAAAGGCTCCACCTCCTAAAATCATCACCTTGTGGCCTAGGATATTAACATACAAATCCTGAGGAGACATAATTATTTAGGCCATGGCATGTTGAATTCGTCCTCTGAGATTCTGAGCAGTCTTTATGTGTTGTTTTATTTCTATATGCATTCACTAATGATAATATGATTTTTATGTAAATATGTGTGGTAGTCTTGAAGTTTGAATCTCTGTAATGTAGGGCTTTTCATGTCAGAATCCCGGGTAGTCTAGTTCAAGATAGTCCTACAAGAGAAGTTTTATAGCAACTCTGCTGTGTACATTTTACTTGAAAAGTCAGAATATGGTGATGAAAAACACTGGCAATAGAAAAATTGTGCTCTCTCTAAATTAATATTGTGAATTAAGATAATTACGTATAAAGTTTAGAAACAAATACGCAATCTAACACTGTTGACTAAATTGTTGACATTGTACAACAAAAATCTAGGATATGTATACCAATGACATTTCTGCATCAAAATGTCATAAATGAAGTGGATGAACATGATATGGTTTTAAAATTCCAGAATTAAGTAGGGATAATAAAGATTTTTAAATGATAAAAGGAAGTTTGTAAGAACATCATTTTATAAAATTTTGTGAATTTTTTTCTCTATTTTCAATAATAATTGCTGTCTTAGTGTTAAATAAAGACTCTTTGAAAGGTTTGAGGATATCTTTCATGTTTAAATTTGTGGATCTATCTTTTTCCTTGGAACATTAAAATGGTGAAATGGTGAGAAAAATACTGCTTATGATTACACCTTCTTTATATTTTTTCCTATGTGAAGATGAGTAATAATATGTGATTGCAGTTAGTATTGTGTCCGGAATTGGTGGGTTCTTGGTCTCACTGACTTCAAGAATGAAGCCGCCGACCCTCGCGGTGAGTGTTACAGCTCTTAAGGTGGCGCGTCTGGAGTTGTTCGTTCCTCCTGGTGGGTTCCTGGTCTCGCTGGCTTCAGGAGTGAAGCTGCAGACCTTCGCAGTGAGTGTTACAGCTTATAAATGCAGTGTGGACCCAAAGAGTGAGCAGTAGCAAGATTTACTGCAAAGAGCGAAAGAACAAAGCTTCCACAGTGTGGAAGGGGACCCGAGTGGGTTGCCACTGCTGGCTCGGGCAGCCTGCTTTTATTCTCTTATCTGGCCCCACCCACGTCCTGCTGATTGGTAGAGCCCAGTGGTAAGTTTTGTCAGGGCGCTGATTGGTGTGTTTACCATCCCTGAGCTAGACATAAAAGTCCTCCACGTCCCCATCAGATCAGTTAAATACAGAGTATGGACACAAAGGCTCTCCAAGGCCCCACCAGAGCAGCCAGACACAGAGTGTCGATTGGTGCATCCACAAACCTCGAGCTAGACACAGGGTGCTGAATGGTGTGTTTACAATCCCTGAGCTAGACATAAAGGTTCTCCACATCTCCACCAGACTCAGGAGCCCCGCTGGCTTCACCCAGTGGATCCCTCACCTGGGCTGCAGGTGGAGCTGCCTGCCAGTCCCGCGCCGCGCGCTCGCACTCCTCAGCTCTTGGGTGGTTGATGGGACTGGGCTCTGTGGAGCAGAGGGTGGCGCTCGTCGGGGAGGCTTGGGCCGCACAGGAGCCCATGGAGGGGGTGGGAGGCTCAGGCATGTCGGGCTGCAGGTCCGGAGCCCTGCCCCGCGGGAAGGCAGCTAAGGTCCCTTGAGAAATCGAGCGCAGCGCCGGTGGGTCGGCACTGCTGGGGGACCCAGTACACGGTCCGCAGCCGCTGGCCTGGGTGCTAAGCCCCTCACTGCCCGGGGCCGGCAGGGCCGGCGGGCTGCTGCGAGTGAGGGGCCGCCAAGCCCACGCCCACCCGGAACTCCGGCTGGCCCGCAAGCGCCGCGCGCAGCCGCGGTTCCCGCTCGCGCCTCTCCCTCCACACCTCCCTGCAAGCTGAGGGAGCCGGCTCCCGCCTTGGCACAGTGCAGCGATGGGCTGAAGGGCTCCTGAAGTGCCGCCAAAGTGGGAGCCCAGGCAGAGGAGGCGCCCACAGCGATCGACGGCTGTGAGGACTGCCAGCATGCTGTCACCTCTCAGTATGACCTAGATATTTCAGAATCATTAGTTTTAATCGGTATCTTGCATTAGTCACATTTATTATTTTTTAAAAAAGAACATTTGATAAGTGGTTATTCCATTTCTCAAACATATAATAAATATACTTGTTTTAAGTGGAGAGCCTTTAAGGTATACCATTGTTATTTTTCATTTATTGTTAGAGAGGATAAGGAATAACCAGAACATAAAACAAATGCAGATATAGAATATCCTTATCAACCTCAGAGTTCACTGATGCATACTTGTAGTAAATCCTTTCCAAGATCACTGGCCTTTGACAAATTTTCTTTCTGTCACCATCTAACAGTTTTTTATGATTTGAAATTAATGAAATCGAGTATATATTCTTTTGTGCCTGTTACCTTTTGCTCACCATGATGTTTTTGCGATTCATCCATTTTGTTGCTTATCTCACTAGTGCATTCTTTTTATTGTTCAGTCCTTGTCAATGTGTTTATTCAACTCTCAATGGACATTTGAGTTATTTCAAGTTTGGGGATATTGTAAATAAAATTGCTATGAAAATTCATGTTCAAATATTTTATGGACGTATGTTTTTTATTCTCTTGGTAATAAGAATTTGAATTGCTAGGACATATTTGACGTACAGGTTTGATCTTTTAAGGAACTGCCAAACTATTGTGTCCAAAGTGGTTTGCACCATTTCGTTTTTTCTACCAGCATTATGCTGGAGCCCCAGGTGTTCTGGTTATTCTTCATCCTCTCTAACAATGAATAAAAAATAATAATGCTGGACATTCAACTAAGCATTCCATAACTGTAAGTTACCACTATTGCTATCATAATTGTCTGTAGTAACTAGTTGGATGGACAGTGCACCAAGAGTCTGGACAATTGTAGATGGAAACTCATGGTGCTGCAAACAGGGACATATTCTCAAAAGCATTGAAAAGAACTAAATTAAAGCAAAAACGATGTAATTGCTTTGTGTAACAGCAGGGATAAACTAAGCAATGATGCTAGTTTACTAAATTTATAACAATTCATGGTTTGTTTATAGTCAAAAACAGAGTAGTAACTTTTGCAGAAACTTTGTTTATTCACTTATTTATATTAGATAAGCATTCTTCTTTGACTACTGGGTATATTGGGAACTGAAAAGTCTTTTAGGCCTCATTCCTTTGGTGTTCTTCTTAGTCTTAAGCATAAGGCTCAAATTATGTACTAACGTTTAAAGAAGCATCATTTAATCCAGGAACCCAAGTTAGCAGTATCCATTTCCTTTTTCTCCATTCTCCAGGGCTGCCTAGTTGACAAGAAAGCTAAGTCCTCTCATTTCATTTTTTCCTTCTTTGCTCTAGTTTATATTGTTTACCCCTAAGCAATGAATTCATACATTTATCAAGTACTATGTACAAAATTTAACAGACTTGACAGAATATTTCAATCAAAAATTATAGTTTAAAAATATTTTATTGTTTAAGTTTAGAGTGAGACTAATGTATAGGGACCTTTATACATAAAGACTCATTGAACAAATTGAAACTTTTAAGAGTTGTAACATTCTTAGCAACTCTTTCTGGGTAACATTGGATTTTAAAGAGAATAAATTCAACATATCTTAAGAGTTCTTTCCTTACTAATGTTTTGCTAGTCCTGAGGTCAAATGTAAAACTGCATCCTATAATCTTTTAAATTATAATGTCTGTATTTCTACACCCTTCATACTCACATACTTGATAGTTTGGTCTAGTTTTAAAGCCACATTGGTACACTCTAGTTTTGTGTGATTATGCTTGCCTGTTAGTTAATCCAAATGCCAGTTGTACAAATGATCAAATAAACAATAAACTGGAGAACAACATAGGAACTTGATTATAAAATAGCTAAAAACTCCTCATTGACTTCACCAAACTAGCATTTTCATGTTCACATCTCAAAATCCCTCAGTGTTCATATTGAAACTAATAAAATATAAAGGAAATGAAGAATTGATGCTGTGTGCTTTGTTATATATTTTTCCTAACCGATTCTCATTTTGCTTGTCCTTGTTCATTTTAGGTTTTAAAAATATCATCTAGTGCTCATTTTTGTGATGCCTTTTTTAAAGCACACAATGCTTTATATAATACCTTTTGCCTCATGATTTTTATTAATCTATCATCTTTTTTTTCTCAGGCATACTTTGCCCCACTTATTTGGTCCCATTGCTTTATTGAAAATGAAAATCAGAAGATGTCATAATTGTTGACTTTGTGTGGTGCATTATAAATTGCTAAGCTCTTCTGAATCTCATTTGGATTATTTTTGAAACTTGATTGCTAAGAGACTTAAAAATTTAATATCCACGGTGTTTCTAAATGAAATTTCACTTATTTCAGAGTTTACACGGTTCAAGTAAAGAATTCTACAATTACTTGATGAATTTATAAATGTATTCACAATTAAGTCAAATAAGAGAAAATAATACTTGTCATTTGAAATGATTTTGAATACTGTATTTTTATATAAGCAATTAACTTCACACACAGTATAATCTAGGTCATTTTTTTCTGAAAATACTCAATTATATTTACCATAGGCAGTGTTAAAAAGCAATTGACTAGGAAGAACAGATCTTAAAACAGAAGCTGTGATATATATGTTAGGAAGTGACCCTCTTTGGCCACAAGCTTCTCAGGAGAATTTTTTTAAAATCAGTTTCTTTAGAATTTATAAGAGTGATCAGTAAAATGGTGAAATCCCAAGAGACAATTGTTCCGTGAAACCCTTTCCAAATATCTACCTTTCCTGTGAGGAAAGCAACAACATACCTTAGGTATGTTGATTTGAACAATCTGACTGGGAAAGACCTACAAAAGGAGCATATTTTGGCTAATCCTAGCATTTCTATAAATATAGACAGGTCGATAACTTCTCAAAGCTAAATTTCCAAGAGCATAATCATGAATTTGCTATAGCAAATAAATAACGATATAGAAGAATCCTGGAATCTTCATGCTAGAGGAACTTTTATAGCTTATATAATTCCAAACTTTCTTTTTGGGATAAGTGTGATAGTTAATTTTATGTGTCAACTTGATTAGACTAAGGGACACCCATATACCTAACAGAGCATTGTTTCTGGGTATGTGTCTACGGATGTTGTAGGGGCTTTCCAAATGTGATTAGCATCTGAATTTGTAGACTGAGTAAAGAACATCATCCTCATCAATGCAGATATGGGCATCATCCATCCTTTGATGGCCTAAATAGAACAAAAAGGCACCTGTTGAGCTGGGCCATCTATCCTATCCTGCCCTTGGACATCAGTGATCCTGGTTCTCAGGCCTTAGACTCAGACTGTAGCCACATTCCCCCAACACTCCTGGTTCTAGAACTTTGGGCATAGACCAGAATGATACAGTTGGCTTTCCTGGGCCTCCAGCTTCCAGATAGAGTATCGTGGAAATTCTCTGCCTCCTTAGTAACATAAGCCAATCCCACATCATAAATATATTTATATCTATCCATCAATCCTATTGGCTCTATTTCTCTGTAGAACTCTGGCTTATAAAATAAGGAAGTGAAACCAGAAACCAACTATTAACAGAGCTCAAGAAATTACCAAAATTCCTAATTTTTAATTCATGTTTCTGTAACAGTATTTATATTATTATATTTTTAAATACATTTTAATTAATAATTGCATAAGTAAATCCTTCCTTTTGTTTCTACATTGGGTATACTAACATCATCCTTTGTAAGTACACAATTAACACCACTGTACTTCTTGCCCAGACCCTGCATTATAAAAATATACTTTGCAAAGAGAATCAGTTACTTGAGTTTTGAACAATACTAATTGTTGAATCAGTCAACAGTGAATGAAGGTATGTAAGAGAAATACATAAAAAAGAAATAATGTGATAATTTTATGCTATTCGAACCTATGTAATCTGTGTCCTAAATATGTGTTAACTTTTTAAAACATGTATTAACTTTTTCTACTTGTTTACAGATGATTCATGTTAGATTTCATCTTTGAAAGAATTGACAATTTTCTATATTTAAAAAAAATTCAGTGGACAGTAATAATGAGGAGTCAAGTAATTGGTCCCTAGATTTAATAACCATTTCACATATTGTAGGACCTTCTTAATATTTATATTTCTACCCTTTTGATGAAATTCAAGTGCATAAAATCTTTGCTTGACAGTCATTTGTATTTGATTGAAATGTAAAATATGCAGATTGAGAAAAGGTTGAATTAGGAAATACATTTATCACATTTTCACTTCAGCATGACAATAAATCTCTCCATTAGATGAAACCAGCCATGTAACTCTCTGCTTCCTTTAGGTGGAAAGATATAAAACTTAATCTATTTTGTGAAACCTTCCTGCAGGAGACTAAAGTAAGCAACAAACCAAAACCAACGAAATGCTTTAGCATCATCCATTCAAGCTCAATCACAAAGAAAACATTGCAGACTATTAAAATTTCTACATACATAGCATATTTTCATGGCATATCTCCATTCCTTAGGGTGCTGATTTTTCCATTTCTCTTCACTATAGCCATGCACGATTGGTAGCAATATATTCTTAGCCACTTACTTTGACAAGGGAGAAACTAATGAATAAAAAGGTTGACTAGTTTATTGAAGGTCACTTCAGCAGCAGTTCAGCCAAGAAAAGAACTGCACTTTCTCCCTCCTACCTTAGGCGATTGCTTGAAATTTAATTTGGGTGTATATACTTCCTATGAAAGCTCAGATCACAAACACATTTTAGCTTAACGCGCTGCGAGATATGCTTTTGGCTTGAGTTTCCCATCCAGGGAAATCAAATGGAGAAGAGGAAGAATAATCCCAGGAACAAGATGGAAGACCCCCTAACAATTGCCATCTTGGCCAAATCATGAGTCAGGTATTAAAAATCAAGATTTATACCCACAGTACATTCCAATAGTATTACTGTAATACTATGAATATTTCTATTAATATGACAATCAGAACAAAGTTCACAAGTATTAGAATCAAAATTAAAACTACGTTTCATTTTACTCCAAGATCTTTTTTTGAGTAATTAGACTCAATACACCTGGGAACTTCGGGAGACTATATAAAACCTAGCTAAGATAAGTCCACGTAAGGAGCCACCTTACAACAGGTTTGTACGTCTACTTGACAGCTTCTTCTTCCAAGCACCTAAAGTTCTTTGCCCGAGAGGTTTTTCTTACTAGAGGAGGATGCTTCAATCCAGAAACAGAGGAAGTGGCAGGGTTTTAATGTACTGGAGCTCAGTGCAACAGTAGTTGGTGAATAAATACCCTACCTTTCTTGCTGTTCCAGAGGGAGTGGACAATTATTTGTAGTTCTGTGAACATTAATCCTGCATTTGGAGGCTCTTAAAATGACTGCAGTCAACATGTAGATGTAACAACACCAGGCCAGAAGTCTTGTGTAAGCCAATAGTTTGATAGCAATTATATTCATGATACTTTAAGGATTTATGCTGTAAGACGCTTTATTGAAAAGATGATAATACAAAGACGGTTCACTGTGCAATGTTGGATGCCAGGTTGCAAGTCATTTTAGGTAAAAGAAAAGAATAAGGAAAAAATTCACTGAGACTAGAATAATCACTTTCTTGAGAACAATTATCTGATTGGAGTCAACAACATATAATGGAAAATAACGAGAGATAAGGTTGAATAGATAAGGAGTCAGGGAATCAAATTTTAAAGATTTTTGCATTTGATTTAATAATCCTTACATAACAACTATAGGTTCTTAACTGTCTTTTAAGACCAATCTAACACCTACTTTAGAGAGAGAGGAGCCAAATATCCTATTAAATGTATTTTCAGTTATTTATTGTGGCATTTTAATAAAGAAAAAGTAAATATCAGAAATATAACAAAATTTAAAATCTGCCTATATAGGGACTTATTGATTCTCTGTAAATATTACCACTATAAGAAATGAGAACATTTACCTTAGTATTACATGATAAGGATTTAAGATAGCCATAGAAACTGGGTTTATTCTTCATCAACAATATTCCACTGACTTGATAGATGGATACATTCTGTTGAATAAATGAGTGACTCTTAAGGAAGATCTCAATATATAAGAAGATAACCTCAAAAAACCCACAAGGCTGGGTGCTGTGGCTCACGCTTGTGAACTTTGGGAGTTCACTCCCAGAACTTTGGGAGGCCGAGGCAGGTGGATCACCTGAGGTCAGGAGTTTGAGACTAGCCTGGAAAACATGGTGAAACCCTGTTTCTATAAAAATACAAAAATTAGCTGGGCGTAATGGTGGGTGCCTGTAATCTCAGCTACTTGGGAGGCTGAGGCAGGAGAATCCCTTGAACCTGGGAGGTGGAGGTTGCAGTTACCCATGATCACGCCATTGCACTCCAGCCTGGGTGACACAGCGAGACTCCATGAAAAAAAACCCCACGAAAGTAAGGTAGTTATTCTTCTTCCTAGAATGCCAGCAGTGACAGGTTTATTTGTTTCTGGAAATAATTAGAATTAAAGGTCATTTTTAAATAAGAGATAAAACCAAGGCTTTGTGAAGCTTTATCATTTAAAACAAATCCAATAGATGTATTGATGTTTATAGAAAAGGATTTTTTGTTGTTTTTAAAATTATTTTTATTTTTAGATTTTTGTTTAAATTAATGGATAAATTTGTATTTATCATGTACAACATGATGTTTGAAATATATATGCCCTGTAGAATGGTTAAATCTTTCTCATTAACATATGAGATATATCACAAAGCTATCATTTTTTTTTTGTAGTGAGAAGACTTAAAATCTGCTCTCCTAGTATTTGTCAAGAAAGCAATCTATTTTTATCAACTATAGTCACTATGTTATACAATAGATCTCTTGAACTTATTCTATCTAACTGAAATTTGGTATCCTTTGATCAGTATCTCGCCAGTCCCCCTATTTGAGCCTCTTGTAACCACCATTCTACTCTCTATTGCTAAGAGTTCAATTTTTTAGATTCCATATGAGTGAGATGATGTGGTATTTGTGTTTCTTTGACTGGCTTATTTCATTTAATATAATCTCCTCCAGGTTCATCCATGTTGTCTCAAATGACAGCAGTTCCTTCTTCTTTATGACTGACTAGTATTCCATTGTTTATTTATACCACATATTCTTTATCCATCCATCCATTATTAGACACTTTGGTTGCTTCCATGTTTTGGCTATTCATTCATGCTGCAATGAATATGAAAGTGCAGATATCTCTCTGAGGTACTGATTTACATTTTTTTGGATATATACCAGGTACTGCAATTGCTGGATCAGATGGTAGTTCTATTTTAAATTTTTGGAGAAACCTCCATATCGTTTTCCATAATGGTTCTACATTCCTAGCAACAGTGTACATAAGTATTCCCTTTTCTCTGCATCCCCATCAAAATTTCTCTTTGTGGTTTTAATAATAGCTATTGTGACAGGTGTGAATTAATATGTCATTGTAGTTTTAATTTGCAATTCCCTGATGATTAGTGAAATTGGGCATTTTTTCATCAACCTGTTGGACATTGGTATGCCTTCTTTTGAGAAATGTCTATTAGGGTCAGAAATGTCTGCTAGCCCATTTTGATTTTAATTTAATTTAATTTGTTTTAACTTTTATTTTAGGTTCTGGGGTTCACGTGCAGGTTTGTAATATAGATAAATTTTGTGCCACAGGGGTTTGGTATACAGATTATTTCACCACCCATGCAATAACATCGTACCTCATGGGTAGTTTTTTGATCCTTAGCCTCTTTTCTCCCTCCACCTTCAAGTAGGCCCCATGTTGTTCCCTTCTTTGTGTCTCTATGTACTCAGTGTTTAGTTCCCATATAAAAGAGAACATGCAGTATTTGGTTTTCTGATCCTATGTTAGTTCACTTAGGTTAATGGTCTCCAGCTCCACCCATGTTGCTGCAAAGAATGTGATCTTGTTCTTTTTCATGACTGCATAGTATTTCATAGTGTATATGTACTACATATTCTTATCCAGTCGACTGTTGGTGGGTGTTTAGGTTGATTCAATGATTTTGCTATTATGAATACTGCTGCAATGAGCTTATATGTGCATGTGTCTTTACGGTAGAATGATTTATATTCTCTTGTGTATATACCCAACAATGGGATTGCTGGATCAAATGGTAATTCTGCTTTGAGTTCTTTAAGAAATTGCCAAACTGCTTTTCACAGTGGCAAACTAATTTACATTCCCACCAGCAGTGTATAAGCATTCGCTTTTCTCCACAACCTTACCAACGTCTTTCATTTTTTGACTTTGTAATAATAGCCATTCTGACTCGTGTGAAATGGTATCTCATGGTAGTTTGTATTTGTATTTCTCTAATGATTAGTGAGGTTGAAAAATTTTTATATGCTTCTTGGCCACTTTTATGTCTTCTTTTAAAGGGTCTGCTCATGTCCTTTGACCACTTTTTAATGGGTGATACAATATAATTTGGCTCTGTTTCCCCACCCAAATCTCATGTTGAATTGTGATCCCAAGTGCTGGAGGTGGGACCTGGTGGAAGTTGATTGGATCATGGTTATGTTTTCTAATAGTTTAGTATCATCCCCTTAGTGCTGTCTCATGATAGAGTTCTCAAGAGATCTAGTTGTTTGAAAGTGTGTAGCACCTCTCCCTTTGCTCTCTCTCCTGCCAGCCATGTCAAGATGTTCCAGCTTATCCTTGGCCTTTCACCATGATTGTAAGTTTCCTGAGGCTTCCTCAGAAGCAGAAGCCTATACAATCCACAAAACCATAAGCCAATTAAGCCTCTTTTCTTTATAAGTTACACAGTCTCAGGCAGTTCTTTATAGCAGTGCAAAAAAAGACTAATACAATGGGGTTGCTTGTTTTTTGCTTGTTGATTTGTTTAAGTTTCTTATAGATTCTGGGCATTAGACCGTTGTTGAATGCATAGTTTGTAAATATTTTCTCCCATTCTGTAGGCCATCTGTTGACTGTTTTACTTGGTTCTTTTGCTGAGCAGAAGCTCTTTAGTTTAATTAACTCCCATTTGTCACTTTCTGATTTCGTGGCTTTCGCTTTTTAGATCTTACTAATAAATTCTTTGTCTAAGCCAATGCTCAGAAGATTTTTTTTTCTAGATTTTCTTCTAGGACTTGTATAGTTTGAGATCTTACATATAAGTATTTAATTCAACTTGAGCTGTTTTTAGTACATGGTAAGAGGTAGGGATCTAGCTTCGTTCTTCTGTATATGGTTATCTAGTTTTCCCAGCACCATTCATTAAATATGGTGTCCTTTCGTTGTTGTTTATTTTTGTTGAAGTTGTGAAAGCTCAGTTGGTTTTAGGTGTGTGGTTCTATTAATATTTCTGAGTTCTGTATTCTATGCTATTGGTCTATGTGTCTATTTTTCTACCAATATTATGTTATTTTGGTTACTATATCCTTGAAGTATAATTTAAAGCCAGATAATGTGATGACTGTAGGTTTATTATTTTTGCTTAGAATTGTTTGGGCTACTCAGGTTCTCTTTTGTTTGCATATTAATTTTATAATTGATTTTTCTAATTCTGAGAAAAAATGACATTGGTGATTTAACAGGAATTGTTGAATCTGTAGATTGCTTTGGGCAGTATGGTTATTTTAACAATATTTATTTTTCCAATTCATCATCATAGGATGTTTTTGCTATTTCTGTATGCCACCTATAATTTTTTTCAGCAATGTTTTTAGTTTTCCTTGTAGAGATCTTTCACTTACATGGTTAAATGTATTCCTAGGTATTTTATTTTATTTTTATATTTTGGCTGTTGTGAATGGGATTAACATATTGATTTGGTTTTCAGCTTGAATGTTATTGGTGTATAGAAATGCCACTTATTTTTGTGTATTCATTAGGTATCCTGAAACTTTAATAAAGTTTTTCTATCAGGTCTACCTTTAGAGGAATCTTTGGGGTTTACTAGGTTTAAAACCATATAATCAGTGAACAGAGATAATTTGGCTTTGTCTTTTCTTATTTGAATGCCTTTTTATGTTTTTCTCTTGCCTGATTACCTGGTTAGGATTTCTAGTACTACACTGAATATGAGTGCTAAGAGCAGACATCCTTGTCTTCTTCCAGTTCTTACGGAAAATGCTTTCAACTTTGCCCATTCTTTATGATGTGAACTGTGGGCTTGTCATATATGGCTCTTGTTATTTTGAGATATTTTCTTCAATGCCTAGTTTGTTGGGTGTTCTTATCATGATGCCATGTTGAATTTTATCAAGATCTTTTTCTGCATCTATTGAGGTGATCATATTGTTTTTGCTTTTAATTCTGTTTATGTAGTGAATAACATTTATTGATTTGTGTATGTTGAACCACCCCCGCATCCCAGGAATAAAGCCTACTTGATCATGGTAAATTAACTTTTTTTATATGCTACCAGATTTGGTTTGCTAGTATTTTGTTGAGGATATTTGCATTTATATCCATTAGGGATAATTGCCTGTAGTTGTCATTTTTTATTGTATTCATACCAGATTTTGGTATTGGGGTGATACTGGTTTCATAAAATAAGTTAGTAAACAATTCCTTCTCTTCAATTTTTTATAACGGTTTCAGGAAGATTGGTACCAGCACTACTTTGTATATCTGGTAGGACTCAGCTGTGAATCCATCTGGTTACAGCCTTTTTTTGGTTAAAAGATTTTTATTGATCCAATTTCATTATTAATTATTGGTTTGTTCAGATTTTCCATTTCTTCCTGATTCAATATTGAGAGGTGGTTTATGTTTTCAGGGATTTATGAATTTCCTCTATGTTTTCTAGTTTATGTAGAGAGATGTTCAGAGTGTTCTCTGAGGATACTTTATATTTCTGTGTTACCAGTTTTAATATCACCTTTGTATTTCTGATTTTCCTTATTTAAATTATCTCTCTTTTTCTTGGTTAGTCTGGTTAGCCATCTATCAGTTTTGTTTGTGTGACATTAGTTTGTTAATTTGAGATCTTTCTATTTTTCCAGTGTAGCCTTTTAGTGCTATACACTTTCCTCTCAACATTGCTTTTGTTATATCCCAAAGGTTTTTGTATGTTGGGTCCCGACTTTCATTTGTTTCTAAATTTTTTTTTCACCTTCATTTTGTTGTTTATGCAAAAGTCATTCTGGAGCAAGTTGTTTAGTTTCCATCTACTCCTGTGGTTTTGAGAGTACCTCTTGTTATTGATTTCTAATTTCCTTCCACTGTAGTCTAAGAAGATGCCTAATAGGAATTTTATTGTTATTTTTTGAATTCATTATGACTTGCTTTATGACAAAGTATGTGACCAATTTTAGAGAATGTTCTGTGCACAGATGAGAAAATATATATATTATGGTTGTTTGATGAAGTATTCCATAGATGAGTATGAGAGACA
The DNA here is from genome assembly GCF_006542625.1 of Nomascus leucogenys. Taxonomy (NCBI): domain Eukaryota; kingdom Metazoa; phylum Chordata; class Mammalia; order Primates; family Hylobatidae; genus Nomascus; species Nomascus leucogenys. The sequence goes on along the minus strand of NC_044391.1, from coordinate 30,803,558 downwards.
TTTGGTCAAGGGTCCAATTTAAGTCTAGAGTTTCTTTGTTTTCTGCCTTGATGATCTGTCTAGTGTTGTTAGTGGATTGTTTAAGTCCCCAAAATTATTGTATGTTTGTCTACCTCTTTTATAGGTCTAGTAGTATTTGTTTTATAAATCTGGGTGCTCCAATGTTGAGTGCATATATTTTTTAAGATAGTTAAATCTTCTTGTTGAATTGAACAATTTATTATTATATAATGCCCTTCTTTATCTCTTTTTACTTTTGTTGGTTTAAAGTCTATTTTATCTGATACAAGAACAGCAACCCTTGTTCTTTTTTGTTTTCCATTTGCATAATAAATCTTTCTCCATCCCTTTACGTTGAGCCTATGGGTGTCATTACACATGTGATCAATCTTGAAGACATCGGAAGGTTGGGCCTTATTTTTGCTACCCGATTTATCACTCTATGCTTTAAGTTAGCATTTTGGCCATTCAAGGTTAATATTGATATGTAATGTGTTGTTCTGCCATAGTTTTATGAGCTATTTGTAGTCTCAATTGTGTAATTGTTTTATGGAATCTGTGAGCTTTGTATTTATGCGTGCTTTTATGGTAGCAAATATTACTCTTTAATTTTCATGTTTACAACTCCTTTGAGCATTTCTTATAGGACTGATAGGTTGATGAAATTTCTTAACAGTCGGGTGTTTGGGAAATACGTTATTTTTTCTTCACTTATGAAGCTTAGTTTAGGAGGATATGAAATTCTTGGCTGTCATTGTTTTTATTTAATAAGGCTAAAAATCAGACCCCAATCTCTTCTGGTTTGTAAGGTTTCTGCTGAGAAGTCTGATGTTTGTCTGACTAGATTTCCTTTATAGGAGAAGTTGTGCCTGTTCTCTAGCTGCCGTTAGAAATTTTTTTTGCATTGACCTTGTGTAGTCTGATGACCGTATGCCTTGAGGATGGTCATCTTGTGTAGTATTTTGCAGGTGTTCTCTAAATCTCTTGTATCTGAAAGTCAAACTCTCTAGCAAGATTAGGAAATTTTTTTTCTGAATTATTCCCTCAAATATATTTTTTTAAATCGCTTACTCCTTCTTATTTTTCAGGAATGCCAATAAGTCATAAATTTGTCTGCTTTACATAATCCCTTAAAGGCTTTGTTCATTTTTTTTCAATTCTTTTTTCTTTATTTTTGACGGATTGGGTCAGTTCAAAAGACTAGTCTTCAAACTCTGAAATTCTTTCTTCTGCTTGATCTAGTCTATTGTTAAAGTTTACAGCTATATTTTAAATTTCACTAGTACATTTCAATTCCCAAAATTCTATTTTTTTTTCCCAAATACAGCTATCTTGTCTTCCACAACCTTAACAATTATTTTTTTTTGTACTGCATTTCAATGTTTTCTTGGATCTTGTTAAGTTTCCTTGCAGCCTATAATTTGAATTCTTTATCTGTTATTTCAGACTTTTCAATTTGGCTAGGATCCATTGCGAGAGAGCTAGTGTCATTCTTTAGAGGTGTCAAGACCCTCTGGCTTTTTGTACTGCTGAAATTCTTGCACTGATTCTTTCTCATCTGCGAGAGCTATTGTTTCTTATTTTTGAATTAGCTATTATTTGGATGAGACTTTTTAAAAATTATTTTTCCCTCAAGAGGATAACTGTCATGCATGCTTTGTATAATTGTTTGGCTTTGTTTCTGGATGCTTTCAGGGAGCCAGGCTCTGCATGGTTTCCATGGTTGTAAACGGCTTCTGAGTAGTGGCTTTTTCAAATAGTCCTCATTATAGTGGTGTATTGTATGTCTGAGCTGACACACTTTCTCCTGCGGGGCTGAGGATGTGGGGATCTCAGGAAGCTTATCTTGTGAACCAGCACTAAGCCCTTCTAGCAGCAGGGTTTTCATTTGATGGTGCAGCTCAGGCTGCAGTCCAGTAGATAATGCTTAAGAGTGAGTGCCAGCTCACCCTCAGGTAGGATGATGTTGGGGTGCACTGAGGTCTCAGGGAAAGGAGCAGGGAGAGTGCAGCAGCTCCTTGTCCTGATTCAGCAGGAATGCTATCCACTTCCCTATCACACTTCTGTCACAGGGTTCATGACCATCAGTTAATAAAGCCTTTGTCCATTAGTTGTCAGCTACAATGTTGCTACAGGCTGTGAATACATCCCTCTAATGGCTACCACCAAAACGGGCTCAGGGCAGGACCTTTTTTCCCAGTCCAGAGCAGGAAACTCCATGATTTGTCTGTCTTCTGTTACCAGGATGCTGCCACTCTGTGTAGGGAGAGGGAGTTGGACCCTGCCCTTCATGTAAGCCCAAGCAGTGCAGGCTCACTTTTGGGAGAGGTGGAGCCACTGTGAAAAGCATGAAAAAATACTTTCTCTAAGTGCGCACTCATTGGTTTCCACTGGGAAGAACCACTGCCGTGTCTGCAGCAGTTGACAGACGTGGGAGTGGCAGGAGATGACCCCTTCTGCACATACATTCTCAGGCATCAATGATGTCCCCTTCAGCAGTTGGCACTGCAGAGTGTTTTTTCGATCCTTGGAGGGCTTTGGCTGGCTGTGCTCCTCTATTCCTTAAGGGTTGCCCATGCTGAGGGTTATATCTGCAGTAGTCCTGTAGCTCCCCGAGGACTCATTGCCCCCCTGTGCTCTCCAGTCATATCACTTAGGAGGTATGTTTGTGGGGGATCTGGTGGCGTGGTAACTCAAGAGCAGATAATTCCTGGGTAGGGCAGCGTCCTACCACAGGTGCAACACCGATATGGTGACCACTGTCTCAGTTCAGGTCTTGAGAGTGCGGGCATGCCTGCGAGAGCAGACCACCTGGTTCTGTTTCCTCAAGAAGTTTGCAAATTGTCATTGAATGTGCTTCCCTGGGTTACAGGAGCAGAGGGGCTCCCCAACAGTTTAGCAATCATCAGATTGTCAGAAGGGTGATGGGAGCAGGGAAGCAGTCCTACCTACCCTTTCCATGTGGCCCCAAGTTCCAAACTCTTGCTTCTTTCTTTTCTGCACCCTAGTTTTTCCCTGTGGGGACTCTGACAGGTTGTGGCTCTCTTTCCTCCGTTTTCCATTTGAAACTTGTCCAGTCACCAGTAACTTTGAGCTTTTTTTCTGAGGAAAACAGGAATCTGATGGCCCTAGTTGGTTATGTTGAAAAAACTTTTTCTATAGAAGGGTTTTTAAAAAATTGGCTGAAATATTGGAAACATTTCAGGAATGATCTGTAGGTCATTACTACAGTGTTATTTTGTCACTTCTTTTACCCATTGATAGAATGATTCTAGAAAATATACACCAACAGGTTGTTTAGAAACTCTTAATTTTAATAGAAGATATTATGATATATTAAATAATGCTTTTATCATAACTAAAATCTATCTGCCATTGATAGCTATATGGCCAATGTTTTCCACTTTAAGTCAACTTTTAAATGCAGGGAAATGAATTACAATGGGATTTAAAAGGGTTTTTTTTAATGAACAAATGAATATAATCTAGATATAATTAAGAATACTCAATCTATCCATCCCACGTTCATTTTTATTTTGGGCATAAATCCTTTGCATTAGGCTAATTCTAGTGAATTGGTGATAGTAATTATATGATACTATAGTTTTATTCCTTGCTTTTCTTATAATGCACACTACATGAATATATATGTAACTGCCATAAAAATCATAAACTGTATATACCCAGCTGAACATAATGGTCTAAAATTGAAAACATCACAGGCAAAGCATTATGTTTAATAGTATCTCAGACAGACAACTGCATAAATTCTAAACTATTTCTTTGATTTTAAAGGTATCAGAAAGGGGAAGATAATAAAAATTTGAGAAGAAATGTAATCACAATGGAGTACATTGTTACACTTTAAATATCACAGATTTTTTTGGAATATTTTAAATTGTTTTAACTTCATATATGGATAATCATTAAAATGTAAAATCAATTCATTTACATAATATAACTGTAACCGTACTAATAAGATCAGTTTTAGATCATGACAGAGATCAGACGTAACTACTGACCGTTTATGAGTCAGAAATCCAAATTTTCCCCACTATCTCTGAAATAATAAGCCCAATCGATTCCCCCTTCTTAGCTGGAGTGCAGTGACATGATGATAGCTCACTGCAACCTCAACCTCCCCAGCTCAAGTGCTCTTCCCACCTGAGTCTCCTAAGTAGCTGAGACCACAGTTGTGTGTCATCACGCCCAGCTAGCTTCACTTTTTGGTCCCTCTATGTTTCCCAGGTTGGTTTTGAACTCTTGGGCTCAAACAATCCTCTTGCTCTGGCCTCTCAAAATGCTGGGATTGCAGGCATGAGACACTGTGCTCGGCCTTACTACAAAATATCTATACCTTGTACTATGTACTACTATAAAACCGAGTAATATTTCATCATAATTAAAACTATGCTGTGATTTTCAGAGTCCCAGAGTAAAGCTGTAGGACAGACAATAATGCAGAGATATGTGTCTGGCCTGATTGGTGCCTTTGCCATTATTTTCAGATGTATGCTCAATTTGGGTTCAGTTTCTCTCTTCCATACTCTTTTTTACATAATGGAGGAATCTATATACATTTTTCACTTACCTATGCATTTTATTATATAGCAATTGTTTTTGATGCAATTAGTTAATATTTTACAAAGTGAATGAGCTACATGTATCAAATAGCCTCAGTTTTTTTTTTTTTGGAAATGGCACAAAATAATAAAAATACCTACATATTAGTCTTGGTTCTACAATTAATATTGTAGTTGATATTGGGCAATTTAGTTTCAGTGATAACCTATAAATTGACCTTGTTATATATCTTCCATTCCTCATATATTGAAGAGATAGTTATATTAATGGAGGGTATTTAAAATGCACTGATTATTCCCTCTCTCATGTTTCTTAGAGCATCAAATATCCCAATATTTTGCCTTTACTTTGGCCATCACCATTACAAATCACTTAGTAATTTGTAATTGCTAATATACCAAATATCTGTTTTTTCCTTACTGCTAAGGGCTATTTCTATGAGGAATTCTAATAATCTCTTGAAATAGCATATCTCACTATGCATGCTCCCAGTAGTATAGCAAAATGACATCTTTCAATTATATGAGATAATCTTAATAAACTCATTCATTCACTCACTCATTTACTTTATTTATTTATTTTTGCCATAAGCCAGGCATTATGTTAAGTTCAGTGAGAATTAAAAGAAAATATGCATGATTTTTTGTGTAAAATAAATTGGGAATGTATTTGGATCAGCATCAGTGAGGGCAGAAAACACAACTCCCCAAATGGTTAAGATCAAGAAACTTTGAAAAAATGGCTGCTTAGAAAGGTGTGGCGAGGATGCACAGACAAATGAGGAATGGTAAAAGCTGTTGATACTCACTGGGTGAATGAACAAGGAGAAGATACACAGTTATCATAAATCATTGAGAATTGGAACCATCTAGAGGCAGTATAACAGAGCAGGAGTAAGCGATGAGAGGACTTAACTCACAGCTAGTTTAGGATATTATGAAGACACATTAAAAAACTAGTCCTGTATTTTTGCTTCTCATTATCTATTGCTGTGTTTTGAGGAAAAGGCATCAAAGCAAAAGCAGTGTGCACAATAGTACTGTAAGTCATGCAGGCATACAATTTACTTTTGTATTCTAAAACTGTTTTTGGCCAGTATTATAAATACCATTTAGTGGCAAAATTCTGCTGAGCACAACCTGCTTTAGATTTGGTGATTTGGTTTAAATGTCATTCTGTTCATGACAGGAAGATCAGATCACATACCTACATTTTGTTTCATACACATTTAGTTTCTATCAAGTAGTGAGCTTAAAGCTGCCTCTCAATTGGACAATAATTTGTAGCAGAAGAGGGCTCCACTTTGCTCTAAAATCCTAGTGGTTCCCAAGTGTTTGTCTAATTAAGACTTGGCAGATATGCCATAAGCACCACTGACTGCTTGCTACACACACCATAAGCAACACTGAGTGTACTAGATCATTATAGCCAACTGGCAGGGTTTTTTATACCAAAGTATGGATCTGCAGGAGAGCTTCTTTTTCCTCTGAGCCCTTCTCAAATAGTCTTTCAAGTTACTCAATAAACTGATTAGAAATTCATCCTCAAGAACGCTTTTACACAGTCGGTGGGAATGTAAATTGGTTCAATCATTGTGGAAGACAGAGTGGCGATACCTCAAGTATCTAGAACCAGAAATACTATTTGACCCAGCAATCCCATTACTGGGTATATATCCAAAAGAATATAAATCATTCTACTGTAAAGACACATGCACAGGTATGTTTATTGCAGCACTATTTACAACATCAAAGACATGGAACCAACCCAAATGCCCATCAATGATAGACTGGATAAACAAAATTTGGCCCATATACACCATGGAATACTATGCAGCCATAAAAAGGAATGGCATCATGTCTTTTACAAGTACATGGATGAAGCTGGAAGCCACCATCCCCAGCAAACTAACAAAGGAACAGAAAACCAAAGACCACATGTTCTCACTCATAAGTGGGAGTTGAACATTGAGAACACATGGACACAGGGAGGGGAATAGCACACACCAGGACCTGTTGGTGGGTGAGGGTTGATGAGAGAGAACTTAGAGAATGGGTCAATAGGTGCAGCAAACCACCATGGTACACGTATATCTGTGTAACGAACCTGCATGTCCTGCACATGTATCCTCTTCTTTTTAGAAGAAATAAAGAAAAAAAAATAAATGGCTTGCTTTTCTCATTAAAAAAAAAGAAATTCATCCTCAAATGTGACAAATATTACCTCCAATATACAAAGAGGTATGCTAAGATTGTGTAATTATTTTTCATGATGAGAGAATGAAGGTGCAGAAACTTGTATTTCATATCACAAGGAATATCTCAACATGTCCTAGACAATTGAATTCCAAGATACCACCAACGTGGCAGGTTATGAGTTTGCCGTTGGGGCTTATGTCTCACCACATAGCATTTGTACTTCTTATAAAATCATCCAGGGATATACAACTTCTTACTCATCAGATGTAGTTAGCGTAATTCTATCCATTTAAGGGAATTACATAATTTTCTGGGGTATCAAGCATTTGTGTTTGCTCTGGGATATGAGGAAGAGAGGGGAGGTGACATAATCTTGAGGCAAAATAGTGAAGACCTATTGCTCTCATGGCCAGTTGAAGGTACACTCCTTTGGCTTATCTTTATTAATTATGATTGAGAATATAGTGGCTATATAATTTATTATCAGCTAAAAAAGAACACTTAGAGAGTAAAAGGGAGTATTATTAATAATAACATCAGGACACTAGGAATAAAATGAGACTGTCCCAACTTAATTGGGTTATAAGTTTATCCATAATTCTGGCTTACAGGACTTTGCAGAGAACTTCCCTTCAATTCTGATCATTCTCTAGAGTTCAGAATTATTTTGTTAACATATTATCTGTTTGGCCTCATTATAATATATTTTGATATTAAAATATTTTTCCACTTTCAAGTTGTTTCACATCATGAAAATTAGTTGAATTTGCCTTTAAAAATCAAATACCCATTTTTTACTGATAATTGACTGGTCCACTACTTTCTTTATTTTGCAGTTGTAGCAGAAATGTGATAAAATTAAAACTGTATGTATCCAAAAATTCTCAAAATTCAAAAATACAAAAATTTTCATGTTAGTGATATGCAGATGTTTACACAATACTTCTGTTTCTTTTGCTAACCTCCCACTTTTATACTTCCTCAGTTCTTTTAGCTACCCTGCTACATCAATGTACTGCAGCATGTTGGTGGTATTACGTGTGACCTCTGTGTATTTCCCAAGTATTGTATGCACTGTTTCATTTAAATTCAGAGGAAAGATGAATGCAATTTATTTTTGCTTAATAATAAGGGATCATATTGCTTCAGCTGGATTCCTGTGACAGAGCTTAGTAAAACATTTGATGAAATCTTGATTAGGCCACACAAAGCATGATATTTGGGAAACATCAAGTGTGATTTGAGTTTTTATATAATTCTAACCCTAATGTCTCTTGTGCTGAATGAAATAATCAGATTAAATGTATGTACACTAATGATGTGTTTGTCATGAAAACAGAGCATACAATTCCTTCATCAATGTGACAGGAGAGGACGATTTATTTAATTCACTGCTGATTTCCAAATATTTTTTATAATGAAATGCTTCTGAGAGCTCTGATATTTCTGAAATGATTTTTGTGTCTAATTTGTATAGTCTATGGATGACAAGTAAGGTTTTACCCTTGGTGGCTTTGTTTTCCTTTATTTTCAATTTGAGAAGTTTAAAAGACAAATAGATAATTGGATGTTCAGAGATGAAGCCAGTGTATTTTTTAAAATATTGTAACCTCATTGCTTATATACCCTTTAAAAAACTAGATTTCTTCTGTTACAGAGTTAGGATTTCAGTTACAAAGACTATCCTTAGCTTAGAATTTTTGCATGTCTTTGTTTCCCTTTCAACTACATTCAAAGTGAAATGAGAATCTTTGTGTATGTATGTGAGTGCTTGTATGTGTATGATTCTGTGTGTAAGTGCAGAGCTGTGTATGAGAGTGAATGAGTATGAATGTGTATGAGTTGTGGGGGAAAGCGTGGGCTCATATTAGCTTGACTGAGTGACAGTGATCAGTGGAACTAATAAGTGTTTAATGACCTTATGAAACTAGTGAGAAATATTGTATATATAGAATACCTTTGTTTCAAGGACACTCAGTAAGATTTTCTAGATCTTATGTAGGAAGTATATTCCACTGAATATTATTATAAAATCCAGTGTTTTCAAAGGAAAAGATAGCTATTCTATCAGGCTTTATAGTTGGGTAAATTATAGTTCAATTAGAGTTTAATAGTTATTTTGAAAATAAATTCCACTCAAAAAGAATTGATGATAAGAGCAGAAAATAGAAGTTCATGAGATTATCAACTGAGTGACCAATTCTTTCTAGGATTAATTCCACAATGTATCAAAAATACTTTATGAAACATCTTTATTTCCCAGTGCTTTGCATTCTAATAACTCCCTTGAATATTTAAAATTTTATGTAAAAAATTCATATAATTCATATAATTCAGTGTCATGAAGTAGGAAAGAAGTAACTAGATTTAAGTGAATCAAGATGTAAGAAAAGTAGAAATAAAGTAGTCCACAAATTAATGCCCAGCTCAGTAAGAAAGTCTTTATCAAAGAACATGGTATAATGAAGTATATTCTTCTGTGCATTCTGGAAAAAGTCCTCTGCATGGACTAGATGTGGATGCTCAGATTGAAAAATCAGGAGTGAAAATGAATCATAGGTACACATGGAAATATTTACACAGTGATGGCAAGCAACATTAAGCTGCTAAACATTTTATTCTGAAAATTTATTCTTAAATAAATTTTTTTTGGATCAGCGTTATTCATTTTACTAGAAAGATTAACATATTTTTGCATGTAAGATAAGCTTTACTTTCTCTATTTCCCGCTGAAATATCCTATTATTCCAATTTTATTTAATAAATGGTAATTTTTTCAATACCATTATATACCAAGTTCTATATACCAACACATATATAATTTATAGTCTCTTGATTCTACTCTATTCTTTTTTCTTATATTTCTGCTTATATATGACAGTAGATTGATAAAATTCTATGGAATATTTCAACATCTAGTAGAACAAGTTACCTTTATTGGTTGTATCAAAAATGCATAAGCAATTTGTTCATCTTTACCTCTGTGACAGACACATTACAAGGTGATCCCCTGATAAGTCATAACCTCATATAACCTCTTCCACTTGAATGAGAGTGGAACTTGAGTGAGGGTGAAAGTTGTGATTTGCTTTACCAAATAGAATATGGAAAATGTCATGGGATGTCACTCCCATGATCACATTCTTATATATAAGACCTCATCTCAGTTGACCAGGTTGAAAAACTTACTTGCTGGCTTTGAAGAGATAAGCTCTTCATGTTATGTAAGGACCTGGGAGAGGGCCAGGTGGCAAGGCACTATGGGCATCCTTCAGGAGATAAGAGTGCTCCCTGACTAACACTCAGCAAGAAAACTGCCATGGGGATAAATTTCTCTTATGACATGGATGATCTTGGAGTCCAAGTCTTCCTCAGGCAAGCCTCCAGATAAGAATGCAGCCCAGTAAACACTAACTTTGGCCTTGTAAGATGTGAAGCAGAGAACTCTACCAAGCTATAACTAAGCTATACCCAAATTTCTCACCTAAAGAAACCATGAGAAAACAAATTTATGTTGGCTTAAGCCACTAAATTTGTTGTAATGGAAAATTAATACATTCTCAGTATAAATTTTAGAATAAAGTGTTACAGATTCATGAGTGAAGACAAACACTAAAATGTCTTGTGGTATAAAAGAAACTCAACATATTAAGGAAACTTTACAAGCAGTGTTGGAAAGATGAAACGTAAAGCCCCCCTGTGTTTGCGTATCTGTGGAGAGGTGTGCTGGAGGTTTCATGCAGTTGGACACACCGCAGTTTTCTGCTCCAGTAAAAAAACTTGCCCTCTGCTTTCCATTTTCATGGCCTTTCTTGTGACAGTGGCTGTGGATACGGTGGCTGCTTAGCTATTTAGGGGAGTCAAAACCTACCATGCAGCCAGACAACAGTAGTGATAGCATCTGGAGGGCATGAACATCTAGACCTTGCCAATCCTCTCTCACTGGGTATGGGGTGAAAGAAGAGAGTCACTGCTGCCACAAGCCTGGAGACAACTTCTTGAATCATTCAGAAAATAATTCTACTTATTTTCCCATAATGAGAGATCATCAATCATAAGCCTTTCACCAGGGGAATGCATTAACCGTCCTGCCTGTATCCAGAATAAAAAAAGAAAGGTGGTTCATTTTTCCATTTTTTTGCCTACTTCCAAAGTTTGGGTTTCTTAATGTTCCAGAAATAATGTGTTATACCTCCTAGGAGGGAATCAAACTTTTTCCTTTGCTTGGCATTAAACTCTGTAGGGATTCAGGGATTTGCCACCCTAATGGCATTCTGGTGTTACTGGGAAATTTTGCAAGCAGAATCCTGCAGAAAGGCACCTGGGCCTGAACGCAGCCATATGCACTATGGATCTGTGCTCCAGGAGTGGGACCCTGCCCTCTTATTCTGCCATTCCACATGGCTTCATGAAAGTGGCCTGGAGCAGGACTAAAAAATGTCTGAAATGTCATGGGAAGAATTGCAAACAGCAGGCAAGATATAAGAGCTGGCAACAGCTGGAGAAAATGAGACCATGTGAAGCACTTTGGTTTGGAAGAAGAGAAACTCAGAGACCCAGTTAGGACATGTCAGACAAAAAGAAGCATTGTTATTCAGCAATGGTACTGCTGATTTCTCTAAAATTTCTGAAAAATGTTTTTATTGGGATTATATAAAATATGTAGATTATCTAGGTGTTTATATTAGCATTGCTCCCACAGTTATTAACCTGGATATTAACACGAGTAGATCACATAAAGTTGTCTACATAGGAAATAGAGTACGCATTTGTAATCACTATGTTTTTTTCTTTATCCATTTTGTCAAAATACATATATGGCATTTCTCACTCAATTTGCTATTAGAATAGCATATTTCACCTCTAATTCATCTGCCTTGTTGGGATAACTCTCTAATGGTCCCTCTGTCTATACATGCTTATATTTTTGATAAAGTGGTCCGAAGCTTGACATCCACATTTAATTAAATTCTACTTGGATGTTTCCTTTTGATGCAATAAAAGGCAGAGATAGAAACTTCAGTTTATTTATGTAATTTGACAAAATATCTGTATCATTAAAACACACCCTATCCAGGAACACAGGATGTCTTTCCATGTATTAGGTTTTCTTTTATGTTTTTCAGTAAAGTTTATAAAATTTTATATAGGTCTTGTACTTTTTTGTTAGCTTTCTCTAGGTACCCTATGGTTCTTACTGATATTGCAAGTAAGTCACCTCTGTCAATTTGATTTTACTATTGATTATTTTTGTTGTATGAGAGGACTCTTGTATTTGCATTTCACTCGTTTGTTTAGTTGGTTGGTTGACTTTATGTTCAGCTACCTTTTATTTTATTAGCTCTGGATTATTTTAATGTATTTTCTTACAGTAATGATATTTGCAAATAATAATTATTACATCTTCAGATGGACACCCTTGTAAAAAAAAAAAGCAAAATAATTTAGACTAGTTTTGCAGCTCCAAATACAGAGCTCTTTTGAGAGTAAATGCTGTTTCTTGGTAAGATATGTGGGTTTAAAATCATTTCCTTTTATCAAAATAGCTTCTAATCCAAGGAAAAGTCAGTTTTTGTTCAAAATGTACTTGCCGGGGGCAGTGTGGGAAGAGCATTCAATGCCACAGCATTACTAGAGAACTCCACTCAGAGGGAATCTCAGTACATCTGTGATTCAACAGTACTATTCTCCCATCTGAATGAGTCTCTCATCCTCCCTGCCACTGAAAACTCACAGTTGAATCACTCTCTAGGAATAAACCTCTGCTGAGAAGAAAGGGATTACTTAAAAGTTATGCTCCCTCCCTAGGAAAAACCTTCATTTGAAAGGTGGTCAATGTTTAGGGTGGGACCTAGTTAATTAATATGCTGATCATCATCATCATAAGATTTGAGATTGTGTCAACTGCCCAGAGTGTAGCCATGAACTCAGCCTGAGCCTACAGGCTGGCAGACTGCAAAGCTTTAGTCCAAGAGGTCCCAACTTGCATACAATGGGCTTTTAGGAATACCATGGGGTTGTTTTAAGTACACGTGACTACCTTGCATTTTTGTTTTTGTATGTTTTTTATATTGGAGAAATGCTCTGTCTTATATCATGGACATGTACTATCATGTGCCAATATACATGCAGGTTGTCATGATTTTTAACAAACAAAATCACATATGAGTCTTTTCCTTTTTTTGCCATTATGTATTTAATATTATGAGATGGTGACCAAAACGGCTTTAATGTTCCCCTCAGTTTGAGTAAACTTCAGAGATTTTCTTCTGACTCTAGGCTCCTGATCTTTTTTTTTTTCTTAGATCATCTATGTTACCAAACTTGCAATTATAAATTCTTTCTCTACTCCTTTGAGATGTAGATTTTCTCCCAGCTTCTTGACAGTTTCAAAGCCCAGCAATGTTTTTCTCAAGGACCTGGGAATCATCCCTTTGAAACGCAATTATTAAGAAAGATAGCACCCTTATCTTCCAATCTCTGCAGGAGGGTAGGGACCTAAATTTTATAAGTGCCAATTAGCAAATAGTCCTTCTAACAGTTCATTAGGTGGACTAATCACATTGACCAACCTCCTACACAACATGTCTTCCAGTACTTTTCAACAAATTCTCCATAGCACTTAAAAACTTTCCCCTCTTTTGTTTCAGAAACGTTTATTTCAATCTCTCTCTCTCTGTTATCGCAATAGTTTTAAATAGTCTTCCTTGCCTATTTAACTCCATCTGGTACACTTTCACTTTGATGATATGTGAGTTATATCTCAATAAAACTATTAATAAAATATTTTTAAATACTATAAGAAAAGCAATTATAAATTATGTTTGATTTTTATGTAGAAATACATATATTATCTCTGAAAAAGCCTTACGCTAAAATATATTAAAACCTACCACAACATTCTATCAGTTGGTAACATTTATTGAAAACCTGCTTGAATTTTATACTAGATTAATTAAGAAGACAGAAAAAATACATTAATAAATAAATGTAAACATAATTGTAAAGTTAATATCATCAGTAAATTATAGTTGGACTGCTATAACAGAACATAGAAATAGGAGAATACTGTAATTTTTTAAAAAATAAATGCATGTAAAGTATTGGAATACTAACAGCACCCATGAGCCATAGGTCACAAAACTAGTCAATATAAGGATTAATGATAGAAGATTTTCTAAAGGAGGAAAATTTTATTAATAATTTGAGAATTTCTGAGAACAGAATTTCTAGGTTTCTTTGTTCTCATAGGTGCTAACATCAAAATTCCCATTTTATTATTTTTCGAGCTGTTCTGGCTCATTGCCACTCACCACCCTCCCACCTCATGACCACCTAAGCAAGTTAGTTCTTTAATGGACTCTCAATCTTAGTCCCAATACACTGTTTTCCTACTTAGACTGCCAACCCTTCTGGGTGACAGCTCACACAGAGTGAAGTAACTCATTTTATGTTATCTCTATGTTTTTGGAAGGGTAATCTGATTCATCAAGGCAAAAAAGTGAACTATGCAGGGATATTAGAGACTTCATAAGATCGGTGGGAGCCTCACTCTATGTTAGAAAGGTAACGTTCTTATACCAAGACTTAAAAAAATTTCTGGCAACACTATAAGTAGGCATTGGCTAAGTCAGTCCTAATCAAAATATGCATACTTTGCCAAAAAGAATGCTTTCTTACCTATACCTCCAGCTCATAAAAAGTGCACTAACCCAAACTTGATGATATCAGAAAGTATTCTTGAGGGAATGTAAACATTAGTTATTATTATTATTTATTTATTTATTTATTTGAGATGGACTTTCGCTCTGTTGCCAGGCTGGAGTGCAGTGGCATGATCTCAGCTCACTGCAACCTCCGCCTCCCAGGTTCAAGCGATTCTCCTGCCTCAGCCTCCCAAGTAGCTGGGACTACAGGTGTGCATCACCACACCCAGCTAATTTTTGTATTTTTAGTAGAGACAGGGTTTCACCATGTTGTCCAGGATGGCCTCGATCTCTTGACCTTGTGATCTACCCGCCTTGGCCTCCCAAAGTGCTGAGATTACAGGCATGAGCCACGGTGCCCAGCCTAATTTTTGTTTTTTTTTAGTAGAGATGGAGTGTCACCATGTTTGCCAGGCTGGTCTTGAACTCCTGACCTCAGGTGATCCACCTGCTTTGGCCTCTCAAAGTGCTGGGATTACAGGCATGAGCCACAGCGCTCGACCTGTACTAATTAATATTCTTAGATGTAGAATGTAGAGTAAAACTTAGAATCGTTTAGTTCAACATTTTTATGTATAAAATGAAGACACTAATTATGTAACCTTGAGCAAGTCAATTTTCCCCTTTAGCAGCAGTATCAATATATATGAATAGAGGGATAATGCCTATTTTACATATTTTATTATATCCAAATATATGTATGGGATTAATTCTGATTAATATGATATCTCTGGCCAGAGCCATGGGGTTGAGGCACATGATTAAAGCAGTGTTCCTTAATACCTTAAGCATGTGAGATGCTGCTTTGGGATATTGGTGTTCTCAGGCTCCCCAAATTTTTGTTTGTCTAACATAAAGAAAATTATAAAGTAGATTCAGCATTTGTAAGTGATGATAATAAAATGGTAGATTAAGAAGTAGGAAGTATGTAGAATTAAAGGTTCTCCTATAATAAGTATCTAAGTTCTAAGAGGACAAGATAATAACACAGCCCTGCATAAGAAAAAGGGTCTGTGGCAATGTCATTATTATAAGTGCAGACTCACGTAAGGTGGGCTTTAGGGGACAGGTCAGATAAATTTTCCGTCTTCCTTGTCATAGGGATTGTGGGGAGCTCAAGGGAAAATCAGAAAAAGAATGTATATATTTATTTTAATCAAGGTTTTCTTTGCTGCACAGAAATTAGATATTTTGAGAATCGCCAAAGCCCTTAAAGAATATCTTAATCATGAGGCACAAAGACCACATTAAATGTATAATATCTATAAAAAATTTTTAAACAATAAGTTGCTTGATCCTTCATGATTAATTTGAATAAAATATCTTATACTCAGAAAAATAACCTTTAAAATGAAGATATGTATTTCCTTTCTAATTTTCTCACCTCTACCGCTTCTCACCACCTACATCTGCCTCGAAGTAGCATGCCTTATCAAAAGGTGTGAATATTATATTAAGAAAGATACAAACTTACAAGGGCAAGAAAGAGATACTATACAGTTTTCTTAAATCTTTGGGGATCACTAATGGTTCCCAACAGTAGTTGTACCTTCTCTGGTTTGAGGCTTTAATTTGTTTGTTTTTTGACAGAATATATTAGAAGCAGAATATATCCACCACCTAATAAAAAAATTTTGTCTCAATTGTCTTTCTGTCCTCCTTTTCTATTTAGGCCCAGATCCCTGGCTTGTTTCCTGGCAGAAAAAAACAAAACAAAACAAAACATCATAAACAAACCACTTTCCTCATTCTATCAATCGCATTTTAGCAATTAATTAATTTAAGTTGTGAATGTTTTGCAACTGTTATCAGTGCCATTGCCTTCACAATTATGAAATTAGGCAGCAGCAGTCAACTAATTATCTGAGCTTCAAAAGTTCCAAGTCATGATTCTAGTAGCTTGTTTTGATTTCCTTTATTTAAAGAGTTCTTCCTGCTCCCATATTTAAGGCTTAAAATTAATTATTCACATCTGATAAAGGAAAATGGGATAAACACTCTTTATCATTGAATGTTACTGTAGTTTGAAAGCCTCTTATTGCTTTTGAATGATTACCATTTTACACTTTGAAGCAAAAATAGGTTGTAAGAGTGATTATAGCAGAATTTTATTTCATTAAAAAAAAAAACTTGAGCATAATGCTGTTAAAACCAATAGGTTTGATACACATATGTAAAGGCTATCTGGAGTATAATTTATGAAAGTATTTTGAGTGTGCTTTTGCAAACTGTCTAAACGTCTTATGAACTTTTGAGGCTGGCACAATTCCCTTTTCTAATTTGTTTACTGTAAAATGATTAGAGATCCCACCAGAAAACCTTGTCCCTATCTTAGATTTTACACTGACAAACTCAATTGGTAGAAAATAGGAAGTAAGCTATTTTACTTTTCTGTGCATAATTATACACACATACACAAGTACACACATACACACTTTTGTCATATGTTAAAAATTATCTCATAAGTACAATCACCCCTCACTCTGCAGGGATTTGGTTCTAGGAGCCCCCATGAATACCACAAATCTGCATGTGTGCAAGTCCCTTATATAAAATGGTGTCATATTTGCATATAACCAATGCACACAATCCCGTATACTTTAAATCATCTCTAGATTACATATAACGTCTAATACACTGTAAACGCTATGTAAATAGTCATTATACTGTTATAGAGTTGTTATAACCATTGTCTTTAATTTGTATTTTTTAATGACTCTATTGGTATTTTTATTGTTTGTTTTGTTTCTGAATATTTTTGATTAGAGTTTGGCTGAATTTGTGAATGTAGAACTTGTGGATACAGAGAGATGACAATATATTTTTTAAAAAACAGGTAAAAATTATATTTGTGATATTTATATTAAGATGGCTGGATTAAACAATACAAGAACATTTAAAAATACAATTCCAACGTAATTTTATCCAATATTTAGAAATAACATAGATATGATTTTTAACATAACTTATAAACACTTTTAGACTAAAATTCTCTAGCTATTGTCAGTTTTGACTCCCAAATTAGTAAGTGTGCAAACAATCAAAACATTATATATACTACAGTATCTCCAACTTGAATAGTGAATGCAAATAATTTGCAATGCTTGAGATTAAAGTAAACTAAAAGTTTGGATTCTGAATTCTACTAGGATGTAGAATGTTGTAAGAGATCATCACTCTTACCTTAGTAATGAGAAGGTTGATTAAATTATAAAGGACATAAGTATGTTTCAAACCATCAGGCACCTGAAGAAGAAAACAAAAAAAACATAAATGGAATGATAGATACTGGTGTTGACATATGTTTTCATTGCTCTTGGGTGTATGCCTAGGAATGGAATTTGTAAGTCATATTGAAAGTATACATTTAATTTTTTAAGGATTTTTTTCTATTATTTTTCTTTGACATGAAATAATTACATATATTTATGAGATACAGAGTGATGTTTTGATACATATCAATCTGACTTAAATGTGTAGTAGACTATAATCAGCAACTACAAAATACATCATGTTTCAAAGAATCATAGAACAATTACCAAGACAGATCATATATACATTGAGCCCTAAAACAAGTCTTAATAACTTTCAAAGTACTGAAATTCTGGAGAGTATATTGTCTGATGAAAATGGTATTAAAATAAAAATAAATAACAAAATTACATTAGGAACAATCCCTATTTGGAAATTAGGCAACAAAATTCTAAATAATCTATGGATTAAAATAGGATTCATGTGAGTAATAAAAAATCAAAAGCACACATACATTTTGTCCTGAATTAAAATTCAAGCACAATATACAAGATATATGCGATACAGATAGCACAATGCTTAGAATGAAATTAATAGCTTTATATTTTGTGATGGGGTAGAATAACGGCTGCTTATAAATAGACATGTCCTAAACCCTGAGACTGTAAATATGTCACTTTACATGGCAAAAGAGACCTTTGCAGATGTGATGTAGTCCAAGATCTTGGGAGGAGAAAATCGTCCTGTACTGTTTCAGTGGCTGAGTGTAATCACAAGGGTCTTTATAGGAGAGAGGCAAGAACAGAGTGAGAGGAGAAAATGTAACTATGGAAGCAGAGGTTGAAATAAACTCGATGCTAGCTGTGGCTCGCAAGCCCTGTAGAGGGAGTGGCCTCTAATGGTCTGGAAAAGGAAAAGAAACAGATTTCCTCATAGAGCTTTCAGAAGGAAATGCAATCCTGCAGGTATCTTGATTTTAGCACAGTGAAACACTGTGACCTTCGGTTTTTCCTATACTTTCCTCCAGAACTATAGGATAATAAATTGCTTTAAGTCCCTCAATTAATGGTAATTTCTACAGGAGAAATAGGAAACTATTAGAACAATGAATGAGGCAAAAACAATTATTTAATCTTCTATCTTAATACATTAGAAAAAGAATAAATTAAACTCAAATAAAATAATAAATATAAGAATAGAAATTAGTCAGCCTGACCAACATGGTGAAACCCTATCTCTACTAAAAATACAAAAATTAACCGGGCATGGTGGCACGCACCTGTAATCCCAGCTATTTAGGAGGCTGAGGCAGGAGAATCATTTGAACCTGGGAGGTGGAGGTTGCAGAGAGCCAAGACAGCACAACTGCATGCCAGCCTGGGCGACAGAGTGAGACTCCAACTCAAAGAAAAAAAAAAATTAATTATAGTTAAATGGAAAGACAATCTGGAAAAAAAGTAAAAAAAATATTTTTTGAAGGAATAATAAAATTCCAGAAAGACCAATCAAGAGAAAACAGAGAGAGAGAGAGAGAGAGAGAGAAAGAGATTAAAAAACTACCAATATTCTGAAGGCAAGAGGGGGAAAGGAGAGTCACTACAGAGCCTATAGATATCAAAAATATAATAATAAGTATATTATAAGCATATGATAAACTATGCTGATAAGTTAGAAAATGAACATGAGATGGACTACTTTGTAGAACACGTTATCAAAACTCACATGACACAAAATAGATAATCTTTAGAGCCCTATATCTATTAAATTAAATTTGTAATGAAAACTTCCAAGGCCCAAAATTTTATTGGTGAATTCTATAAAATTTTTAAGAATAAAATAATAAATCTGATTAAACATTTTTTAAGAATATAGAGGAGGATGAAACACTTTTAAATTTACAACCCATCATAAACATAACTGAAAATATCATTAATTTAATGTTAGCAAAGTAAATTGAATGGACAATGAATCATGACCAAGAAGTCATGAAATAAAAGTTTGCTTTAAATTGAAAATCAATCAATATCATCACATTAACAGAATAAGGAAAAAAATATGCCACTATCTTAATAGATATAGAAAATACATTTGATAAAATTCAATAACAATTCATAAATTTTTAAAAAATCCAGAAAATTGAGGATGTAAGAGAATTTCTCAATACGTTAAATTTTATTTATGAAATTTCTACAGATAACCTCATACTTAATGGCGAAACACTGAATGCCCTTTCACTGTGATCAGGATAAGGGAGGATGCTTACTTTCACCAGCTCTCTTGACAGAGCAATAATTCATGCAAAAGAAATAAATGGCATAAAGATTGAAGGAAGAAATAAAATCTTGGTTGTTCTCAGATTAAATGACTGTGTATGCAGAAAATTCCACAGTTTTTACAAAGAAGTCCATAGAAACGTAAATGAAAATTTAGAAAATTTTACTATATATTGTCAATATGCAAAAATCCTTTCAATTTATACATACTAGCAATGCTATATGGAAATAAAATAAAATAATACCATTGACAATAGGACTAAATTCATCAAATAGCTAGGATATCCATTTAACAAAACATGAGGAAATTTTCTATACAGATAACCACAAAACAGTTCTAAATCAATTAAGATCTAAAGAGAAGGATATACCTCGTGCACTGACTCAAAATCTTAAAGATTTGTTTATGGCAATCATACACAATGTATACATATATTGAATCACCATACCGTTTGCTTTAAATATATTCAGTCTACCACTTGTATTTAAATTAAAATCCATTTCTTATTTGAAAACTCAATCAAAATGCCAGCAAGGTTTTCTTGTGTGTGTGTGTGTGTGTGTGTGTGTGTGTGTGAATATTGGCCAGCTTCAAGGTGATAAAAATTTATATGGAAATGCAAAGGACATAGGACAGCCAAGACACTCCTGAAAAAGAACAAAGTAGGATTTACTAGGTTTCAAAACTTACTATAAATCTACAATAATAAAAAGAGTTTTTGGTATTGCCTTAAGGGTAGACAAAGATCAATGCAACTGAACAGAGAATCCTGAAGTAGACCAGCCCACAAAACAACAAATAATGTTTGATTTATGTACTGAGACAATTTTGTAAGTAAAGACTTCTTAACGAAGGGCTCTGAAAACCTGGATATCCACATGGAATAAACAGACCCTTCCCATATCACTTTTTTTGTAAAAATTAATTCATAATGAATTATGGCCCTAATGTAAATGCTAAAATTATAAAAGCTTCAGTATAAAATATAGAAAGAATATTTTTGTGATTGTGAAGTAGACAAGTATTTTTTGACAAGAGATAAAAAACACTAACAATAAAATTAAAACATAATAGTAGTTTTGAACTTCTTTAAAATTAAACATTTTTGTTCATTAAAATATACCATTATGAAAATTACATATTGATGTATCATATGTACATATAGATATAGCGAAAAATGCCATAAAATTATCTTTAGACATATATCAAAGAAGTCATATCCAGAGCATATAAATATCTCCTACAAATCAATAATGAAAATAAAATAACGTTTAATAATAATGGACATAAAATTTGTATAGAGACTTCAAGATGATGTGGAAAAAGACAAGTAATCACAGCAAAATTTGATCAATATATTTAGTCCTCAAAAAAATGTAAGTTACAGTGAGACAGAAAGAAAATTTTACACTCACCAGAATAGCTAAAATAATGAGAAAAAATAAAACTGAAAGTATCAAATATTAGTGAAGATGTGGAACAACTGAATGCATTATAACTTATGGGTGGTAGTGTAAAATGGTACAACTGCTTTGAAAAACTGATAGTTTATTATAAAGCAAAACATGAACCTGCTATATGCCTCTGCAAGCCATATCGTAGACATTGTATTTATCTACAAACTAGAATCAAAACAAATATTTGTCCATCAATAGGAGAATGTCATATTCATACAATAAAGTTCAACTCAGCAATAAAAGGTATAAACTACTAAAACACAAAATAACATTGATGAATATCAAAAACATTATGTTGAATAAAAGAAAGCAAACAAATGGAAAACACACTATTTGTATATAAAATACAGTAAGAGAAAAAATTAAGCTATGAATACATAAACCCAAGTGAGGCTGCTTCCTAAAAGTACAGCATTGGCTAGAAAACACCAGAATATTTTTCTGTGTCATAGAAATAGTATATATTTTGTTTGGGGGTGGTGGTAACTCAGATGTATAGAAGGTTGTAATTCATCAAACTGAACAGACTAGATTTTTGCTTTCTATTGTATATTAATTGTTCTTCAATGAGTAATGATACACAAAAATGAGGGCAAAGTTAACTGCCAAGGGAGGCAATGAAGTGAAATGAAATAAGAAGGAAACAGATTACATCTGGTTTCAAGTCCAAAGATTAGTTGGTCAAATTGCAATAACTTTCTGGACATTTTCTTTCCATAAAACAGGGACGATAGTGCCAAAATTACTGTATTGCTGTGAGGACTACATAAGTAACATAATGAAGTGCCAGGCACATAGCGGATTCCCTACAAATTTAGTTATTCTATAACTGTCCACTGTTAATCTCATATATCTCAGTGAGTGTAAAGTATATCCTAGAAGAACATACCTTTAATAAAAATAGTTTATAACAGCAATACATTATGAAAACGATAATTTTTTTCTTCTCTAGTTCACCTGGGATTACTAAGAAAGTGCATTAACCAGGTGTTACTGAGCCCAGCTGTTTCCTTCCTCACTCTTCGTCTTCCTTTTCTGACTCTGCTTCTCTTCCCATTTCTCCTCCCCAACCTCCTTCTTTTCCCTCTTATTCCACTAATAGCCACTTAATATTTTAAACTAGTACTTTTATAAATAAGTGTATATATAAATTCAATTGTGATCAGGTATCACAGAGAATGCTGCCAATAATAGAAGAAGTAGAATTTAAACTAAGAAGAGAAATAAAGGGATTTTCACCTAAAGAAAACAAAATTTATTTAAATCAAATAAGTAAATAGCTTATATCCTAAAACATTTGCTAAATTCCTGGATGATTTTATTTGACTACCTTCTTTATCCTAAATATAGAAAGAAAATAGGGAGAAAAGTTCTTGAAAAGTAGAGAAAGATATAATTTCTGCGCTATCTATCTATCTATCATCTATCTATCTATCTATCTGTCTATATTTTTGTGTGTGTGACGGAGTCTAGCTCTGTCGCCCAGACTTAGGTTCAGTGGCGTGATCTCGGCTCACTGAAACCTTCGCCTCCCAGGTTCAATTGATTTTCCTGCCTCAACCTCCTGAGTATCTGGGATTACAGGCACTTGCCACCACACATGGCTAATTTTTGTATTTTTAGTAGAGACAGAGTTTCACCATGTTGACCAGGCTGGTCTCAAACTCCTTATCTCGTGATCCACCCACCTTGGCCTCCCAAAGTGCTGGGATTACAGGCGTGAGCCACCGCGACGGGCTTGCTTATCATTTCTTTAACGGAAAGAAAAGGTTGATTTTTTCAGAGTAAGTAAAACCAGTCATCTTAATTTCGATAACTGCAAAGTTATTAAAGCACATTCTAAAACAGTCACTGTGCAATAATCTTGATGAACATAATGTACTGAGTTTGAATTCACAAAAATTTAATCATACCAGACATATCTTGTCTTTAATTGAGTAACCAGACACAGCAATAAGTAACTGGCCAATTACTGCCTCTGAGGGACTCATTGATATTTATGGGTTAAACATATTTGAAGAATAAGTAATACACACATGAATGTCTTATTTGTAGAGAAGCTCAAAGTATCTGTTTCTGGCAGGTGGCAATAAATTGGACATTTACTCTCTCCATTATCCTCAGTTTCTTCATAGAGATTAATTACTTGTGATATTTGAAAGAAGAAAGAACATATGATATGTAGGACAGAGTCATTGAAATAGTCTATTTTAACTCTATAGTAACAGATCATAGCATGTTTACATAAGTGCGTATCTGACTAAAGTACATGAATGTGGTTATTTCTAGCAAGTTGGTGGAAGGTGTGTAATAATGGTGATGGGCATATTAACTGATGTCTCAACATGTTGGCTTTTCAGTCATCATTAGTCCTCTCATTCTCATACAGCAATTTTTAAAATAACTTTATGCTTAAAATGCTAGGGATAGTGAATAATAGCAGATGTGCAATGGCTTGAGATTGGCAGTGGACACAAACAGACAAAAAAAATGCTGACTCCTTTTGGAACTTGCATACTCGTAATCAGAGAAAGGGGTTGAAAACAGCCTTCGCTTGAGATGGAAATAAGGGAAGTGATGTTATTGGAGAAAGAGAGGTTTCAGTTACAGAAGCAGAAGTTCGATATTCAAGTGGCCCAATATGACGCATACAAGACATTGATTCCAGAGACTATCAGACACTGCTAAGAGGAAGAATGACAGGTTGGTGATTGTTCTAAAAAGGAGTAAAATCACCAGACTGGGATATAAGTAAAACTACAAGAGTACTACGCTTGTAAAAGGTACAAGAAAATCAGTTGCTTGATCAGTTAAGGTCTAACCATTTTAAGAAAATCGAAATCGAAAGTTCTCTTATTATGAGTTGTCTCATACTTTAATTTCTATTAATGCCTGAATCACCCAGTGTGCCTGTAAGAATGAAAAGTTTTTTGGTCCTACCTCAATTTTACTGTTTCAAACATCTGAAAAAGAGGCATTTTGAAAACAAATTTCATAGTTAATTCCTATTAAACCAATGCATAGAGACTAGAATTGGTCTGAGGTGGTGGGTAACGGGTTTCTAAAAATAAAGGCA
This sequence comes from Nomascus leucogenys, assembly GCF_006542625.1. Lineage (NCBI taxonomy): Eukaryota > Metazoa > Chordata > Mammalia > Primates > Hylobatidae > Nomascus > Nomascus leucogenys. The sequence goes on along the minus strand of NC_044391.1, from coordinate 30,779,011 downwards.
TGGGGCAGCTGAGCATAAAAAATATAGTCAGGTTTAGGAAGGTGACATTACTTTGAATGCTAGTATATTTTTTGCCCTGTAGCACACACCCAAATATAGTAAACTGTGACTTCATGAATAGTGGAGAGGTTCCCACAAGTCAATCACACTACTGGGAATGTTTAATGTAGTTTTAGTAACTATTGGATCTTCCACAGCCAACCAACAAAATAGTCAGTCTAAAATTAACCTTGCTTATGAAAATTGGAGCCTATTATGGCATTATGAAGAAATTGCCTTACATGATAATACATTAACCAAATATATATGAATGTTTTTCCTCATCAGATGTAGTGGTATATTAATCCTTGTGTTTATCATGTAGAGCAGAAAAGAGTGTTGATGGTATACATGCAACTATTCTAATTATATGTTTCTCCTTATTAGTGTATAGGATAGATTTATGACAAACCATACAAAACCAAAACAACCCAAATCTTCATAACATTCGCCCATCAAGAAATACACTCATATAGACATCTGTTTATACACATCATGATTCTCCATATCTTACAGGATCCCAGATGCTTCTAAAATTATATGCAGAATTACAGGTGAAAGAACAGCTGTCACCAAAAGAAAAATAATGGGCTTGCACATTTATAGAACAGAAGCTGACATGAACTTTTCTGAAGAATTGAAAATGTCCAGCAGACTTTTTAATGAAAAATTTTTGCTTGTCTTTGCACTTCTATGTTCCAAAAAGAACAAATACAGTTAAGAACTGAAATTGTGTAATCCACTCTTGGCAAGATTTACATCCAGTTTTGAAGACCCTGAAGGCTCACATACTTCAGCCAAACAAGCATACTAAAACTGTGAAGACTGTTCTCAGCTTTCAGACCTAGTTTTTCAGAAAGTGTAGCACTGATGGATCTAAGTAATTATCACATATGGATGTCATTTGTCTCTTATAATCTAAGTTTAAGCAAGCTATCACAAAGATAATTGTGTGTTCTGATCAGATATTGGCATCAATTCAACTCAGCATCAACACAGACACAGACATCAATTTCAGGTAAGCAATTCAAGAACCACAGCTTGTGGGTAGAAAAATGAATCTAGGGAATTAAGAGAAAACAAGAAATTGTTTTCTCATGCAGAGAAAACAATTTTCTCGCATGTCCATGCGGTCCCTCTTCTAAGGTGCCATTTATCCCTCTATTTGGACTGTTTCTGCTTGCAGTCCTAGCAACTCAAAAGAAAAGAACATTGGAAATACCACTTATCCTCTAGCATTAGAATAGTCCCATACAGTGCAGCGTTTTTATTTGATAGAGCAGATTCAAAACCATCTCAACTTGTCTCCAGATCTTATTAACCAGTTTCCACACTGCCTCTGAGGTAGACATGGATATTTATGGGTTAAGCAAATTTGACGAATAAGTAATACGTACACGAAGGTCTTATTTGTAAAGAAGCTCAAAGTATCTGTTTCTGGCAGGTGACAATAGGACATTTACTCTCTCCGTTATCCTCAGTTTCTTCATAGAGATTAATTGCTTGTGATATTTGAAAGAAGAAAGGACATATAATATATAGGACAGAGTCATTGAAATAGTCTATTTTACATTATAGTAACAAGTTACTTAAATTAATTGTCTCTTTGTCAAGGTAATTCTACTTCCAATAGTCTATATGGAGAAACAAGATAAATGCAGGAAAACTTTTATTTATATGTTCATTATATTTTTTAAATTTACAATTGCAAACAAGGAAAATAATTGATAGTTGTCCAAAATCAATGCCACGATTAAAAAGGAAAAGAAAAACAACTGAAAACAATCCAAATGTCCAAATAATATAATTATCTCCATAAATGAAATAAACCTCATGAGAATATTGTTGCCATAAGAGTTATATTTTTAATAATCGTAAAATGGGTAAATTATTTTATCTATAATAAACACATATTTCTGTCTTCTAGACAGAACAATGTATAATGGTGTTAACTGTTGGCCATAATTTGTGATCAAAGCATGCTCCTGAATTACTTCTTAAATTCATAATTGCTCCGTGGACAAACTATAGTTTTCCCTAAGTAGCTTGATATTTTGCAGAATTAAAAAATGACAATCTTTCAGCCTTTTTAATGGATTAAAATGTTTGTAGAGAATCAGTGATTTCGTATTTTAAAAAAATATTGCAACACCTAGCAATGCCTTAAAGATGGTAATCAGGTTAGCAATCAGAATCTATTAATTTAAGAAGACAAAACCAAGTTTACCATTTTAGATACAATTTACTTAATGAATAAAAATGTGCATCTTTAGCCTTCCCACTTATTCGAAATTTTGTTTGTGGGGTTGGCTATTTTGGAATTTATAATTAAGGAACACTCAACACTTAACAGTAAGAAACAAACAATACAAAAAATAAATGATAGATACATGAATAAATAAATGGCAAAACGACTTGAATAGGCACTTATCCAAATAAGATAGACGGATGGAAATATGTCAAACATCTTTAGCCTTAGGGAAACACAAATTAAAACCAGAATGAGATATGACTATATATCTATTGCAATGTTAAAAAACAAGCGAACAATATAACAATACCAATGTCACATGTTGACAAGAATGCAAAGCAACCAAAACTCTCATATATTGCTAAGGGAATAAAAAATAGTACAGCAAACGCTGAAAATATTCAGGTATTTTTTACAAACTTAAAGATTCGCTTATCAGAAGAAATAGCAATGACACTCCTAGATGTTTACTCTGAAAAGTTCCAAACTCATGTTCACATAACATCCCATATGTACTTAAGGGCTCATAGTCCTCAGATATGTTACGTAGAGAAAGAAGACAATTTAAAAAAATTACATGCTATGTGAATATGCAGAAAGCAAAACAATAGCAACAGAGTACAGTTCAGTGGTTACTAGGAGTTAGAGGATGGAGGAAAGCTGTGACTTTAGGGAACAGCACAAGTGAGCTTTGGAAGCGATAAAATTATTCTGTATTCTATTTGTGGTTGTGGTTATGTGAATCTATCGTGTGCTAAAACCCGTAGAAGTTTATATCCTGCAAAAAACCTCAATGCACATTATTATAATCGTATGCATAAATTTATTTTTTTATTTTTAACTTGACAAAAAATCAGACTAATTTGTAGTATGCAATACATTTTGATATATGTATATACATTGTGGAAAGGCTAAATTCAGATAATTAAATTCAAAATGTATTTATTTACAATAAATTTGTATTTTGGCTTAACACCCAGACTTTTAAGCTTATTAAAAAGGAGACTAAAGAAAGATTAAAGAGTTTTTAAAAAAAAATTTACAAAAGTAATAGAGATCCAGAAGTAATATATGAAAAATAAAAATCATTTTGATGGACCTTTATAAAGTTCTTTATTAAAGGAAATATAAATCCTCCAACTGGAGAATATTAGTAACTAACTCTATAATGGGAGAATATTTATACTTTTTAAAAACTCAATTATATTATATTATATAGATATATATTTAAAATACATAGATATATTACGTTAGTTTTTAATTTAAAAAATTTCAGTTACTACATGGAATTTTAAAATAGTCTCACTTTGCCACTTGACATTTGAAAATATAATTATATATTATTTTAATAGAGTTTTTAAATTGATGCATATTAGATTTCAGTTGTTTCTGCACCCTGAGATCTTCCTAATGAAAACGTGTGTGCTATGTTATTCCCAGGGTAATTTTATTTTGGTGCTTAGTATTATGAAGATTTTTAATACTAGGCTATAACTGTGTTTATATGTTATAAAATTCTAGCAGCCTTTTATTAAGCATGTCCTGAATTTAACATATTTAAATGTCCTTATTTCTCAAGGACAAAAATTATATGTGATGATATATTTTTAAGAATATAAAAAATTCATTATAGTACCAGCCATAGTAGGATATCATCGCATTGACACTCTGTAATTGTGGAATTTTGCAAAGCTGCAAACTATATGCTTGTATATAAATAAAATATTGTCTCAGAAACTCTGGGATTAAACTCTCCATAGATTGACTTCAATAAGTTATATACTTATAATAAGTTGTACATAGGAAATTAATATTTTTTCTTTTCTCTTTGTAATTATCTTTCAATTTTTATTGGAAATTTTTCTTATTTGCTGTATCCATTCATAAAACAGTTGCTTTTCTTAAATGGCCACATTTATCAACTTCAGAAGTAAAAGTAGATAACAAACATCCCTGCCTTCATTGAGGTTATAGTTAATGGTGATGGCAATGGTTTGGTGGAGGCAGATAGCATTAATAAGACAGTCAGACATTAAAAATAAGATTTATGACAGAAATGTACAATTTATGTGCTGTGAGAGCTTATAAAAGAACTTGATCTAGTCTGGAATGTAAGGGAAACACTCCCTAAGTAAATTACATTTGCACTAGGATCCATTGGTTGAGGAGGAATTATTTAGGTAAAATTAGAGGGACACAAACACTCTTGATAAAGGCAAAAACCCATGTGAAATCCCTGTGTCAACAGACATGCTGATTTGTTTTTGTTTTCTTTTGTTTATTTATTCATTTATTTTACTTTCAACTTTATTTTACATACAGGGGGTATGTGTGCGTATGCGCTACATGGGTATATTGCGTGATAGTGAGTTTTGGAGTACAGATCCTATCACCCAGGTAGTGAGCATAGTACCCAATAGGTAGTTTTTAAAGCCAGTCTTTCTCCCTTTACACTCTAGTAGTCCACACTGTCTATTGTTCCCACCTCTATATCCATGTGTGCTCAATGTTTAGGTCCTACTTATAATTGAGAAAATGTATTTGGTTTTCTGTCCTTGCATTAATTTGCTTAAGATTATGACCTCCAGCTGCATCCATGTTGCTGCAAAGGACATGATTTCAGTCTTTTTATTACTGCATAGTAATCCATGGTGTATATGCAGCACATTTTTAAAAAAATCAGTCTACCATTGGTGGGCATCTGGGGTGATCTATGTCGTTGCTATTGTGAATCGAGCAGTGGTAAATATATAAGTGTATGTGACCTTTTGGTGGAATGATTTATTTTCTTTTCAGTGTATACCCAAGAAAGAGATTGCTGGGTCAAATGGTAGCTTTGTTTTGAGGTCTTTGAGAAATCAACAAACTGCTTCCAACAATGGCTGGACTAATTTACATTTCCGCCATTAATGTGTAAGCATACCCTTTCCTCTGCAGCCTTGTCAGCATCTGTTATTTTTTGACTTTTTAATAATAGCCATTCTCACCAGTGTGAGAATTCTCACCATTGTGGTTTCGATATGCATCTCTCTGATGATTATTGATTTTGAGCATGTCTTGTTTTGTCTTTTGTATGTCTTCTTTTGAGACATGTTCTATTCATGTTCTTTGCCCATTTATTCATGGGGTTGTTTATTTATTTATTTATTCATGTTCTTTGCCCATTTATTCATGGGGTTGGTTATTTATTCTTTGCCCATTTATTCATTCTATTCATGTTCTTTGCCCATTTATTAATGGGGTTGTTTGTGTTTTGCTTGCTGATTTGTTTAAGTTCTCTATAGATTCTGGATATTAGGCCTTTGTTGAATGTATAGTTTGCAAATATATTTTTCCATTCTGTAGGTTGTCTGTCTGCTCTGTTGATAGTTTATTTTGCTGTGCAAATGCTCTTTAGTTTAATTAGGCCCTGCTTGTCTACTTTTGGTTTTGTTGAAATTACATTTGGGGATTTAGTCAATAATTATTTGCCAAGGCTGGTGTTGAGAAGAGTATTTCCTAGGTTGTCTTCCAGGATTTTTATAGCGGGAGGTATTACACTCAAATTTTTAATTCATTTTGAGTTAATTTTTGTATATGGTGAAAGATAGGGGTCCAGCTTTAATCTTTTGCATATGGCTAGCCAGTTATTCCATCATCATTTATTGAATAAGAAGTTCCTTCTCCAGTCTTGTTTTGATTAGCCTTGTCAAATATCAGATGGTTGTAGGTGTGTGGCTTTATTATTTCTGAGTTTTCTATTCTTTTCTGTTGGTCTATGTGTCTGTTTTTGTACTAGTACCAAGCTGTTTTAGTTATTGTAGCTTTATAGTATAAAGTCAAGTAGTGTCAAGCCTCTAATTTTGTTCTTTTTGGTTGATATTGCTTTGGTTATTCAGGCTGTTTTTTTGTTCCATATGAATTTTAGAATAGTTTTGTCTAATTCTCTGAAGAATAACATTAGTGGTTTGATGATAGCAATGAATCTGTAACATTCTTTGGACCATATGGCCATTTTTATGATATTGATTCTTCTGATTTGTGAGATGGAATGTTTTTTCATTTGTTTATGTCATCTCTGGTTTCTTTGAGCAGTGTTTTGTAACTCTCCTTGTAGAGATCTTTCACTTCTTTGGTTAGCTGTACACCTAGGTATTTCATTTTTTTGTATGGCTATTGTAAGTGGGATTGTGTTCTTGAATCACTGTCAGACTGAACATTGCTGGTGTATAGAAATACCTCTGAGTTTTGTATATTGGTTTTGTACCCTGAAACGTTACTAAAGTAGTTTATCAATTCTAGGAGGCTTTTGTCAGAGTCTTTGGGATTTTTCTAGATATAGAATTATATTGTCAGCCAAGAAAAACAGTTTGACTTCTTTTTTTCCTATTTAGACACACTTCATTTCTTTCTCTTGACTGATTGCTCTGGCTGGGACTACCAGTTCTATGTTGAATAGGAGTGGTGAGAGTGGGCATCCTTATCTTGTTCCAGTTCTCAAGGGAAATGGTTCAAGCTTTTGCCCATTCAGTATGTTATTGGCTGTGAGTTTGTCATAGTTGGCTCTTATTATTTTGAGGTATGTTCTTTTGCTGCCTAGTCTGTTGATGGCTTTTATCATGAAGGGATGTTGGATATTACGGAAAGCTTTTTTTGCATCTGTTGAGATGATCACATAGTTCCTGCTTTTGATTCTATTCATGTAGTGAATCATATTTATTGATTTGTCAATGTTGACCCAGCCTTGCATTCCAGGAATAAAGCCTTCTTGATCATGGTGTATTAACTTTTTGATGTGATGCTGGATTTGATTTCCTAGTATTTTGTTGAGGATTTCTGCATCTATTTTCATGACGGATATTGGCCTGATTTTTTTTCATTTTGTCTCTGCCAGATTTTGGTATCAGGCTGATGCTAGCTACATAGAATGAGTTAGGAAGGAGCCCCTCCTCCTCAATTTTTTTTGGAATAATTTCAGTAGGATTGGCATCACTTCTTTGTACATCTGGCAGAATTAAGCTGTTTATCCATCTGGTCAAAGGCTTGTATTCATTTTGGTTGGTAGGTTTTTGTTAATTACTGATTCAATTTCAGAAGTTGATACTGGTCTATTCAGGGTTTCAAACTCTTCCTGATTCAATATTAGGAGACTGTGTACTTGTAGGAATTTATCTATTTCCTCTAAATTTTCTAATTTTTGTGCATAGTGTTGTTCATAAAGTCTCTCAGAATCTTTTTTTATAACTGTTAAATCACTTGTAATATCACCTTTGTTATTTCTAACTGTGCTTATTTAGATCTTCCCTTTATTTGTCCTTATTAATTTAGCTAAAAGCCTATCAATTTTATTTTTCTGAAGAAACAACTGTTGGTTTCATTGACATTTTATATGGATGTTTGCATCTCAATTTCATTAAGTTCTTTTCTAATTTTAGTTATTTACTTTCTTCTGCTAGCTTTGGAGTTGGTTTCTTCTTTTTTTTCTAGCTCCTTTAGGTGAAAATTTACATAGTACGTGGCATGAACTGGTAATAGACATAAGCAAAATATCTGCATTGACTACTCCTACTCAATTACTGATATGAAGAAAAGAATTAAGTAACTGTATGCATTTCAAATATTTTTAGAAAAAAAATATGATGACACTGGTTGGTGGATCTTAATGCCACTGGACAAAGTAATGGAAGAAAAGGAGGAGCTCAGGGATTCAAATTTCCAGCTCAAGTGCTTAATAAATAATAATAAATAATAATCCAAGAACTTCTAATGTGAAGAATACTATCAGTGATTTCTTTACTACTGGAAATAAAATAGAATCATTAGCATCTTTACATTTCATCGGATTAGAGGGCCAATACTAGAAATGCCATTATAACCTATTCAGAACACTCATTCATAAAATTCTGTTACTCTAGCACCACTCTTGGTGTTAAAATCTGCATTTGCCAGGGTTCCCCAGAGAAAAAGAACCAATAAAATTATAACTAAAATTATTAGTAATAATTATTTTTATCATTACATCTATTATTATTTTATAATAAATATATACATATAGTGTGTATGTACATACATATAAACATCTCTCTACATAAATTCTCTATATTTTTACATATATTTATATATTAATATATAATTATATAATAATATAAATAGTATATAATAATATATGATACAATATGTAAATATTGTATATTATTATATAATATATAACTATATATTGATATGTAATTATTTACATATATTTATATATTAATATTATAGAATAAAAGTTATGTAGTATATAAATTAGATATTTACATATATTAATATTACTATATTATTTATATATGTAAATAAATATATATGTAAATAGATATATGTATATTTATAAACTTATTTCTATTTATGCATATTCCTATCTATATATGTACTATAAACCTATAGGTTTACATAATTATGGAAGCTGAATAGTCCCACAATTGGTCATCTGAAATCTGCAGAACCAGGAAAGCCAGTGGTGTAATTCAGTCCAAGTTCCATGGCTTCAGAACAAAGGACCCAAAGTCCCAGTCTGAGTCTGAAGGTCTGAGAACCAGGAGCAGTGATGTTCAAGGGCAGGAGAACATGAATGTCCTAGCTCAAATGGACAGACAGAATTTGCTCATCTTACACCATTTTTTTTCTTCAGGCCCTCAATTGTTGGGTGATGCCTGCCCTCACTGGTGAGGGTGATCTTTTTTACTCAGTCTTCGAATTCAAATGCTAATCTCTCTTAGAAATATTATTAATCTGGGCATCCCTTAGCTCAATCAAATTTACACATAAAATCAATCATCATAGAGTCTAATTGTCTAAACTTTGTGTTTGTGATTATGTTTGATGTCTCTGTGTGAAAAAATTTCTCTTTGGGCCCTTGAACTTTTACTGATAGAGCAAATCTCTGATTTATCATCACTCCGAAGTTCCACACAGATGAAACACTTCAATGCCCGCAATGAAATTCAGGGTCCTATTAGATAGCAGAAATAGAAGCAGGTTGGTAAAATGGCCAAATCCATACTACAAATGCCCTATATTATCTGACTTCTAATCTGTAAATTTCATTTGCTTTCCTTTCCCTCTAAATCATAAAACACGATTTTTTTCGAGTCTTAGAGATTTGCATTTGATGGTATTCTACTTGAAATGCTCTCTCAAAATGTTGCATTATGTGTCACTTAAAATTCTCAAGTATTGTGCTCAAGTAGACGTTCTGCAGAGAAATATTTCCTCACCATCCAATCTAAAAGTGTTTTCACTTTTCCTGATGCTCCGCTGATTTACTTCATAGTTCCAGTCAATATTGGTAATGTATATATTTATTTCTAAATAAGGTTTATTCTCAACCCACTAGACTAGAATTAAAAGTCTGTAAAACTAGGGAACTTTTATATATTGATTGCTGCCTGGTAGAGTATTCACACATATAATATAATCAGTAAGTTTTTGTTAAATGATCATATTGAAAATTCCCTATTAGATTTTATGCTCCTGAAGTTTTTTTCTTTTTTTTTTGTCATGGTAGCCTGCAGTGTTCTCTTATTGATGCCTTTTTACATAAACCTGAATGAATTGTCAAGCTGTTGAGCCCATGGTCATCCCAAGTACCACTCTCTTTATTTCCCTCTCTTTGTCATTGAATATCCATGGTCTTGTGTTCCCAGGAGACAACCACAATTCTCTGAGCCTCACTATACAAAGAAAAAATAAAAAGAGGAAAGGATGTTGAGAGAGAGAGAGAAAGACCCATGAATCCATTAGGTATTTTCCTAAACATTCAGCAGGTTTTGCCCAAAGGATTTTGCATTCCAGGGCAAATTATGGTTAGCTTTTAAAATGCCATTTTGAAAATTCTTTTTAATTATATTTTGGCAGAAATTTTATAAAAGATGGCACTTACACATTAGCAATTTTAAAATGTGAATTGGATAAACTCTTTAGTCTATAAGTGCAATACACACTCATCTGAGAAAACTTCAGTATAAAACAGATTATAAGTTTTCCATAACAGAAACATAGATGGCTATTAAATGTTCGATACATTTATATGCACATTAGACTGATACTAAATATTCTGTTTATAATGTGCTTTCCCTTCCCAAATATAAAATAAACATTCTCCATGTCATTTTATACATTTAAAGGCATTTGTTTCATAAAATATTAAAATTTATTTAAGTTTCCTCTTATTGAATATTTAGGTTGTTTCTTTTTGTTTGTGTGTTCAGTGCATATTTTGCATCAGTTTTATTTTGTCCATATCTGTGTAGGTTTATAGGATAAATTCTTGGTAGACGAATTGAATTACTAGGTGAAAAGCGTATCAGTTTTCATGGATATTGACAAGTTTTCTCCAGAGAAAATGTCCCTCTTTTTACATCTATCAGAAATGTAACAAAGTACTAGATTTCTCCTATGCACCAACACTCTGCATAAAAAACATTTTGTTTTTCTTGTACAACGTATTAAGTGAAAAATATTAGAACAAATACTCCTTTTTCCCAGTCCTGTATGCCTCAGAATCTAAGATCAAGCATCTGGCTGATTCAATTCCTGGTGAGGGCCTCCTTCCTAGCTTTTAGGCAGCCATCTTCTTGCTGTGTCGTCACTGGTGGGCTGAGGAGGAGAGCAAGCTCTCTACTCTCTTCTTAAGTGGGTGCTAATCCCAGTATCAAGAACCCACCATCAAGACTCCTCTAAACCTAACTAACTCCCCAGATCCCCATCTCCAAATACCGTCACGTTGAGGGGTAGGGCTTCAACATATGAATTTTCAGGGAACACTTTCAATGCATAACATGGTCTGAATCACGAGGATTGTGGTGGCGATCTTCATCTCCATGTGATCAAGGATTTCTTAACAAGCAGCAAACAGAGTTAATCTGGTCCCAGTGGTAGAAGAGTAGCCCATTAGTCATCCTGGTATTTTAGTATGGAGCTATAATAACTCTGCCTGTGTGAAATCTTTGTTATATGTGAAATGCAGCTGCCACTAATTTCTTCTGCTTATTCTTGTGGCTTAAAGTATAAGCTGCTTTACATTCTTCTTAGTGTCCAACACTGATTCCATGGCCTCATTTTTAGCCCAGGGAGGAGGAACAACGGTTCTTTTGATGAATCTCTCATTCCCTTTCAAGGATTAGAGTGAAACATGAAATAAAGGGACACTGACTAATTTTCTATGTTCAAGTCTCTTTCTTCACTCATTTTTGGTAAAAAGTGTATTTATGAGTTTAATGTGCTTCTCCTTTACTCCTAATCTCTCTCAATCATCTTGCTTTAAGAGAAAAAAGACAATTGCAAACTCATTTTCTGTAGTACACATTTATGGTAGGCTATTTATTTTTAACTTTCTGCCATGAAGAAATTCCATCTTCCCAAATACTAGTCTATTTTCCTTAGAATGTTACTGGGAATGCTGTGTTGAGATGAATCCTTTAATCAAGGAGATCAACAGAGCTGGAGCTCTGGACGAGCAATCTCAGTTATTGTGATAATGAGCAAAGAATTGCAAACACCAAAATGCAAGCTTAAAGCAAAGTTTATTGAAACACAGTAAAACACTCTCAGAGGGAGAGTGGGCTGATTTCTCTGAAGTGAAATCAGCACTTCTTTACAAAACTCAAGATGCCTTTATGGGGTTTGTGGGAAGGAGTTGAAAATTGGGCTGTGTCTGAGGGACAGGATGATGTTGTTTGATTGGCAGTTTATGGTTATGTAACTAAAACTAAACTGCACATGTTCCTACCCATAATTCATACAGAAAAGCCCACTGGGGGGGGAAGGAAACCACATGTAAATTTTATTATAATGATAGCATAATGAGCATAGGGTTAACTTGACACAGTTTTAGGTTACTGGGCATGTGCCACTTTAGGGGATTTTCACCTGTGCCCTAGTTTTTCTTTCTCCAGGATGTGCTGGCCACAGACTTTACCACAGATTCCATCCATTAGGGTGGAGTTAAGGCTATCTGGGGGCTGAATTCAGATGGGCCAAGGACTGTCTTAGTGACAGCCATTTTGCTTTCCTGTTTTGCCCCTTCCAGCTGCTAATGTCTATCTACCTACCTAACAGGAACATAATTTACTACCATGAAACTTTTGAAAACTCTTGAAATACCTCGGCAATTTTAGTATCATATACCATTCCATCTTTTAATGGGCAGTGAGTAGGGGCAAATTTACTTGCAATAAGAATAGCATTCAATTAATTACATCCAAGAAAAAGTGTAGCAATATGCAAACATGGCTAAAAAGTAATGAGTTGGACCCACAGGTCATGCATAAATTCTGCCTTTTTAATTTGTACTAGAGTAACTTGTTTGGGAAATTTAATAATAATAGAACATTCATTTGAATATGTTAAGTTTAAGTGATTAATATAGGCGAAGTTAGGCATTTACTGAAGACATTTTTAGTCAACGTAGAAAGGTATATGAGAACATTTGTGTTCATTGTAGGTCAATTCCTTATCTAAAGGTCTCATCAAAGTACAATTTTTGTGGTTAGGCGGCATTTTATTTTGCTATTGCTTTGAGAATGGGTTGAAGCTATTCCAAAGACTAGTTTCTATGTACCATGTTCAAATTAATTAAGTCATATTCAAACAGAAAGTTTTGTTAGAGAAATCTCATGTGTATTTATCACCAAAAGGAACTTTGATGAAAATAATGAGAAAGCTAGCTATATAAGGACTATATAACTAAACAGCTAAAGAAGTTGAAGGTAATGAAGCATCCACAAAAATAGATATTCTAAAATAAACCTAGTATTATGGATATTCTTCCAAATCAAAATCTAAGAAAGAGAAATTATGTCTAAATATCACATTATAAGTTTTATATAATTAAATAGGCATGTCATAAAAGCCTAGATAAGTGAAATTTTAGATATTGTTTCTAATTATTACAATCAATTAGACATTTATTCAATAACCCACTTTCCAGTTTTGTAAACTGAAAGATACAATATATTTATAATTGTTTTCAATTTTCTGTTTCGGTAAAAACACTTCCATAGAATGTGTCTTCTCATTCATTATCTCTAAACTGTGAACAAACTGTTTTAACTTTTGTACTTATTTTTAATCTAAGAAAAGTGATAAAATTGACCTGCTCAAATGAAATCTAAACTCTGAGTGTGTTTGATAGCCATATTTAATTGAATACAACCTATGTATTTAGTACTTTTCATACATTTTCTCTGCTTTTTATTATGCTCATTTACAAATGAAGAAACTGGAACTCAAAGTTATATGAGTGGGCCATAGCATACAAGGAAAAAAGAAGCAAGATTCAAATGGAAATCAGATTCTATTCAATTCTGCTTCCAGAATGGAACTTCCAAAACTTTTAAGAAAATTTAATGGATGCTTAACAGATATTTGTTTTCTTACATCTTTTATATGGGTTAGTAATAAAATACATACAAATGTATGTATCTAAATATGGAAAATTTTTGATTAAACAATTTAACTTTTATTATTTAATTATATGATCACTAACCAAAGGTATAAATTGAGGAAATTGATATTTATATTCCAAATATTTCAGGATTATTATCATAGACAATAGATTTGTCATATATGAGATCAGAATCTGAGTTTAGTTTAATTATGGAAATTGGAAGCATTGGCCTCAAATATATATTAGAAATCTTATCACTTTAAAAAATATACTGGTGAACACTGGTTTATATTTTAAGGTCTCTAATTTCAGTGTAATTTGAATTTCCTCTTGTGTTATTTAGTCATATACTAGTTGATGATAATAAACTGTTTATTTTTTATGGATCATAATTTCTATTTTTGTTTTATATATGGAATGATTAAGAAGGTACTTTAGTATCTGGTGATAAAGTGGTGATCATAATTGAAAAGGCTTTGCCTTATATACTTATATTCTACTGGTTACAGCCAAGAAATGTGCATGTGTGTGTGTGCTCAAAGTGGAAAAAGTAACAAATACATATCGTTCAGGTGATATAACTGAAAATATAGCGAGAAGAAATAACCAGATGTATGTGTGACAAGGTACTATTAAAATAACTATTATCAAGAACCTGAAGGACTTGAAGAAGTGAGCATGTCAATATGTGGAGAAAGTGTGTTGTCTGCAAAAGAAACAAGTGGAAACATCCTACAATGGAATGGTTCTTGGCGTACTTAGAGTATAGCAAAAAGGTTCGTGCATGTGGGGTGAAGCAATTGGAGTAGGGTAAGAGTGGAGGGGAGAAGTAGAAAAGGAGGATAGAAATAAAAGGCAGTCAGATTATCAACTAATAGGGCAAAGACCTTGGATTTTACTCTGAGTGAAATGGAAAGCTATTGGAGAGTTTTCAGTAGAACACTCATAATGGACACGGGTTGTTTCCATATTTTAGCTATGTGGTGAATAATGCTACAATAAACATAGAAGTGCTGATATCTCTTTGAAATTCTGATGTGAATTCTTTTAGATATATATCCAGAGGTGGGATTGCTATATTATATGGTAGTTCTACCTTTTAAATATTTTTTTAGAATCTCTATACTCTTTTCCATTGCTTCTCCCCTATTTTATATTACCACCGACAGCAATCAAGGTTCTAATTTCTCCATATCCTAACCAACACCTTCTTTTTAAATAATAGTCATCCTAACAAGTGTGAAGTGATATCTCATTGTAATTTTTATTTGTATTTCCCTGATAATTAATGATGTTGAACACCTATTGTTATACCTGTTGGTCATTTGTATGTCTTCTTTGGAAAAATATCCATTCAAAGCACAGGCAACAAAAGCAAAACTAGATAGATAGTGGGCCCACATCAATCTAAAAAGCCTCTGCATGGCAAGGGAAACAATAAACATGAGGAAAAGAAAAGCTATGAAATGAGAGAACATATTTGCCCACCATATGTCTGATAAAGGGTTAATTTCCAAAAATAAAAGGAACCCATACAACTCAATAGCACAGAAACAAATAGCCCAATTTTAAAAACAGACAAAGAACTTGAAAAAACATTTCTCAGTTTCTTTATCTATAAATAGGAAAAAGCAATATTATCAAACCACCATGAAAATTTAATGTAAAGTGTAATTTTATATAAGAAAACATTTTATTTTTGTTCTTTTGAAAACATCGGCAAGTTTTGATGATCTGGTTAGACTAATACTTGATAAGATTATGTAGTGAAAAATCATTTATAACACCCTTCCTTTCCAATGTCTTTTCCTTTTTCTATGCTTCCTCATATGAGTGAAATCACACATTCTTTGGTACCCCCCCTAAGCCTGCCTTTCTACTGCAATCTCTTTCTTCTGGATCCTACTCCCTTCTTCCCAATGAAGGGAAATACTGACCATATGGAGGATTTACCATTCACATTGAAGGGAATGTCATGATATTACTTAGAGTATTCCTTCTATTTTAGAAATAGAATAGTATACATTATTTAAAATCAAAGGCTAAATTTCTAATGATAGACTTTCAAAATGATCTAATACCTCATGGAAAGAAAGTCTTAGATACTGGGTCAGGTGAGCTACCTTTCTAAGTGATCTAAAGGGTTTTGCTAAGAATATATTTGCCCTGGCTCTATTCCCATCTGTGCAAATATGTGTTTTTCTCCATCAGGCAGGAACACTAGCCTGGATTTTCTGGAGCTTAGTTTGGATGAAGGAAAGAGTGCATTCTTACTTAACCTCAAATCACACTCAGCAGTGGCTGGCTGTTTTTATAGAGTCTTATAGTCAGAGTTCATTTGAATCATCTGGGTTTCATTAGGGTTACCATTAATCTAATCACAATCTGTGTAGTTCCCAAGAGGAATAACTAATATTTAAGTCTTCCCCGGTAAGCTTATCTGTGTTTATTCTGCCTAAATTGCATCCTTGCTTGGAAGTAAGAGGGTCAGTGTAAAACATCAAAGGGCATTGGACCAAATCTGAATTTATAGCTCTACAATATCATACCTCAGTTATAGCTTACTGACATTTGTGTATGTCTTGGTGGAAACATGAGTCACAAATAATGATTAGTTTGGAAAGACTGAGAAAGTTCTCCTATAAAACAATTTGCCAACAATATTGTTTTCTAGTAAGGATGCAGTAATATAAGAACGACTAATAACTGACAGTTAACAAGTTACTAACTTCTCTGTCTTGAATATGAGAATGACTACACATACTTTGCAAGGTTACTTGAAGATCAATTTGTTAAACGGATATACTATTCCGAATACAATGTCTATTTTGAACATTACACATCAATTTTTACACAGCACCAAACCCATTTCCCTCAAACCATATGCTATCATAACAAGGTAACCCAATCATAATTTCTCCAATTTAAATGTTTTTGAGTCTTTTACTCTATACCATAGTGATTGTAATCATTATAATCTTAACACTTATGTAGCTAACCTGAAAATAGTTGGATTTAAATATCTATTTGTGTGAATTAAGTAAGGTCACCTGTGTCTTGGGTGCAGTTAAACATGTCTCAGAATCATTCATGAAGTAAACATTGATACAATAATAATAAGAAAGGCAAGAAGTAATTCTTATGCTTTTCCTTGTCTTTACAACAACAGCGAAAAAAATTACACAGGTTTTTATTACATGGATGAAGTTTAAAAAAAAGAGAAGGAAACACTGGATAGTTGATCTTCAACAGAAATAACTTCAGGAAGTCACAAAGCAGTAGATACATTTATCCCAATATAATAAAGCTATATAATCTGTATACAAATAGATACACATCTGGGAAGTAAAATGATGTAGTAGAAAAGAAAGAAAGAAAAACAGAAATGCAAAAATGATAGGTAATGACAAAAGAGCCTATTTGGAAACTGAATATATTTTTTCAGGCTTTTATGTGGTGCTTTACATTATAGTACCTGAAAGCCACACCTTCCTATCTATTTGTCTGTCTATAAACCTATAGTGAAGTCTTATAATTTTATTTTGCCTCAGCATTCATTTTGAATGTAAGTTGAACTTTCTTATGCAAGAAATAGGGCTTAGTCATCTTTGACACAGTTTTTGGCTCTCCATCTCCTCTCAGTTCCTCAAGATGGTAGATCCAGATGTCTGTCTTATACAACCACCTCCTGGTGACCATTTCCCTACAGGAAGCTTGGTACAACCTACTTGAGTCCCCCACCAAGCCCCATATCCTCACAAATATGCTATAGTGACCATTTCTTGGTGACATCATGATTCCATGGAACTTGCACCTGCTTGCTATTAACTTACCAAATAGAACTCCATGCAGGGAAACCTGCTTGGGTAACACGCAGGACCCCATCAAAGTCACTGGGCCTCAGGTCCCTCCCTCCTTCTCCCCATTCTTGCTCCTCACCTTCTGGTTGAGCATGCATGTTCTGAGTGGCTGTCCCCTTCCCCATGGCCCTGTAAGGCATGCTGCCCTCTTTCTGGGAACTGTAATAAAAAATGCTTCTTCAGAGAGTAGAATGATAGATACAGAGGTAGGGTATTTGGGAGGAATGCAGAGATGATAGACAAAGGGTACAAAAATCTAAGTTAAACAGGAGGAATAAGTTAGTTTTCATTGAGATCTATTGCACGGGGGTAAATACAGTTAATAATAGTGTATTGTACATTTCGATATTGCTAAGAAAGTAAATTTCAAATGTTCTCAAAACAAAAAATAATAAATATTTGAGGTCATAAAAATGATAAATATTTGAGGTTGATTGAATTATTTCACATTGTTCTCAGAAATCATAATATCATTTTGTACCCCATAAACATACACAATTATAAATTGTCAATTAACAATACAATTTTTAAAAAGCAAAAGCAAGTATTATAGAAAAGATGCTTCTCTAATTTCACGTGTTTCGGTGTGCTTCTTCCTCTGTGTCTTATTTGATTGACATGCTTAAATCTAACTGTCTTCGCAGTCAGGGCTCTCCCAGAGAGTAGCTATCTGAGTAGAATAAACTAGACATGGGTCAGACAAGAGCCACAAGGGTATCTGCCAGTATAAATAAGTTCCTGTGAGAGGGACACCTGATTACAGGTCAGACATGTAGGCACTAGAACATCAACCTGGATAAGGAAGTATCCTGTGAGAGGCACACTGTAAACATCCATGATCATCTCTCCCGGAGCCCTGGCAGGGCAGAGCTGGAATATATAGCCACTTTCCAGAGACAGACCTGAAGACTAAGCATTTGGGAAACGATATACTTTCTACTGAAGATAAGACTAGAACAAAAATGTGGCAAGCTTGAAAGTATTTTGAGTATATTGTTTGCCATTTAGCACACCCTGTTTTCAAATTGCTAAGAGAGTTTATCATGCAGTTTCTTAATGTAGAATGTTATTAGATAATGATGGGTAGGAAATGAAGCCAGGCATTCATATAAAGTTCTTTCTTGAAAGAGTTATTCTTTTGCAGCTTCATTGTTATGTTGGAAGAATCAGGATTTGTCTCTGCTGAAAGAGATTCTTTAGTCATGTTATTTACCTACAGCCTTTCCCTTTCAAGCCATTTCTGATTTTGACCTTAGTCTGAGCCAGCAATTTGGATCAGCTCCACTTAAAATGGGATCTGTTTACACTTCCCTATTTTAATCAGCCTTAGAGTGAAATTGGAATGGAATGCATAATCATTTGATGATGCCAATGTTTGCCAGTCTGTCTCACCAGCTTGAGTCCATGGAAGACATGATTTTGAAGTAAAAAGGTTACTTCATTTACTAAGCAAACAGAGGGAGGTAAGTAGTATTTTCCCACAAATGTATAAGTGGTTTCTTCCTTCACATACTGGAGAAAATCACTGACTGAATTCTCCACAGTAATGTTCCAGGATTCATTTTTAATAAAGTTGTTTATTTCAGAGTATAAGCTTCACATTTTTACAAAATACAGAAACCAGCACAGGAGGTGAAAAAAGCTGTTCTGCTGTAATAGTGTAATTTGTTTCCTGGCCATTAAATGAGAATGCTGAGATTTTAATTCCACTATTTGGTTTCCAGCATCTACTATAATTAATTTTCTCTTATTTTGTTGCTATAGAATCAAATGGAAACTAATGATGTGGAACCCAATGTTGTCAAGGCTGTGATGAGCTTCATCTACGAGGTGGGGAAGCTCCTCCATCTGACAAAATGGCAGATGACTTGAGTAGGTTCTGACAATGCTGGGGTCCTGTGCCTTGTGGCAATGTTCTGCTCGAATTAGACCACCTAGGGATTGCAGTTCCCAACCAAAGCTGTTTTAAATCTTTCACTCGCTTGCTGCTGTACTCCTTTGTCAGCTTCATAACATATTAACTTTTTTATATGGACTTTCTTTATCTGACTTTTTAAGAACAATAAAGTTTATGGCATCCTAATAAATGTTTCAGTGTCTCTTGATGCCATCACATTGACATGTAAAGGTGTTTTTAAAATCACCATAAAATTGATTTTATAGATGTAATATTCTAACTGATGAAAGAAGATTACGAACCTTTTTCTGATTCTAAAATATTTAGCAAGAGGTCATTTAATTTCTCAGAAGGCAAAAGGAGCACTAAACCAAAATACTTCTGTTGACTATTAATAGCAAAAGAAAATCTCTTGATTAGGTTGACGTGAGAACAGTTGAGAATGTGACTATGTCATTTTAGAGCTTGTGAAAATCAGAGAAAGGAATTTGGGACATTGCTGCAATAAGATACTTCTCTAACGCTACATAGATAGTCAAGAGAGTATTAAATTCAAACTTATAAAGGCCAATAAGGAGAGATTGATATAGATACTAAGAGAACTCTTTTGAGAGCTTAAGAAATCTTGAGATTCAACAATCCTTTGTCACTGGAAATTCTTTTTTTTTTTCCATCACTGAAAATTTTAACAGGAATATTATTGAAGGTAACCCTGTGAAAGTTATATCTGAACAATTGAGGAAGAGTTAGAAGTGATATGATGAGGGAGAGGAGGGGAGAGAAGCGTTTCAGAAAGAAAAAAGAACAAAAGAATACGCCGTCTTGGAGGAATCTATGAGAGACCAATATGGATGGAATGTAGTTGTAAGAAAAAGATCGAATGGTACAAAAAGAGAAAAGCAAGGACGGGAGAGACAAGATTTTGCAAGCCTTGATGTAGGCAGTTCTAAAGATGGTTAGCCTTTATTTTAATTGCAGTGGGAAGCCTTTGACAAGTTTTAGGATGGGAGTGGCAATATCAAATTTGAAGTTTACTAAGGTCATTCTAATTGGATTCTGGGAAATAGCTGACAGAGAGAATGCTAAAAGCATGGAAAGCTGTGAGAAATCCGTTGTAATATCCTTCACAAGCAAAGGTGATGTTTTCAACTAGAGTAATATCAGTAGAAAAAGAGAGAAGCAGATGGATTCAGTTACTTAGAGGCCAAAGAACAAAATTTAATATGAAGGCATAGGAAGATATCTTATCCCAGGTTCTTTTGAAAACAGTCTGAGGAGGACTAAATTGTTGATGCTTTATTTCAGAAGTACACCTGCAGGACAATAAAAAAGGGAATGAGGTTAGGAAATAGCCACTTTGCAGGGGCTACACTATTAATTACCTTTCAAGATGATCTCTGAAGAGACGCAGGAATTTGCCCTGTAGCTATATTCACTGATCTAATAAAACTTCTCCAAATGGGTTCCACAAAGAAACTGCTGAAGACTTTTTTCACAAGAGTGAGGGGAAAGCGAATTTGCCTAATTTTCCCCCATTCTTGTTTCACAATGGTCAAAATCCTCTCCATATGGAGTATATTCCCCTACAATGCTAAAGGGATATAAGAACAGGCAACTAATTTTATGTCCAATACAGTCTTAAATAAATTCTACTTGAGCAATGGGGTAAATGGTGGTGTCATTTACCATGATGAGAAACAGGGGAAGAAGTTTATGCTTTGCAGATTAGCTAATTAATGTTCTCCACACGTGAAATTTGAGATACTCATGAAATATGTAGAATACTCCAATGTATATCCAAGAAGAGGAATTAATAAGGTTCAAAGCTCCGAGTACAGTTGACATATTGAAGGCAATTGAAGCCATGGAGTGTGCAGGATGTATCACCCACCACCAGTATCAGTAAGAGAGCTTAAATAAGCCAAAAAAGACCAAAGGAAAAATACTGAAAAATATTTCAATATTTATGGTTAGTTAGAAAATAAGAATTTAAAGAAAAAAGTGAACAGAAAGTTTGAATAAAGCCACAGGTATGTCTGATCAAAGTGACAAAAGGTAAAAGTATAATAATGATGCAGTGATTAGCTATACTGAACACTGTTGAAAGATTGAGAACAGGATTCAGAAACACAGAGGCCACTGAAAATTTTAGGGAGTTATGACAAGTCATGTATATGGAATTCAGGTTGAAATTGTCTGGATAACAACTGAGAGGTAGTGAAATAATAAAAACGACCAAAGACATCTAGTTGAGTATTTGTTTTAACAAGAAAGAGACTAGAGCATGTTTACCTGCTAATGGGGAAAAGGCAGTAGAAAATGAAAATTGAAAATAAAAATTTATAATCAAGAACACAGAATTTGTGAAATGTGAAAAAATATATATTTACAGCCCAGCTAGATAGGTTATTCTTAGGTAGCAGAAGAAACACATCCTTTATTCTTTATTATTAATATAAAAATTATAGGAGAAAGAGACAAATGATATATATATATATATGTCTATTTGATCTTTCTTCCTGATTACTGCTGTTTTTAAATATTCTTTTCTATGAGGCATGAATACAGAGAATCTGCTAAAATGACATAGTGACTCTGAAGCTGGCCCTTCATTTTGAAATGAGTAGAAATATTTGAAATATTTTTGATGCAATGGGAAATTATTGGAATACAGATAAACATAGTTACCAGGCACATTATTGAGGTTTCTGATATGGGTTGAATTATGTTCCCCCACAAAAAATGTTGCAGCCCTTACCACCAGTACCTCAAGATGTGACTTTAGTTGGAGACAGGGTCTTTATACAGATATTCAAGTTAAAATAATGTCATTAGTATAGGCCCTAATCTAATATACTTGGTGTTCTCATAAAGAAGAAAAATTTTGACAAAGAGAAATATATGCATAAAAGGAAGATGACATGAAGACACACTGGGAAAAGACAGATTTCTTCAAGCCAAAGCCAAGGAGAGAACTCTGGAGATTTTCCCCTCACAGTCCGCAGAAGGAACCAACCCTGTTGACATCTTAATTTTGGGCTTCTGTGCTCTAAAACTTGAGTCGAGGAATTTCTGTTGTTTAAGCCACTCAGTTTGTAGTACTTTGTTAAGGCACCTCTGACAAACTGAAACAGTGGTGTGCATAAATTTATTGTCACGATCTGCCCAACAGTGAGATTTTCTTCACAGCATAACAAGAGGTATGCATTTTGCACTCCTCCAGTGTAGGTTTTGCTCATAGGTTTAACAAATGGTAAAAAGGACAAGAGCACTGAGAATGTTGTTAAGAATGAATCCTTAATCTTAGGAACCACAGATCTAAACAGAAAAGGAGAAAAAGTCAAGAAGCCCTGAAGCATACGAAGACAGTAAGGATTCTAATAAGGTAAAAAGAATTATATAAACAGAGATTATTATTACAAGGTATAGCCAAGGTGGAAGCACTTCGGCAAAAAAAATGAATATGTGTATATGTATATATATATATATGTTTTGACTCTAAAAAGTCAAAATATACATAAAATAGGGAAAGCATGAAAAAACTGTTTTCCAGTCCGAATTCAAAAGTCACTTCCTCTTTGAAGCCTTCCAGATTTCCATAGTAAACTCAGTCACTTCTTCCTGTGCATGTCCTCAAATATGCATTTCCTTTTAACTGAACTTTTCAACTTGAAGCATGTTTACTCAAGATATGCTCTCTGATGTCACAATCAGGTATGAAGACTTTCTGTTGTATAACATTAGGTGCCTAGCACTTACTAAATTGTATTAAATGAAATACCGACATTATAAAAAACTAAAAAAATTGATATTTGTAACACAGAAACAAAAGAAATAAAGATAATGGAAAGATCAGGTCTGCTGTTCAGACCTCATGTTGTCGTGTTAGCAGATAATGGAAAGTAGAATTACTCAACTATTTTGCCTCCATCTTTTCTGTCAACAGGAATGAACATCAGGACGAAACTCAGACCCAACTATTGAAAGAGTGAATTGAAGCCTGATATAAGTGAGGAGATAGTATGAAACCAGGTAACTGCTCTAAATGAATTTGTCTCCTGGCCAAAATTAGTTATTTCCCAGAATACTGAGAAAGCCTAAGTTAAAATGATTGAACTGTTCTTCATGATGTTTAAAGAATTATAGAGAGTAGACAAGCTGCTGGAAAACTAGCAATGGATAGCTGTCCTGGTTTTAAAAAATAGAGGAAATTACAGATTTAAATGATAGATATTTACTGTCAGTGACTATTTGTAGCCAAGACTATGAAAGCATGATTTAAGAATAGGAACAGAGGAAAAGAAGCCTTCATAAGTCCTGGAAAAATGAGACATGCCAGATTAACTTCTAAAGCAAACCAAGTAATCTGATTTCAAAGTCATGCACTGAGTCTCCATGCTTTGGTTTATTTATTCATGTCTACGTTTTCCAAAAGTTATTAGAGAGCATATTTCCAGTTTACGTCTTATGTAAACAACTGCCTAAGAGGCAGACGTGACAATGTAGATATTTTTCTACATTTCAGCACATGATCTAATAAGTTTCTCATAATTTGATTTCAAAAAAGAGGGTAAACGTGTGCT
Organism: Nomascus leucogenys; assembly: GCF_006542625.1. NCBI lineage: Eukaryota > Metazoa > Chordata > Mammalia > Primates > Hylobatidae > Nomascus > Nomascus leucogenys. The sequence goes on along the minus strand of NC_044391.1, from coordinate 30,754,977 downwards.
ATAAGTAATACTGTAATTAGGAATATTATTGATGGTCATGTCAACATAGCATAAAATTAAAATACCAACTTTGGAACCCAGTTGCTAATAGTTGAATCCTTACTCTGCCACCATCTAAATATTTTATCTCAGGCAAAGTACTTTACCTTCCTGTGCCTTAGTTTTATCATTTATGAAAGAGGATTCTAATAATATTAACCAGAGGCATTGTTGTAAGAATTTGCAAATGTTACCTGGAGAACTCAGTATAAGATTTGACGCATAATAATCACTCAAAATGCCATTACTTTTTCTGAATTATTTAGATTGCCAATTTAAAGGGTCTATATACCTGTACTCCTCCTAAAATATATTGTTATCAATTATTGGGTAAAAAATATCAATTACCTATTGACTAAATTTAAGAATGGCATGAAGCTAAGATGTCAAGGAGTGATATAGTAACATATGAACCAAATTGTTTTTGCAACCAGAAACAGTGAAAGGAATCTTCTGAGGTAAAATGTTTGGAGATGGAAAAAAGTTATTTAATGCCACAAAATATCATACAGCATATTCAATGAAGACAGTGGTTTAGTGGACAAACCTGCCATTAAAAATTAGCGAAATCTGTTATTCATTTAAATAAAAACTTAGCTTATTCATATAAAGCACTAAAAAGCATTTTTCCATGATCACTTTACCCAGTAAATGTAAGTGTAAATATCCAGTGCTCACTTGAAAACCATGTGAATGGAAGTATATGGCCCTTGGGCCAAAGAGAGAGCAAAGAGGCTGTCTCAGCAAGCTTAATGGCAACCATTTAAATGTTCTTTGATTAGTCTAATTCCAATAGTTACTAAAAAATGTGAAGATGTATCTGTCAAAATAAATATGTCTATGTTCATAATAAAATGCATATTAATTGTATATATTATATTAAATCATATATTACAAAATGCATTTTGATATATATTTTTATATAACTAATTTTTAACATTTATGATATTGTAGAATTACATATATTTATAGAGAAGTAAAAGTGCATTCATATTTAAAGATTACATGGATATGTTAATATATTGATGTCTATTTAACATATACTTATTTTATAATTTTACATAAAAAATCACATATGTATTATTCTGTATTTTGTTAGATGAAATTATATATTTAAACATGTAAATTAAACTAAATGTATTATAAAATTTAATTTTGTTTTTAATGTTTCACTTTGTTAATATATAATTATCTATACTACTGTGTTACATTTTATTAAAATAAAGGTATCACACCTTCTTCTGGCTTTATAGATGAATATCTTTTTTTCTCTATTAAAAATTGTACCTTAAAGGAGAAAGCCAAAGTAGGGTCAGGAAATATTTTAGGAACTATCCTGTTTACTCAATACATTAATAACAAGTAAACAGTTAATACATTCTTGTTACAACGTGTTAATAGATTCAATTTATTTAAATCACATTTGTTCCTTCCCCGTCCATTGCAAAATCCCATTACTACAATCATTTCCATTAATTATTATTTTTGAGAGTTTACTTGAGCATGTGTCATCATAGCAATGCTATCAATACTGTCTAGATGATTATTGAATAAATCCTGACACTAAGAATAGTTATGATGTGTGCCAGAGCAGCATGCCATCACGTTTCTTCAAGAAACAGGCAGATGGAGAATTGTTCTTGGTTAATCAGCAGGCTACTCATAAGCTTTTCCTTTTCTTCACTCTGACCTAGCCTTACAGTTTTTTGTAAAATTAAAACCATGGCTGAATTACAAGTGAGACTGAAAAGTTGATTATTAAGGATAACATATTTTCTTTTGTGTGTGTCTTTTCTTCAAAGACAAATACCATATTCTTCCACAACACTGGTTGTGACTCTGAGCCAAAGTTGCCTGTCACAGGAAGAATACTGTATTTGTCTTTGAAGAAAAGACACAGTAAAAACAAAATATATATTATCCTTAATAATCAACTTTTCGGTCTCACTTGTAATTCAGCCATGGTTTTAATTTTACAAAAAAACCATAAGAAAAAGAAAAAGTTTTTGTATGATGTTTTTGCTTTATTTGTCTCAGTATATTTTTCAATTTCAATTTTTATTTTTTCTTTGACTATTGGCTGTTCAAGATTCTGTTGTTTAATTTCCACATATTTGTGAAATTTCCCATTTTGCTTCTGTTGTTTATTTCTTGTTTTTTTCCATTGTGGTCAGAAAAGATAGGTGGCGAAACTTCAGTCTTCTTAAATTTTATGCTTGCTTTGTAACCCAACATGCAACCTATCCTAGTTGTGCTTGAGAAGAATGTGTGTTTTGCTTCTGCTGAGTGAAGTGCTCTGTATATGTCTGCTAGGTCTTTTTGGTCTATAGCGTTAGTCACATCTGTTGCTTATTGTTTTTATATCTGGATGTCTTATTCATTATTGGAAGTGGAATATTAAAATCTGCTACAATTATTGTATTACTATTTCTCCCTTCAGTTCTGCCAATGTTTGCTACATATATTTGTGTGCTGTAATGTTAGATGCATGTATGTTTATAATTGCCATATGTTCTTGTTAAATTGACCCTTTTACTATTATATATTATTTTGTCTCTTATTAAAGTTTTTACATATTTAGCCTGATATCATAAATACTCCCAGTATCTTTTGTTTACCATTTGCATAGTATATCTTTTTTCATCCTTCATTTTCAGCCTATGTGAGTACTTAAAACTAAAATGAATCTCTTATATATCATAAACTTAGCTATTGTCTTTTTTCTAATTAATTCAGCTACTCCAGTTGTTTTGATTGGAGAGTTTGATCTATTTATTTTCAAAGTAATTATTGATAGTCAAGGATTTATTTTTAAAACTTTATTAATTATTTTCTATATTTCTGGTAATTCTCTTCTCTTTCTTTCCTGCTTTTGCTGCCTTTCTTGTGTTTCATTAATTTTTTGGATTTATATGCTTTCTTTTTTTTCTTTCATGTGTATTATATAGGTGTTATTTTATGATCACCATGGGGCTAACATAAAACAACTTAGAGTTATAACAGCCTATTTTAAGTTGATAACAACTTCACTTCAGTCACAGACAAAACCTCCACAATTTTACTTCTCCTCCCCATTTTATGTTATGAATATCATAATTTACATCTTTTCATATTAAGAATTCATTAGTGTATTTTATAGTTATTTTAATACTTTTATATATTAAATTATATGCTATAACGAAAAGCGATTTACCCATCACCATTATAGTGTTAAAATATTCTGTATTTGTCTATATATTTACCTTTACCTTTGACTGCTATACTTTTATTTGCTTTTTACTGCTGTTTAGTATCCTTTTATTTCAACTTAAAGAATTCCCTTTAGCATTTTTTTTTCCTAAGGCACATCTAGTGGCGATGAACTCTTTCATGTATTGTTTGACTCTGAAAGTGTTTATCTCCCCTTTATTATTGAAGAACAACCTTAGCAGGTATACTATTCTTTATTAACACAGTTTTGTGCCTTTGACACTTTAACTATATCGTCACACCCCTTTCTAGTGTGCAGGGTTTCTGCTGGTAAGTTATAGGCTCACAGAAATACCTTTATGTACTACAAGTTGCTTTACACTTTCTGCTTTCAAAGGTCTCTGTCTTTTAACTTTTGACATTTTGATTATAATGTATCTTGGTATATTACTTTTGGTTAATCTTTTTTGAGATTCATTGGCCTTCCTGGATCTGAATGTCTATTTCTTTCCTCAGAGTTGAGAAATTTCTGGTCATTGTTTCTTCAAATAAGCTTTTTTCTTATTTCTGTCTTTCTTTCCCTTTGAGAACTCTTACAATGTAGCTAAAGGTCCTCCCCATGGTTTTCCATAAGTTCTTCAAGCTTTCTTTACTCTTTTTCACTGTCTTTTTTGCTTTTCATTTCTCTTTCTGGATATTTTTTAATTACTTTTTAAAAAAAATTTACTGATGCTTTCTTCTTCTTACTCTATTCTCCAGTTGAACCGCGTGATTCTTCTCTTTAGTCATTGTCTTCATCAGTACCATGACTTCTGTTCAGTAATTTTTATAGATGATTTATATTATTTTATTGCTTTAATTATTTCTTTGATATTGCATTGTTCTCCTGACTACACTGAGCAGTTTTATGATGGTTTTTTTGAATTCTCATATCTTCATTTTATTAGAGTTGATTTATGGGACTGAGGTTGTATCTCATTCCTTTATTTCGAACATATTTTCCTGTTTCTTAATTTTCCTTAACAATTTCTGTTTAGGGTCTATGCATTATAAAAACAGCCACTTCTAGTCCTCAGCAACTGGTCCCATACAAAGGGAGTCTCTCACCAATTGGCCAGATAGTGATTCTGGGGACATCTCAAAAATTTATGCACTTTCAAACCTCCATCTTTTTCCTAAGTGGCACTCAGGTATCCAGACTGTGCCAGATCCCTTCAGCTCTCTGAGAGAAATCTACCAGAAGCCAGTACCTGGGGCAACACACAGTAATATTTTAGCATTGCAGGCATGGTCTAGTCTTTCTTTCCTGCTGTTGGAAGATGCTGGCATCTGTTTTTGTTTTTGTTTTCCCCACCTACTTTTCACTAAGCCAGAGAGTGGGACTAAGGCATATTCTAACTTGCTTGTTGAAACGTAAATCTTTGCTCTCAGTAGCCTCCAGGTGACTAAAGCATAGCAAGTCACACCAGTGCTCTGAGATAGGAAAGACAGAAACCAGTGCCTCAGGTAGTCTTCAGAAAAAATCAGAACATTGGATGTGTGGTCTTTTCTTCTCTCCCTAGGGAGAAGCTGGGAGCTGAGGAATTCCCACTTTCTTACTTTGAGCTGAGCCTGGAAGTGTGGCTATGGAATGTGCTAGCTTGACAGTTCAAGCCATAGTCATTTTTCTCAGTGACCTTCAGGTGACTAGAGTAAAAGGTTTTGTCAGCGATATGACAGAAGTGAGGTAGAAGTCATTTTTTCAGGCAACCCTCAGGATAATTAGGATATTGGATATTTGGTGCAGTACTTTTCTTTCCTTCATAGGGTGAAACTAGGAGTTTCCTTCTAATTATATGGCATCATGCTAGGGGTAAGATGTGAGGGTATCTCAAGTATTCCTACCAGCTTCAAGGTAACTGGTTTCATGCTAGCTCAGATGCAGAAGTTTCTCAACTAGTTTATGGATTTGTTATAAAGGGAATTGTTCCATGTATCACTGTTGAATTGATGTGTCTGCTGAGGAAAGAAGGGTCCAGGGCTTCCTTCCATTATCTTGTTGCCATCACTTTCCTTTCACACATGTGTATCTTAATTGATGTAAAAGAAGCATTTGACAAAATCCAACACACTTTCATGATACACACATTCAACAAACTAGAAATAGAAGTGTATATCTAAACATGATAAATGACATTTTTGAGAAACCTATTACTATCATATTCAATAGTGAATGACTGAAAAATTTCCACTTAATTTCGGATACAAGAAAACAATGCCTCTTTTCACCACTTCTGTTCAACATTGCCTAGTAAGAGCAAATAGAGTCCTAGTAAGAGCAAATAGACAAAATATTAATAATAATAATACTTGAGATTGGAGAGGAAGAAGTAAAATAATCTGTATTCCCATTTGAACTAACTTTATATATAGAAAATCCTAAGAATAAAAAAAAAACTATTAAACATTTTCAAAATGGTTGCAGGATAAATTTCATTACTCAAGAATCAGTTGTATTTCTAGTTATCAGCAATAAACAATCTGAAAATAAAAGTTAGATAATTTCATTAACAATATATTAAATATGCATATCATACTTAGGAAAATGTTATCCAAAGAAGTGCAAGCCTTCATAAAAATGTAAAAACAAATTACTGAAATTAAAAATATAATATGGTTTAGAATGAAATAATCCTCAAGTTGATTTAAAGATTCAAATCAATCTCTATCAAAATTTAAATTATCCTGTTTTATTTTACTTTTCACAGAAATAGAAGTGGAAAGCTGGACATAAAATTCATATGGAATTGAAAGGGCCCCAAAATAGACAAAGCAATCGTGAAAAAGAACTAGGTTGGACAATGCACACTTCCCAATTTTAAAACTTACAATAAAATTATAGTAATAAAAACATTGTGAAATTGGCATAGAGACATGTTGTTGATGGAATAAAAACAAGAGTCTAAAAAAAATATACATTTATTATCAATTGATTTTCAACAAGGATGCCAAGACAATTCAATGAAGAATAAATAGTCTTTTCTACAAACAGAAATGGTACAGTTAGGTGTCTACATGAATAAGAATGTACCCCTACCTCCATCATATACAAAAATTAACTTAAAATGGGTTGAATACCTAAATATAAGATCTATAGCTAACCATTATTATTAAAAAATAGAAACTAAATCCCCCTGAACTAGGACTTAGTAATGGGTTCTTAGATATGACCAAAAGTACAAGCAATAAAACAAACAACAACAACAAAAAAACAGATTGACTTCAAGTTAAATACCATTGTGCATTAAAAGATACTGTGATGAGGAAAAAAGATATGTTACTGAATGTGAAATATTTGTAAGTCATTTACCTGATAAAGGTCTAGACTACAGAATATATAAAGAACTCTTAAAATTCAACAACAAAGAGAGAAGTAACCCAATTAAAAAATGAGCAAATGACTTGAATAGACATTTCTCTAAAGATTTTATGAACTTTTCATTGTTTTTTAAGTTTATAGCTTTTATATTAATACTTAGCTTAAAATAAACACATTTTACAGCTGTACAAAAATATTTTATATCCTTATTTTATAAAATTTAGTCTATTATTTTCTTAGTTTTTAAACTTTTTGTTAAAGTCTAAGACAGAAACATACACATTGCCCTAGGCCTACACAAAGAATCATCATCATTGTCTTCCACCTCTGCATCTTTCTTGTCCCACTGGAAGTTATTCATAGGCAACAACATGCATGGAGATGTCATCTCCTATGATGACAATCCTTTTTCTTTGAAAAACCTCCTGAAGGACATGCCTGAAGTTGTTTTACAGTTAACTTCCTTTAAAGTAGAAGGAGTATATTCTAAAACAATGATAAAAGGTATAGTAAATACATAAACCGGTAACAGGGCCACTTATCATCATCAAGCATTAGGTAGTGTACATAATTATATGTGCTACACTTTTATAGGACTAGCATCATTGTGGGTGTATTTACACCAGCATCACCACACACATGTGAGTAAAGCATTACGCTATGATGCTACAACATCTGTGACATTGCTAGGTGATAGGAACTATTCAGCTCTATTATAATTTTATAGGACCACTATCATGTAGGCTATTCACCTTTGACCAAAATGTCATCATGTGGTGAATGACTAAATATATATATATATAAAAAATATATAATTTACTTAACATTATTAAATAAATGTCAACAAAAATGTATCTAATACCATATTTTTATGCAATAATAATTTGTACTTTCTCCTAAAATATTCAACAGTACATTTATGAAGTGCTGTCATGATAACTTGAGTCAGCAGCAGAAAGGGTTTACACTTTTATAGTGAAAATATTATAGAAGTTATTCAGACTGATTAACCATTCAGATGAATAACAACAAAACAAAAAATTATATAAGAGTAGACAAGTTGTTTATAGTGTTGTAAAATAACTCATTAAATGCCTTATTTAAATAAGATAGCTGAATAGCAAAACTGTTTGGAGTCAGATAATTGTTACCTAGGAAAGCCTTTCACTTCTCTTTGCTTTTAGTGTTTAGGTTATTATTATTTTACACATGGAGAAAGGTCAATATGCTACTGTGAGGAACAAGTAAGAAAAGTTATTGTAAAGCATTGTAAAGTATAATGGGGTATGAGTTTACACACAATGGTATGTTCATATGCATTCATGTAAATACACATATATTCATTTATGAATATCCAATATAACTTTTCTTTTAAAATGGAAATAATTTCAGGTAAATCAAATACTCTTATTTGCCTGATATTTTAATATTCGTGAAAATTTAGTGAATTTTTAAACTATACCGTATATATTAATGAGTATGCATAATGATTGGAATAGTTGAAATGACTGAAAAACATGGGTAGGTTTAATAATAAAGGCAGAGTTAAGAGTTAACATGAAAAGGAAACAGTACAAGTAAAAATTTTGGCTTATTCTAATTCCCTCTTCATTTTTAAGTGACTTTCAACAGTTGGGACTTTCATTTATTTAATTTTTAAAAACCACTCGGTATAGGAAATCATCACTTAAAATGTTCACTTTGTTTTTACTCTTTTGTTCTTATGTGGACACATGGGAGACCATAAGAGTTTTCATTGCTCTTATTTTTTTTGAATTTCAGTATATCTACATAGCTTTCTTTAAACTAATTTAAAAACAAAAATTTAGATAATTAAAAAGATAATGAAAATATATTTATATAGTTCTTAACTAATTTACTTAATGGTATTGAAAAGAATAATAGCTGGGCAGAACATTTTTTCAAGACTTTGCAATTTCTAATGTATAAAGTATTTACTTTTAAAAAGTTAATTTTTTAGTTTATTGTTTAAAATAGGACCACAGTTTTTTTCAATGAAAACGGTATCAATAGAGTTTAATTTTAAAAGCCAACTTACATAATTTTATTATAAATTTCCTGAACTTGATGTAGTATATTATTTCTAGTTTTACTATTATATATTACAATCGGCCATGTGCAATTTATATCACACTGTTATCTGCTTACCAGAATGCAAACTCCCTGATGATATATTTGATCTAAAGCATTACTGTATACATTTTTATTTATACAGAAATGAATGAATAAAATGTAACACCTCACAAACAGTATTAAAAAATTAGGCTCTATAAATAATAGTGATTCTGTGATGAAACTCTTCAGCAATCCTGCCCCGAATGCCAAAAACTGGTCCAATGTCTTCCGCCTGTTGCTCTAGGGAACAAACACTCTAGTGATATATTTCATTGTCTGGGATTATGGGATCTCCTGATCTGGGAGTTATAAGTGTGCAAAAGGCAGATACGGAGTTTACATAAGCCTGAGATGGGGAGAGTAGTGGGAGGAATTATAAAAGGGAAGAAAAGATGAGTCATATAAGGTAATTGTCAGGGCAACAAGTCTGATTAAGTATGTAGCTTTGTCAACACTCCACCACACAACTGCGTTTTGAATTCCTATCTTCTACCACTTGTTTTTCTATAAAACCACCAGCAATATACAAGCGTGTGTGTGTGTGTGTGTGTGTGTGTGTGTGTGTGTGTAGATCTTCCCTAAAATAGTTTTCCCTTCTCTTTTATTATTCTTTTTACATCTTTTTTTTTTTTTTTTTTTTTTTTTTTTTGAGACAGAGTTTCACTCTCGTTGCCCAGGCTGGAGTGCAATGGCTGGATCTCGGCTCACCGCAACCTCCGCCTTCGGGGTTCAAGTGATTCTCCTGCCCCAGCCTCCCGAGTAGCTGGTATTACAGGCATGGGCCACCATGCCCGGCTAATTTTGTATTTTTAGTAGAGACGTTATTTCTCCATGTTGGTCAGGCGGGTCTCGAACACCCGACCTTAAGTGATCCGCCTGCCTCGGCCTCCCAAAGTGCTGGGATTACAGGCATGAGCCACCACACCCGGCCTTTAAATCTTTAAAGAATAGATAAAACTATAATTTAAGACAATAGCAATGACTTTTAGACAGGAAAGTCTTATGTTTTATTATCGAGAAAGTACCTTGCCTTGTATGAGGAATGTTCCCTCATTAGAACTTAATGGGATTTTTGGAGGGTGAGAGATTAATATGGGTCTAAAGATTATTGCTTTTACAAGATTGCTCTCCGGCCAGTCAGCAAGCAGATGACATGAACAGCACAGCACATGCTGTGATTTCTGAGGATGGATCCTGAATCACAGGGTGCTGTGAGCCTGGAAAGCTGTAAGATGAGAAAAATCTAAGTAACAAGTGGAAAGGTCTCTCAGGGAGAAATCCCAGTCCACGATGGTCTTTCAAGTAGTTTCGAGCTACTTATAAAGAGACCCAGGCCTTTTTTTATGTATTTGTTTGCTTGATGTTTTGTTTACTATTCTCTTTTGAGAGCAGATTTCTTTACATGAGTAGGATTTAAGTATGTGTTTATACTGGTAAGCACATTATCACTTTTTTATAGTGGATCTTAGAGGACAAAGAGCTCAACAATAAGAACATTCATTTACTGTTCAAACTTATATGTGAAAGCATAAAAACCAGAGCTTTTGACAAACAAAAAAAAAGCCACTTTTGATATAGAAGCACATATGTTATCACGGTTATGAAAACACAAGATATTATTTAAAACATTGCATGATTTTAGGAATATTGCAAGATTAATAGTCAACACATCCTTTTGCACTAATAAATTCCCAAAAATTTACCATCTTTGGCCTCTTTAGGTTTTCATATACATCCACTAACATGGAAATTCTCCTAGGGAAGATAATAATAGTAATGATGGCTTCAACTCACTGGTTATGCCATGAAACATGTGGCAACTCATGGCTAGCCACATTTCTGCTAATTTTGCATATATGAGATTGATGGATTTATCCTTATTTTACATGTGAGAAAGTATATGTAAATGAAATTTAAGTGAGAGAGAAGTTTTATATCTCACAAAGTGAGTATTGACATAAGTAGTGTTGCAAAAATATTTTTGCTCTTTTTTAGTCTTGTTTCATTGGGCAATGTCCTTGAACATCAATTTTCACATCATCAAATGAAATCTAAAACTAGATGTTATAACAATCAATTTCATATAGGTTTTATAAAATTTAAATATTTATGCATTATTTAGAATGAAGTAAAATTTCAGTCAAGAGTATTATCTGTAGAATTATAAGTTTCTCTTTCTTGGTCAAGTTCAATGTAGCATTTTTAGCATTTGTGATATATTTTTACATTATTCTTTCAATTAATATGTTACTGTTGAGAGAGAAGAAAAAGAAAAACACAACTTTTCAATAATAATGGATTGATGTTTTAGAATAAGCAAAGCTTTTGTTGCTTAATATATCAATAAATGCAACCTTATAATAACAGTGAGCCTGTCACGTCTCTCTAAAGACTATTTCATAACCACATAAACCATAAACACAAGTATTTCTAAAGAGCAAACGTTGCTTAGAAACATTAATGTCTGAAATGTATTATATAAAGAAAATAGAATAAATTCAATAATAGGGCATTTATTATCCATTAGTATTTATTTATATAAATAGTGAAAAGTTGATCATTATAGAACTTTGACTGCCAACATGAATTAATGTTATTGCCTAATTATGTGATTATGAATATACTGTTGAAATCATCACTCAAATTTAAGTTAAACATACAGAGCTTTGTGAATATCATTATTATGAAAACAAGATAAAACATTAGGTTTTCAAATTCTTATGTGTGGCTGCTAACTGAGCTCACTGACAGATTTTGTAGACAGATAACATCTTCAAATTTAAACTCTGTATGGCACTGCCTGCAGATATTTTGTTTTCTTTTTCTTAGAGGTGTTGCTTTAACCTGAGGAATTTTTTTGCAAATTGCAATTCACAAATCCTTTGACTTCATCTTGGAGTTTTGCTATAAAGCTGTACTATATACAGGTAATCAAAAATGTTTGCATACTTTGGATATGAACTAATTAAAATATCCATTAAGCATGCTAACAAGCACACCTGTTATCATTAACAGATTTATTCTCTAATTTTATATGATTAGCACAATCACATTAAAAGGTGAAAACATGATGATAGCACCCTCTTTATGAAGTATGAGTGATTATTAGTGTAAATAGTATAAATATCAGTTAGAAATAAAAATTCCCAGGAGTTACATGCTAGTATGGTTACAGTGCCTTAATTTATGAACAATACTTTTTTTGCAAGCAGAAGTAAGGCCTTTGAATGCATTTTTGTTTTTTATTAAAGTCTACAAACAGATATTTAAAGATACTTAAGAGTATGATTATCTAATCTAACCTTTAATTTCCTCCACTTAGATTTAGAGCTATGCATGGTGGACTATTCTTTGGGTCCCCACCTCCTACTCTGCTGAGGGGTCTGCTCTCACTCTTAGATGCTTTTTCACATGTATTTGTCTCAAAATATAATTTGTTATTGTTGTTGTTTCTGAGTTGCAGATATTTATAAATTTAATTTTCAAATATTAGCATATAGATCTGTAATGCTGCTATGGAGTTTATTTGCTTGTTTGCCTGCTCTTACCTCAGCACTTGGTAAGTAAAACTAAAAGGTGAAAATGATTTCAAATATATGCTTCGTAAGTAAGTTTCTTTGCTTTGGGGCTTCTGGAGAATAAAATAAGGAAAGATTTTAATTTGCTAATAATAAGCCTTTCTACACTAGGTGTACTTACAACCATATTTTAAGGACTGGTGACTATAATACAAATATTGCGATCTTAACAGAATAAAAATGCTATACATGTTTTCATTCTAACCACAACAGGATAGATACAAATGTTAGTTGCCGATACATAATATATTACTATATTATAATTACTAGATAATCACATTTTAAGAATAGAGACATTCTTAAGTCTTGAAAGAGAAATGTTAACCTATTAGGACAATAACAAGGCTCAAAAATAGATGTATGTTTGGAGCTGGGAGCAAATGTAACATACAAGAAATGGAATCAGGAATCAGAGCCAGAAATGAGAGTATGAAGTGACCATTTCTCAATTGAGGTGTCAATCAAGAGTGAGTTGAAGAAAAAAATGCTATTTGATATCACAGTATGGATTATAATAAAGATGGGAAAGATCGCAAAGGGAAAGCAAATTTCCTGAGGAAACATGATGATGCTCGAAAGTGTTGCAATTTAATTCCTCCATGAACAGACCTCCTAATAATTCTTACCTTTTCCAGAATGAATTCTTAATAACAATAACCAGTTTTCCTCAATAACATTTTTACCAGAAATTAAGCAATAATTAAGATATTTAAGTCTTAGTCAACTGTGCTACAGACTGTGAGTGGTTAGAAAGAAGAATTAATCATCTCTGATTATAGGAGTATAAATTGAATCAGTTCTAAATAAAAAAGAGCTAAATTTAACAGTGTGAGAAAGCCACATCTTACAGATGCAGATAGAACTTTCATTTGTACTTTCACAAACCTAAAAACATGTATGAACATGACAAGAAACTTTATCCATATCAAAATTACAGGTCAATAAGCAGTTTATGAGCACAGACTGACAACTCCCATCAATGCTGTTTCTAACCCTATGTGTTCTTAAAAGCAGGGAAATTTGTGTTTTATACCTGTTATGTCCACTGAAAATACAGTAGAAAGGAAAAAGAAAGCATTTGCCAATCATAATGAATTTAACCAATATACACAATTTTAGCTTTAAATTGGGATTGATGAATAGCAATTCTTTCCTTGTGAGTGAAAAGGATAAACTGAAATAGTTGCAAGGCTTTTATGAAAAAAATATTAAAATGGCTAATTAGACTTGAAAAGAGAGGCGAGAAACAAGGTTTTCAAATAAATATTCTTCTGTATCCTCCATTCTAGGCATAGAAATGGTAATTTCACAAATATAGAAGGAAAGGAAAGTTTTTCACTGTTTATTTTATTTTATTTTATTTATTGTCTTAAAGAATCAGCCCATGTTTCATTCTAGATCAAGTGCATTTTTCTCATGTTACATAGATAGGTGTATTTGCTGTTACCTTGAACCCCCCTTCATGTGTAAAAAGAGTCAGTTATTTGCTTTCAGTCCCCATGTGCAATCTGTGAATTACAAGAATGCCAAAGTCATATACAGGGAGATAGCAGGTTTTGAATAGCATCATTTCATTCAATATTATGACATTGATGAGAAAAATAGTTGATTCCTGCTGAGGCCACTGTCTGTGTGGAGTTGGTAATGTGCTCCCCATGTCTTCATGGGTTTTCTCCAGGTATTTTAGTTTCCTCTCATATCCCCAAGACGTGTCCCTTAAGTTCATTGGCCTGTCTACATGGTTTCTTCTGAGTGTAAGTGGGTAGGTGTGAGTGCAGCCTGCCATGGGATTGCATCCTGTCTAGTGTGTTTCCTGCTCTATGCCCTAAGCTGCTGGAATAGACTCTAGGCATCTGGGACTCAGAGCTGAAATGAGTGGATTAGAAAAGGAATGAATGAATGAATACAAATTATTGTTGGATAAAAATTCAGAGAGTATAGGATAATTACACTGACGCGGAACAGCAAACAATGTGGTAGGACAACGTTCTATGGGCCATATTTGTTCATGTTTGGTTGTGGACTGTGTGGTAGTAGGAAATACTCCTGACAATTTTAGCTTTGCAAACATTTGCTTTTTTATTTAATCCACCACCACTATGACCACTGTCACTCACTGACTCAACAAAATTTGGGTAATCATCTTCTCTGCTTTCTTTAATGTATGTATACCTCTTATTTATTTCGAAGTTTAATATTAGAAGCATTTGAAGTCTCTGTTTGGAAGTTTGGTGATGTTTTTATGACCAGACTATATTGTAAGAACTTAAATTTTGTTAATACCAATTCACCTATGGGAAATTGGCTTCATTATATGTCATTTTACTTCAAGTTACAGTTTCTGAGAACCTATTATGACATTGAAGACTTACAGTATTTTCTTATCGTGAACAGTTATCATAATGTTATCCTCTACATGGGTAAATTAATATATAATTTCTCACCACAATCTTGTGAGCTAGATTGCTAAGAGCTCATAAGTTGGAGCCTACTCATGCAAAGTAGGACTCAGATGTGGATTTAATTGATTAGATACTCAGGCCAGACAGGTATTAATATTTTCTTAAAGTAATTTTCCCAAATTATTCTGATGAGCAGCCACTGCTGAGAACTGCATAAAAGTTTCCATAAAATTTTATTTTCTTTTGTTTGCAACCACACTTGAAAACGTTCTTTTCTTTCCTAATGAATAAGTCCACAGTATTGGTTTTCAAAAGAGATGTATTAAGAGTAACTCTTAAGAAGTTTTCAATGTTGAGTGCTGCCAGTGTCTTCCACGATATTCCAAATTTGAAACAGATAATGATACACTATTGCTCATCTTCACACAATAAAAACAAGTTACTAAACCAACTGTTTTTTAACGGGTTACATTATGAGAGGAGGTGATTTAAACACATTATGTGTTATATAATTAAATTTTAAAAGCACTGAAAGGATCCTTTTGGAAGGATGAAGATTGTAATATTCCATGAATTTGTTCCCTCAACAACCAACAAAGGACCAAAAAAGAAGAGAAAAAGAGAACTTAACAATATGTGCATTTTCCTAAAATTACCAAATGCTAGTCACCATCAAAACACATGCAAAGCTCTCATTAACAGTAATAGAAAGTGTGCATGCATGTGGAATTTGAAAAGAATATGCAATCAAACTGTCTTGATTATTATGTAACATTTTATATGAATGTATCTTTTATGGCTTTAGTTAGAAAAAGTGAGATTCAAATAGAATTGTCAGTTGTAAACACCATTCATATCTTTAGTTATGGACAAAACAGAAGAAATTGGAAAGGTAAATTGGTAGAATAATACATGTAATCTGAAATTCTCTACTGAAATTTTAGTGTGTGTGTACTTTATATTAGAAATTAAAGGTAATAGATAAGCAACTTATTTTTTGTTTCAGGCCTACTTTGGAAAACACATCATAAAAAGATACATTCATATACTCCTTGCCACCATTACACATATGATCCTACTGATTTAATGATTATATCTGAAATTTTTCTTTTTTAATATCTATAAATTTTAGTGAGTAATGAATGATACCAATTTATCAATGTATTAAATTTACTAATTCATTTATTCAATAAAGTTTTATTAAATAACTGAGAGATTGATAATTACTATAATAATTGAAGAGTCATATTATAATAAGAAAAATACTGTCCCTAACCTGAAAAACAAACAAAAAATATGCTTAGTATGTATGACTGTTAAACCAAACAGAAGTGATTGGTTCAACTATTTGTTAAGAACTTATTTGTATTTAATTTAAAATATGATGGATTAAAAAAGTCAACTACAGATGAGACTTGAGATCATAAATAACAATTATTTGTGTGTGTGTGTGTGTGAACATTTAATTATATATGATCACTCCCCAATAAACTGGGTTTTTCATCTCTGTATGAGTGATTTTCAGGAACAAATGTTATATTCACAATGGTGAGGCTTTTCCTTAAATTTCATTTGTAGCAAATCATATTTAAATATCTACATGTCTATATGAACATAAACATCTATATGCCTATATGATCTATATGTCTATATTATTTTATTTAAATAAAGGATATTACCCCGTTGCTTTCAATTTTCTTTTTGCTTATCAAAGAAAGATCCATTCATTATAGAAAATTAGGAAATAGTGTAAGAAAGTACAGATGTTAAAATCCTAACATTTGGGTAATATCAATATAACATGCCAGTATAATGCCTTTTCTGTCTAAATCTTTAAAAAAGTAAATATAAATTTGTCTTTATTTAGGTGAGATTACGCTGTTACATCCTGATTTTTAACTTAATATTATTATTATTATTTATTGTTTTTATTTTTAGTTTTTGAGGCAGGGTCTCACTCTGTCACCCAGCTAGGGTGTAGTGGCACAATCTCGGCCCACTGCAAACTCTGCCTCCCTGGTTCAAATGATTCTCCCACCTCAGCCTCCAGTGTAGCTGGGATTACAGGTGCACACCACCATGATCAGCTAATTTTTGTATTTTTTGGTAGAGACAGAGTTTCACTATGTTGGCCAGGCTGGTCTCGAACTCCCGACCTCAAGTGATCCATTTGCCTTGGCCTCACAAAGTGACAGGATTAGAAGTGTGACCCACCGTGCCTGGTCAAATATTATTTTTAATGTGCTATCAGGCTATTAAATATTTTTGTTTCTATGTATAATTTTAATGAATAATTTTCTTATTGTGCATGTATATCATAATTTATTTAATTCCGCTAATGTTATATTTGTATACTGCTCCCAATTTCTGCCATGTAAAAAATGCTGAAAGAGACAACTTTGTAAATCTGTGTCTCTTAAGTTCTCTACATTTTTAACGATTGCCTTTCTATAGATACCTAGAATTAAAGTTATTGAATAAAAGGAGGTAACTTTTACTTGGTTTTCCGAGCATCACGGAAACCACACTCATGGGGAATAGATTCATTTCTTCTCCCTCTTTTAGGCTAATCTTGTTAGAGTTATGATGTTTATCTACTTTGAAATTATTTATTATCTGACTATTAACTAGTCTATGAATTTATAGATTAATGACACTGCATTTGTCAATAAAATGTTTTTATCAATTTATTCTTATAAAATTTCAATATATATTCTGAGTTTATAGGTAAAGGGAGATTAATAACTATTTTTACTTTGTTATGGATTTAAATTCTTATCAATATAAAATTATCCCATTTGCCTAATAAACACTTCTATTATTTATTCTCAAACCTGCCTCCTAATTTTGTGTGTTTGGCCATTTTCTATTTTTTCATAAATTTAATTTGTTTTATTTTTTGACTTTCAAAAATAAATTTTGTTGTATATATTTGAGGTTTACAACATGATGTGGATTACATTTATTTAAGTGGTTACTATGGTAAAACAAATAGAACAGCTAAAATCTACTTATTTAACAAAAATCTAATACAATACAATTTTATTTAGCTATAGTCCTCAAATTGTACATTTAGACACACATATATGCCAATGTTTTGTCATCAGTTAAAATAATAAGGATGACAGAGTCATATAAGACATCCTTCTCTGAGGCTCCATGACACTTTGTGGGGAGCCACTCTGCTTCAGCATTATTAAAGAATATATTCTATTCTTTACTGATTTCATTTTATTTTTAAAATAAAAACTTCATTTTAATAGTAGTATCAATTCAAACTTTGCTTTTAATCAGAACATCCTTTCCTTTAAATAGAGGATGTTAAAAGTTGTAATAACTTTTATGTTTTGAGTTGACAGCTTTCCCCTATTTATGTCTTTATTTTATGTTTCCTGTGGTTTTGTTTTGTTAGTCACAAAAATTACATATTGTTTGCTTTTGTCTTCTGCAATTATTGGGAAACTAAACCTATTTTTATTCATTCCTAATGGTTTATTTATGTTTATGATCTATGTATCAAAATGTACACTTTTGGAATAAAACAGTGATTTGTACACTTGTCTAGGTTAAATAGGAATTCAGGTTCTATATATCTATCTATATACCACCTATTAAATATCTGAAATTTGAAATTTTTATTTGGGGTATGGAATAGATTTTTATTATATAGTTATATTTAAGCTTGCAAATCTTTTCTTCAGTTATTTATTCCTTTACCATATTTTATAGAGTTTACAGTATTTAGAATGTAGAACTAATTTTTGCCATATTCTTAAACATTAAAAATATTTAAGCTTCTGCTAATTGATATCAAATCTTACAACTGCATCAACAGCATGATCTTTTTTAGATCTGCACTGTGAAATAACAGTTAAATAACATAATATTTTTGAGTTCTGAACTGTTAATTACTGTTAAATAACAATATATTTTTAGAAAGTATATCTTTTGTAATTAGAATAAAATTAGTTTTCTGAATTTTGCATTTTTTGTATTATTGTTGATTGTCTTTGTGTATGAAAATTTATCTGAGTTTAGAATTCTTTTTTTTTTTTTTTTCATGAGACGGAGTCTCACTCTGTCACCCACGCTGGAGTGCAGTGGCGCCATCTCAGCTCACTGCAAGCTCCGCCTCCCGGGTTCATGCCATTCTCCTGTCTCAGCCTGAGTAGCTGGGACTACAGGCGCCCACCACCACGCCAGGCTAATTTTTGTGTTTTTAGTAGAGATGGGGTTTCACCGTGTTAGCCAGGATGGTCTCGATCTTCTGACCTCGTGATCGGCCCGCCTCGGCCTCCTGAAGTGCTGGGATTACAAGTGTGAGCCACTGCACCCGGCCTTTAGAATTCTTTAGTTAAATCTTTGTCCTTTCAAAACTTCTAGACTGTAGCATCTTATTTTTTATTATATTACAGGAGAACTAGGTGAGCATATATATTTTGTAGTCAATATGAATATAACAATATAAGAATAACATTCTTCAAATGTTAACATTTACAAATGTTAACACTAAGTTTACAGGCTATAACTAAATCTTTATTTAAACAATTTAAACATTGAATACATTATTCTGCTCAGGGTCCTTGACTTAGGACTTTTTAACTTAGTCATAGTTTTTCAGTACATCTTGAATATTTTTTATATTAGGAAAATATTTTATATGCACACTTATAAATGTTAGACTGTATTTCTATTTCTTCATTTAGTTTTACTTGTAATTTTTTTGTTTCAATTTTTAACATTTCTTTCACTTTTTAATCTATTACCTGAGAACTTCTCATGTTTCTCCTCCACATCATAGACTAGATTTTTCCCTATATTTCTACTTTTACCTTTTACATGCATATTTTAATTCTATTAAATTCTACTCTTAATTTTTCTTCTTTTTATGACATTCATTCATTTATTATATACCTCGACCTGCTTTCTTGTGCTAATTTATAGAAGGAATAGCTATTTGCACTTTTATTAAAACAATTATATATATTTTTTTCTAAACTTTTACCTACCCTTTTTCAGGACAAAATTATTTTCAAAGATATTTTTCTCAGTATTCAAGAAAAGTCCTACTAGGTTTTGTTTCTTGTCGAATCTTTTCATAGGTCAAGGAGATTTTTCCTATATCTTACACAAGTGTGTATATATATATATATATATATATTTCGGATTTGTGTTTTTTCCTTCAAATATGCAACTAGGGCTATCAGGTCGTACATTGGTGTACTTGTGCAACCTGATAACTTCTCATATAAATAGTCACATGGTGTACAGCTGCAACAGTGTGGTAAAATCACGTCGTAATCTATCAGATTCATGAACAATTCTGGAAAGTAGGAGTAAGTCTAAGGGTTTTCACTGTGTTACCGAAAAAGGGGTCTTCTTCCAGACTCCAAGAGCGGGTTCTTGGATCTCGCGTGTGTGAGTCGCAGAGTACAGTAAAGTTAACACCGTTTATTAGAAATCACTTTATTACAGAGTAAGGCATCCCCAGAAAGCAAGAGAAAGAAGGCCGCTACCTTAAAGATAATGCTTGCTTATATAGGATATTAAGGCTAAGAATATTGTACCTCATTATAAAAGCTTGTTCTCAGCTTGTGACAGGCTATTAGTATTGTTATTTTCCTGTGTAACTATCGAGGTTAGCAAGACTTTACGAGTGTACTATTATTTTTAAGAAAACTTAAATTATTAAATGCTTCTTGTTCATAAAATATCAAGAAGTTTCCATAAGTTCTGAGTCTTTATTTATTTAGTTAACATAATTAACTCCTTCCCTCAACCATAAACATCTGTGACCAAGAGTGCCTAACCCCTCTGAGAATGTATCCCGGCAGGTTTGGCCTCATCCAGCCTTTATTCAAGATGGAGTCTCTTCTGCTAGGACCCCCTGACAACTGTGCAACGTAGTACATGAAAGAATGAGCATTCTAGCTTGATTGCTTCCCGTTCACCCCCATCAAACCAGGTCTTTAACTTTACCTGAAATACAAACATATTCGTAATGCAATAAGCCTGGCCCTAATGGCTCGCGCCTGCAAATAATCTCAGCTACTCCTCAGGCTGAGGCGAAAGGATCTCTTGAGTGCAGGAGTTTGAGACTACCGTGGTGCTACTGCACTCTATCCTGGGTGACAAAGCAAGTATTGTATCTTCACTACCTCATCAAAACATAATGTTACATTTTGGGATTGGCAGTTTCTGAATAAATAAATAAAGTGAGAAATGGATGAAAAAGCAAGTGGTGAAGGGAAAGCGCAACTTTGATTTCCTCAGAGTATGACTTCAAATCTGTCAACTGCTTTTTTTTTTCCCAATGATTATAATGCATTTTCAGTTCTAGCAAACACACCACTTTATATGAGATTTAGATTTAATTAGCACTTTATTCCCTGTCTGAAAAACCAAAACTAACATGGTTAATAATTTGCATATGTTGTAAGAACAGACTTCCTTCTAATTAAAAAATGGTCTAGCAATTGTCTCCAAAATATTTTATGTCCACAATTGGACTACATTAGTGGGCTGTTGTATGCTCCAGCTTGGAAATATGAGGCACCGGCAAAAGTGCTGAGGACAATAGAAGATGAAGCTCTGGGTCTTTATTTTCTCAGTTGTCTCCCAGTCAAGTGACCATGGGTTTGCTGCATTCCTCCTTTAATGGCTATAGCTACTATGTGTTACCTCTTACTATGCAGTTCATTCCTGCATTATGAGGCTAAGGCTATTGACTCATGTCTTGTTGTCCTAAACCCATCCACATATATGTAAATAATCTCTTCATTAAGCTGTCCTCAAACTACCTATTTGAATGTGCCATATATTACTCGCCAGGATTTTGATTGGCACAGTGTTTTAGAAAGAGAACATGCTATCTGGAAATAGCATTGATATGGCTTTCCTGTGCCCCCGCCCAAATCTCGAATTGTAGCTCCCATAATTCCCTGCTGTTGTGGGAGGGACCCGGTGAGAGGTAAATGAATCATGGGGCGGGTCTTTTCTGTGCTGTTCTCGTGATAGTGAATAAGTGTCACGGAGATATGATGGTTTCATAAAGGGGAGTTCCCCTGCATATGCTCTCTTGCCTGTTGCTATGTAAGATGTCCCTATGGCCTTCCTTCGTTTTCCAGCATGACTGTGAGCCCTCCCCAGCCATGTGAAACTGTTGAGTTAATTAAACCTCTTTCTTTTATAGATTGCCCATTCTCGGATATGTCTTTATTAGCAAAGTGAGAACAGACTAATACAAGCAAGAACTCTTTTAGAAGCTAAGCCTGATCAAGTTGCTTAATATCACTGAGCTTGTTTGTTCATCTATAACTGTGTCAAATAAAACTAGCCTGCAGAGATGTTGTGACAAGAAAATGCACATAAGGCACTTGGAATATGGTAGCCCTCAAATAAATAGTACCTACTATTTTTTTAATCTCTCAGTAGCGAAATAATCCTAGTAACTAAGAATAAAAAAACAAATGCATGTGTATATATGTAAAGATAAATATTATCTGCTATCTAGTATTCTCTACAGGATTTTTATTAAATCTTTAATTCTATTCCCAACACAAAGGATATGAAATTGTTTTCAAACAACATTTTATGGAAGAATCAGAAAAGCTTAATCCACAGTAGTGGCTGTCATTTGTAATAAGTTACGTATAACAAAAAATAAAACTCAAAACTGCTGTGAAAATTATATCTAACAAAGTAACAGAAGTACAAAGTTGTAAAATTCATTAAATATTTTCTAGTTGATGTATCCTACTACATATAACAAAATTATAAATTTGTTGCTATTTTTCATATTTCCTTATAGAATGATCTTAAATAATGGATCAAAGTGGTGTATTAGCTGAGATTTCACAATGGAATATAGATTTTTACTTTCAGGCAATATTATCTTCTTCCAATCACCGCCAGCCATGAACCACTTCTAAAGCATTTACTGCATAAAATAACAACACTGTGACACTGGCATTAGGTTAAGTCAATAATGGTAATGTAAACTTAAATATTAGTATTGACATGGATTCTATTAATATGTTATACATTCCCTGACATGCATGAGCGGAGCTTTGATTTTTCTACTTCTGAATTTCAATATTGTTGTAGGTGTTGGAGATCTCTTTTAACTTTATGCCTAATTTGGCACCCAACATCCTTTCACTATTGTAATCTTAAATAGCATGCACATACCCACTTCAGCCTAAACACACCTCATGTTAGGGATCTTTTAAAGAGCAAAATGCATTCTCCAAGACTAGCCTGGGCAACAAAGCAAGACTCTATCTCTTAAAAAAAAAAAAAAAAGAGTTTAAAAAATTAGATGGTTGTGGTGGCAACCACCTGTAGTGGTAGCTATTCAGGACACTGAAGATGGAGGATCGCTTGAGCCCAGGAGAATCACTTGAAGTTCAGACAATATAGCTCCATCTCAACCATTACATTATGCTTTTCTCCAAATTCAGTGGTATGATTTACTTTTCATAGTGTTCCAAAATAAAGAAAAATTACATGCCCAAATGACAAAATATGGTAAACCCATGTTATATGGTATTCTATAAAATGTTCTCAAGTCAGCACTTTCTTTCAATTATAGTAAAATATTCATCATTATTTTGGCAACCCCAAGGTCTAGAAGTACCCTCAGACTTAACAGTGTATTTGACATATGTAGAAACAAATTTTTTAATATTATAATTCTCTTAAAATTTTAATGTTTATTTGAAATAAAATAGTTTTATATTATTTATAATATTTGCTTAAATAGAATCCACATTTTATTTCTTGAATATATTTTTAGAACACTACATGACTTTAGCTCAGGAAACAGAACTATTTTGTTTCAAAGAGACAATAAAAAGGATATTGTGTAATGGTAGGTGAAATTCCATCTCTAGTGTATTAAACCTTGGGACTGGGAAATACCTCATAGGATTTCAAGATAAAACTCGATTTAAATCACCATAGAAATATATATACATAATTGTCCAGTATTGGGATACAATCTTTCTTATACCATAGAAACGTGCATTCCATACTCTTAATCACTGTTAGTGTAGATGGATTTGAAAATAAAATAGTGGTTACAGAAAGTAAAAATCTTCTTAATAAATTATTAGCAGGCTAGATAGTACTAAGAAAAGTAATGTCTAGGATTTAAAGAATTTTTAAGTAATAATCTTAAAATTTTAGTGTTTCTTAGGAAGTTGGAAATATAAAAAATTCATTTATATTATTCTCTTTATGATTTTTTACTGATTAAATATCAATAGGCAAAAGCAAAGAGTTATTATTGTTGGTGTATCTGATTTGACTTTCACAATCACTATCAGATATAAAAATTCTTCGAGTAATCATGGATGACATATTTTATCATTTTTCTAGATGTAAACATAATATATGCTCATTGTAGAATTGTGGAAAATAATAGGAAATATGAATATAAAAACAAGACAAACTTATTTGCATGTCTGTTATCAAAATAACTTTTTAATGTCTCAGATCACCATAAGAAAATGTTCAAACTGGAATTAATTATCTCCCTTCTACCTTTTTGTCCTACACAGCCCATGTCCTTACCCTTCTCATGGCTGCTGAAGAAGAAACCTAGGAATTAGGTTCAGTTATTCCTAGCACCTGATCAATCACTAATTCTTTATTCCTACTTGTCCCTATCATTTACTCAATCACTAATACCTACAGATACATACATAGAAATATCTAAAATTTATTTAACATCTCTCAATGCCTAAACCTGAAATAGTGCAGTTTATTAGGAATGCTTTTGGTAGAAAAAGTGAAGATTAGAGAAATTCTTCTAATGTATTTTCTTATTCTGATCTATGTTTGACATATATTTATAATTCTTGCTTTTCAATTTCATTAATACTATTAATACAGAATGACATTAATATAACCAAGTACATCGACTTAACATTGAACATGAGTATTTTAATACTATAAATATTTTTTTAAAATCTTTGGCCAGGCGCGGTGGCTCTTGCCTGTGATCCCAGCGCTTTGAGAGGCCAAGGTGGGCAGATCACCTGAGGTCAGGAGTTCAAGACCAGCCTGGCCAACATGGTGAAATCCCATCTCTACTAAAAATACAAAAATTAGCTGGCCGTGGTGGTGGGCACCTGTAACTCCAGCTACTCAGGAGGCTGAGAAGGAGAATCACTTGAGCCCAGGAGGCAGAATTTGCAGCGAGCTGATTTGAACCACTGCACTCCAGCCTGGGCGACAAGAGTAAGACTCTGTCTCAAAAAAAAAAAAACCCAAGAAACATTGTGTCAGTTTTGTCAAGTTAATCTTTTTTAGAAAGCTGTAGTTTATTTACATATAAAAATTAATCGTATGATTAATCACATTAACACAATAAAAGGGATGACATACAGGATTATCTCAACAGATTCCGAACAGCATTATGATAAACTTCCATACATGATAAGAATCATTACTACATTGGGACTATAAGCAACTTCCTTAAATCTGATAAAGCATATCTTTAAAAACTCCCCTAAACTTTCTATTTAAAGGTAAACTGTGAAAGCATTTTCTTTGATGCTTTAAATGAGTAAAGATGTCTGCTATCATCTTTTCTATTATAAATTTTGCTGAAGATTGTAGTCAGTGCAATCAGACAGTCAAAATAAATAAATTGTATGCAGGCAGGAAATGAAGAATTTTAACTGTCATAGTAAGCAAACAATTTGAGTGTATTTATTATTATTTTGTAGTAAAACTCCAAATAAATATATGAGTAAATTATTAAAGTTAATAACTTACTATCATATGTTTACTAGATACAAGATCAATATATAAAAATCTATTGGTATTCTATGCAAACCCTTAGTAAATAATGGTTTTAAAAAATAGCTTTTAGACTAGAAGAAAAATATTAAAAACCTAGGAGTAGACCTAATTAAGAATGTGTAAGGTCTCTACACAGGTTGTAGAATATTATTAAAAGATATTAAAGAAGACCTCAATAAATAGAATGATGTCAACAATTATAAAGAGTCAATATTAAAAATAGATCAATTCTCCCTTAATTTATTTAAAGATTTGATGAAATATGAGCAGCTTTTCTTATACGGAATTTTTTTTTACTTTCCTAGGAAAAAATACACGGAAAAAGTGTAAGCAATTGAAAATCCTATAAATCAACAGTAATTCTGACTATGTGGCACTGGTATAAGTAGTGTAAAAAAATGACTAGTGGAATGAAATAAAGTGTTAATAAAAGATAGATACATAGATACTCAGAGGAGTGGTGAAAGGATAGCCTTTTCTGTGTTTGTTATTGGGTGAATTTGTGAGATATATAGAGAAAAAGTAAAATGTAATGTCTTTACATTATTTTGAAAATCAGTTCAGATGAATTGTTGATTAAAAAAAGTGAAAAGTGGGGTAATCAAGGTGTTAGAATAAGAAATATCTTCTTGACTACATAGGAAAATATTTCTTTGACTATGAGATAGGCTCCAAAAAGCACTAACCATAAGCAAAGCTATAAATAAATTGGATGACATTAAGGGTAGAAACTTCTGAAATGAATGAGAAAAGAGATTTACAATATTTAAAACAACAAAAAGATCAATAACAAGAAGAAAAGCAAACAATTTTTTTTTTTAATCTGAGACAGAGTTTCACTCTTGTTTCCAGGCTGGAGTGCAGTGGTGTGATGTCACCGGACTGCATCCTCCGCTTCCCGGGTTCAAGCGATTCTTCCGCCTCAGCCTGCTGAGTAGTTAGGATTGCAGGTACATGCCACCCTGCCCTGCTAATTTTTGTATTTTCTGTAGAGATGGGGTTTCGCCATGTTGGACAGGCTGTTCTCAGTCTCCTGACCTCGGGTTATCCGCCCACCTCGGTCTCCCAAAGTGCTGAGATTAAAGGCGTGAGCCACTGTACCTGGCCGGAAAACAATTTTTAGAATAGGCAAGGAACTTCAACAAGCCCTTCAAAAAAGGGTGAACATTGTGCTAAGTGATATAAACGAGTCAGAGAGCTAGTGCACAATTTTATTTAAATGAGTTATCTAGATATAGCCAAACTCATGGAGAAAGAGTAGAGTTTGGGAAGAGGCTGAGAAGAGGAGGAAAAGGGAGGTTGCTGTCAAATGAGTATAAAGTTTCAATTACATAAGATGCATAAGTTTAATCTACTGAATAATGTTGTGCCTATACTTAACCATCATACAATCAATTGATCAATCAATAAGAAAAAAATCATTGAACAACTGACCAATACAATTATAAGTAGATACTTATTCTGACTGTTCATTAGATAAATACTAATTAAAAACACAATGAGTTATTATTAGTGTAGAATGTCTAAATAAAGAAAATTAATAAAAGTTTGGATTGGCTGAAACTTTCATATACTGTGGTTGGTAGGAATACAAATTGATTCCACCACCTCGGAAACTGCCAATATCTACGAAAGTGAATTTGTGCATTTCCTATAACCCAGTACTTCCACTGTACTCTATACTTACAGAAATACACATTTGTCTCAAAAGAAATTGCAAAATGTTCATTAAGTGTTATTTTTAACATTAAAAAGTTGGAAACAATTGTTCGTCAAAACAAGAATGCATAAAACATGGAGGTATATTCTTGTAATGAAAGAGTTCAGTGAAAATTAGTGAGCTTCTACTCATCAGGTTAGCTGACTCTCTTAAAAATAATGTTTAGGTAAAGAGCTAGACACAAAAGGAAATATACTATATGGCTCCATTTTTATAAAGCCAAAAACAAGCAGAACTAATATTCTTTTTGTACATGTGGTAGAAATCTGAATTTCATTTTGTGATAATTGAATGAATTATATATATATATATACACACATATATATTTATTTATTATACTTTAAGTTCTGGGATACGTGTGGAGAATGTGCAGGTTTGTTATATAGGTATACATGCGCCATGGTGGTTTGCTGCACCCATCAACCTGTCATCTACATTAACATCTAACGCCATCCCTCCCCTAGCCCCCCACCCACCAACAGATCCCTGTGTGTGATGTTCCCCTTCTTGTGTCCATTTGTTCTCATTGTTCAAATCCCACTAATGAGTGAGAACATGTGGTGTTTGGTTTTCTGTTCCTGTGTTAGTTTGCTGAGAATGATGGTTTCTAGCTTCATCCATGTCCCTGCAAAGGACATGAACACACCTTTTTTATGGCTGTATAGTATTCCATGCTGTATATGTGTCACGTTTTCTTTATCCAGTCTATCATTGATGGACATTCGGGTTGGTTCCAACTCTTGGCTATTGTGAACACTGCTGCAATAAACATACGTGTGCCCGTGTCTTTATGGTAGAATGATTTATAATCCTTTGAGTATGTACCCAGTAATGGGATTGCTGGGTCAAATGGTATTTCTGAGGAATCGTCACACCATCTACCACAATTGTTGAACTAATTTACACTACCATCAACAGTGTAAAAGTGTTCCTATTTCTCCATGTCCTCTCCAGCATCTGCTGTTTCCTGACTTTTAATGATCACCATTCTAACTGGCAAGAGATGGTATCTCATTTTAGTTTTGATTTGCATTTCTCTAATGACCAGTGGTGATGAGCTTTTTTCCATATGTTTGTTGGCTGCATAAATGTCTTCTTTTGAGAAGTGTCTGTTCATATCCTTCACCCACTTTTTCATGGAGTTGTTTCTTTTTTCTTGTAAATTAGTTTAAGTTCCTTATAGAACTGGATATAGATTGTAGATTCTGGATATTAGCCCTTTGTCAGATTGATATATTGCAAAATTTTTCTCCCATTCCATTGGTTGTCTGTTCACTCTGATAATAGTTTCTTTTGCTGTGCAGAAGCTCTTTAGTTTAATTAGATCCCATTTGTCAATTTTGGCTTTTGTTGCCATTGCTTTTGATCTTTTAGTCATGAATTCATTGCCCATGCCTATGTCCTGAATGGTATTGTCTAGGTTTTCTTCTAGGGTTTTTATGATTTTAGGTCTTACATCTAAGTCTTTAATCCATCTTGAGTTAATTTTTGTATGACGTGTAATAAAGGTGTCTGATTTAGCTTTCTCCATATGGCTAGCCAGTTTTCCCAGCACCATTTATTAAATAGGGAATCCTTTCCCCATTGCTTGTTTTTGTCAGGTTTGTCAAAGATTAGATGGTTGTAGATGTGTAGCATTATTTCTGAGGCCTCTGTTCTGTTCCATTGGTCTATATATCTGTTTTTTTGGTACCAGTACCATGAAGTTTTGGTTATTATAGTCTTGAAGTATAGGTTGCAGTCAGGTAGCGTGATGGCTCCAGCTTTGTTCTTTTTGCTTAGGATTGTATTGGCTATACAGGCTCTTTTTTGCTTCCATATGACATTTGAAGTAGTTTTTTCTAATCCTGTGAAGAAAGTCAATGGTAGCTTGATGGGGATAGCATTGAATCTATAAATTTCTTTGGGCAGTATGGCCATTTTCATGGTATTGATTCTTGCTATCCATGAGCATGGAATGTTTTTCTGTTTGTTTGTGTCCTCTCTTATCTCCTTGACCAGTGGTTTGTAGTTTCCCTTGAGGAGGTCCTTCACATCTCTTGTAAGTTGTATTCCTAGGTATTTTATTCTCTTTGTAGCAATTGTGAATGGGAGTTTACTCATGATGGCTCTCTGTATGTCTATTATTGGTGTATAGGAATGCTTGTGATTTTTGCACATTGATTTTGTATCCTGAGAATTTGTTGAACTTACTTATCAGCCTAAGGAGATTTTGGGCTGAGATGATGGGGTTTTCTAAATATACAATCATGTTATCTGCAAACAGAGACAATTTGACTTCCTGTCTTCCTCTTTGAAAACCCTTTATTTCCTTCTCTTCTCTGATTGCCCTGGCCAGAACTTCCAATACTACGTTAAATAGGAGTGGTGAGAGAGGGCATCCTTGTCTTGTGCCAGTTTTCAAAGGGAATGCTTCCAGCTTTTGCACATTCAGTATGATATTGGCTGTGGGTTTGTCATAAATAGCTCTTATAATTTTGAGATATGTTCCATCAATACCTAGTTAATTGAGAGTTTTTAACATGAAGGGGTTTTGAATTTTATCAAAGGCCTTTGCTGTTCCTATTGAGATAATCATATGTTTTTTTGTCATTTGTTCTGCTTATGTGATGGATTACATTTATTGATTTGCATATGTTGAACAGCCTTGCATCCCAGCCAGAAGAGAGTAGGGGACAATATTCAGCATTCTTAAAATACTTTCAACCCAGATTTTCACATCCAGCCAAACTAAGCTTCATAAGCAAAGGAGAAATTAAATCCTTTACAGACAAGCAAATGCTGAGAGATTTTGTCACCACTAGGCCTGCCTTACAAAAGGTCCTGAAGGAAGCACTAAATATGGAAAGGAAAACCTGGTACCAGCCACTGCAAAAACATGGCAAATTGTAAAGACCATCGACACTATGAAGAAACTGCATCAACTAATGGGCAAAATAACCAGCTAGCATCATAATGACAGGATCAAATTCATACATAAGAACATTAACCTCAAATGTGAATGGGCTATATGCCCCCATCAAAAGACACAGACTGGAAAATTGGATAAAGAGCCAAGACCCATTGGTGTGCTGTATTCAGGAGACCCATCTCACGTCCACAGACATACATAGGCTCAAACTAAAGTGATGGAGAAATATTTACCAAGCAAACGGAAAGCAAAAAAAAAAAAAAAAAAAAGAAAAAGCAGGAGTTGCAATCCTAGTCTCTGATACAACAGACTTTAAACCAGCGAAGATCAAAAAAGACAAAGGTGGGTATTACATAATGGTAGAGGGATCAGTACAACAAGAAGAGCTAACTATCTTAAATATACATGCACCTGATAAAGGAGCACCCAGATTCATAAAGGAAGTTCTTAGAGACCTACAAAGAGAATTAGACTCCCAGACAATAATAGTGGGAGACATTAACACCCCACTGTCAATATTAAACAGATCAATGAGACAGAAAATTAACAAGGATAGGCCAGGTGTGGTGGCTCACACCTGTAATTCCAGCACTTTGGGAGGCCAAGGCAGGCAGATCATGAGGTCAAGAGATCGAGACCATCCTGGCTAACATGGTGAAACCCTGTCTCTACTAAAAATTCAAAAATTGGCCAGGTGTGGTGGCAGTTGCCTGTAATCCCAGCTACTTGGGAGGCTAAGGCAGGAGAATCACTTGAACCCAGGAGGCAGTGGTTGCAGTAAGCTGAGATTGCACCACTGCACTCCAGCCTGTGACAGAGTGAGACTCTCTGTGAAAAAGAAAAAGAAAAAGAAAGAAAGAAAGAAAGAAGAAAGAAAGAAAGAAAGAAAGAAAGAAAGAAAGAAAGAAAGAAAGAAAGAAAGAAAGAAAGAAAGAAAGAAAGAAAGAAAGAAGAAAGAAAGAAAGAAAGAAAGAAAGAAAGAAAGAAAGAAAGAAAGAAAGAAAGAAAAGAAAGAAAGGTAACAAGGATATTCAGGGCTTGAACTCAGCTCTGTACCAGGCAGACCTAATAGACATCGACAGAACTCTCCACCCCAAATCAGCAGAATATACATTCTTCTCAGCACCACGTCACACCTATTCTAAAACTGACCACACAATTGGAAGTAAAACACTCCTCAGCAAATGTAAAAGAACAGAAATCATAACAGTCTCTCAGACCACAGTGCAGTCAAAGTAGATCTCAGGATTAAGAAAGTCACTTAAAACCGCATAACTACATGAAAACTGAACAACCTGCACCTGAGTAACTACTGAGTAAATGATAAAATTAAGGCAGAAATAAATGAGTTCTTTGAAACAAATGAGAACAAAGACACAATGTACCAGAATCTCTGGGGCACAGCTAAAGCAGTGTTTAGAGGGAAATCTATGGCACTAAATGCCCACAGAAGAACGTGGGAAAAATCTAAAATCGACACCCTAACATCACAATTAAAGGAACTAGAGAAGCAAGAGCAATCAAATTCATAAGCTAGCAGAAGACAAGAAATAACTAACATCAGAGCAGAACTGAAGGAGATAGAGACACAAAAAACCCTTCAAAAAATCAATGAATCCAGGAGCTGTTTTTTTAAAAAAGATTAACAAAATAGACTGCTAGCCAGATTAATAAGGAAGAAGAAAAGAGAGAAGAATCACGTAGGCACAATAAAAAAATGATAAAGGTGATATCACCATTGATCCCACAGAAATACAAACTACAGAGAATACTATAAACACTTCTATGCAAATAAACCAGGAAATCTAGAAGAAATGGATACTTTCCTGGACACGTACACCCTCCCAAGACTAAACCAGGAAGAAGAATCCCTGAATATATCAATAACAAGTTCTGAAATTGAGGCAGAAATTAAAGCCTACCAACCACAGAAAGCCCAGGACCAGACGGATTCACTGAATTCTGCCAGAGATACAAAGAGGAGTTGGTACGATTAATTTTGGAATATTTGTATGGCAAAATTTAGTGTTCTGTTTTTTTCTTTACAACTATGTGTGCTATAAATTGTTGGCAAGTTTGTAATTGTTGATGTAACAATTTATATGGTTTGAATATTTGTCCCCTCCAAATCTCATGTTGAAATGCAATCCCAAGTGTTCGAGGTGAAAGCTGGTGGGAGGTGTTTGAGTCATGGCAGGGAAGAATCCCTTATTCATGGCTTGGTGCCCTCCTCATAGTAATAAGTGAGTTCTCACTCTGTTAGTTCGTGCAAGAGCTTGTTGTTTAATGAAGCCTGTCACGTCCTCCTCTCTTGCTCCTCGTCTCGCCATATGATATGCTTGCTCCCCGCTTTGCTATCCACCATGAGTAAGATTTCTGAGGCCTCAAAAGAAGCTGAGCAGATACTCATGTCATGTTTGTATGGCCTGAAAAACTGTGAGCCGAATAAACGTATTTCCTTTATAAATTACTATCTCAGGTATTCCTTTAGAGCAGTGCGAAATGGACTAATACAATGAGCAACTATTTTAAAAGCAATAGACAGGAATACAAATTACAAAGTGATTCAGCAAAATCTTAATAAATTGGACGATGTATACAATTCATGAAATTCTTAATTATATTAATTTTTTTCTGGTCTCAATCTTTAATTTTTATAATCGCTGCTACCATTGCAGACAATAATACAAGAAAAAACCATTTTTATTGGTCTGTTGAACTATATCATTTCAAAATTTATTTGTATAGTGATCTCAGAAGCAATGCCAATTCCAATGATGAAAGATACTACTTATATTAATCATTGAATGGTACCATTTTTCATGTTTTAATTTATCAAACCCACATTAGGAATTGTGTTTTATCTCAGACAAAAACTCACTAGTAAAAGTTCTATGTAATCACAAATATTTTGAGCATAATCTAGAGATTTTTTTCAATTACTTCCTTTCCCGGATACAGGTTTATTTCACATATACAATGTGACAATATTTAACAAAAAATTTTAGATAGTGTTGGCATAAATCTAATTAGCATAAAATTATTCAACCAACAGAAAAATATGATGAAGTTTTTATGAATGTGGCTAGATTAAACTTTATATTTATTCAACATCTCAGACAGTCATAAAATAATCATATTTCTTCTGTTGAACTCCAGTAGTAAAAAGAACAAACAAAAGACAAGTTGTTAATGATCTTTATTTAGTAAATCAGAAATTTACATTAGAAACCTATAACAATAGAATGTAGATTACGAACATTAACAGATTTGATATGTTTTTGTCATTCTTTGGTAAAAGTTGCCTATGTACATGCAGCAACTAGTATGTGTGATATGCTTCAAGTTTTTGAAACTTTTCTTCAAAACCTTCACAGAAATAATTGAGGAGGGTAATATTACTTGTACTTCAAAACAGAGGAATCAGACTCATTTGAGAACTTCTCCATTAAGTAATAAAAAGAAAAGTATTCCACTCTAGATCTGTTGTGAATGTAAACCTGTGTAGTGATTTTAAACATCTTAAACTGTCTGAGTATTGAGGGAAGTTTTCATTTGACTGTTTGTAGAAGTAAAGCAGTTAATGTAAATTTAATGTACATTGGACTATTTTGATAGCTCTTTGCATTGGTCAAATAAAATTAACCAGACTGTTGATAAACCAGACACGGTTACATTCAGACTGACGTGAATAGGCAGTTCCAGCAAGAAGGTACTTTTTTCGTTTAATGCAAAATGAGCATATTAGGGGATGGTATAATCTTTTTAAAAGTCAAATACATTGGGAAAGCCTAATGAGGTGTGAAAGCTGTATGTTTCATTTTCTAAAACAATATTTTTTCTTGACTAAATTCTTGCAATGAATTTTGCAATAATAACATATGTATGGCATTTATAGTTTATGGCATTTTTAAACATGCATTTATTCCTAAATTTCACAAAATCTGTGTTAGAACAGAAGAGTGAATTTTTCTCAACTTTTCAAAGATGAGCAAGAAGAGGTCTCAAAACAGTAAAAGTCACCCAGAAGTAAAAGTAAATTACTTTTATTTCAAGATTTTGCTTCTTCTCCAAGGATATCACCTAGTTTGTGTCAAGGCTTAATTTTGCAGAATTTAAATTTATTATAATTTTTACACTTGATTTTATATTTTATCCACCTCAGAGGAGTAGAGTTTACATTATCAGGCAGATAAAATAGCTTATTCACACATTAATGGTTTTGAAATAATTCTCATTAAGGCTTACAGTATATGATGCCATATTAAATACTTAGTATGTATAAGCCCATACTGTGGTCAACACTGTAGTTTATAACATACCGGAGTCCTCATAATAACAACATGAGAAGGCATTTAGCTGGCTGGGGTGGAGCTGTTACCCTCCTATTACAACAGCCTTATTTTTTTAAAAATGATTTTTGAGTGTGTGTGTTTGACATGATTTGTTGTTGCTTCTATGGAAAGTGGCGGTGGTGGTTGCAGAGTGTAAATGTTGAGCAGCAGAGTCTGAGAAAGAAGGACAATAGGGACCTTCATGATGTCTGCCTATCTCTAAGCCACTAGGATAAAATGTGAGTCATTATGGTTTGAAGGACGAGGTATAAAGACTCATGCAGTACTTAATATGAGTTATTTTAGAAAACTCTGGAACAAGTAGAACTTGGGAGTGTGAGCTATGATACAAAAGCAAAGAAAGATGGAAAGTTTATAACAAAAAACTCCTACATAAAAATGTAGAAAGGCTTTAAATAAACAACTTAACACTATACCTTAAAGACCTAGAGACTGAACAAAGAAAGAACAAGCCAGACACAAAATTAGTGGAAGAAAAAAACTAATAAAGATCAGAACAGAAATGAATGAAATTGGCTTAAAAAATACAAGGCAAAACACAATAAAAGTTGACTTTATGAAAAGAAAAATAAAATTGACAAACCTTTCGCTAGGCTAACAAAAAAAGAAGACTCAAATAAATAAAATCAGAGATGAAAAAGCAGACTGATACCACAGAAATGCACATGATCATTAAAGACCATTATAAGCAACTATATGCCAATGAGCTGGAAAATTTAAAATAAATAAATATATTCCTAGACACATACAACCTATGATGACTGAAACATGAAGAAATTTAAAGCATCAACGGACCAATAACAAGTAATGAGATAGAGGCAATAATAGTCTACCCTCAAAGGATAGCTGGGACCTGATGGCTTCACTTCTGAATTCTGGAGAAAAAAAAAATCAATGAGAATAGATACTAATTCTACTCAAACTATTTCAATAAATCAAAGAGGGAATACTTTCAAACTCGTTCTATCAAGGGAAGCATTCCCCTGATTTCAAAACCAGACAAAGACTAAGAAAATAAAACTACAGGCAAATTACTGATGACATGGATGCAAAAATTTTCAACAAAATACTAGCAAACTGAGTTTAACAACACATTTAAAAGATCATTCATCATGATCAAATGGGATCACCCCAGGGATGCAAAGATGTTTCAACGTATACAGAGAAGCAAAAGTGATTCATGACATTGATAGAATAAAGGACAAAAACCACATGATCATTTCAATAGATTCAGAGAAAATATTCAACAAATTTCAGTATCTCTTCATGGTAAAAACTCTCAACAAACTAAGTATAAAAGGAACGTATGCCAACACAATAAAGATCATGTATAACAAACCACAGCAAGTTTCATATTAAATGTAAAAAATGTGGAAAGCCTTTCTCTAAAACCTGGAATAAGACAAAAATTCCTGTTTTCACCAGCTATTCAGTGGCCCTGAGTAAACTGGATATGCATATGCAGAAGTATGAAACTAGGCCAAGGACTTTCAAATCCTGGCCAGAGCACTTAGGTAAGAGAAATAAATGGAATCCAAATGGGAAAGGAATAAGTCAAACTGTCTTCATTAATAGATAATATAATCTTATATTTAGAAAAATCTAAAGGCTAACAAAAAATTATGAGAACTAATAAGTTCATTAAAATTATATGATAGAAAATCAACATACAAAAATTAGTAGCATTTTTATATGCTAACAGCAAACAATCTGAAAACAATAATCAAGGAAGCAATCTTATTTACAATAGCTACAAAAAATACTTAGGAAAAAGATCTCCACAATGAAAATTATAAAACAGTGATGAAAAATAATTGAAGAGAACTTAAAAAGTGGAAATATATCCTATACTCATGGGTTGAATCAACAGTTTTAAAATGTCTATACCAAAGGTCGTATACAGATTCAATGCCATCCCTTCAATATGCCAAAGACATTCTTCACAGAAATAGAAAACATGACCCTAAACTATATATGACATTACAAAAGATCCAGAATAACCAAGGCAACTCTGAGCAAAAAGAATAAAGCTAGAGGAATCACATTACCTGACTTCAAATTTTACTGCAAAGCTATAGTAACAAAAACATCATGGTATTGGCATAAAAACAGATACATGGACAAATGAACAGAAAAGAGATCCTAGAAATAAATCCACACATTAACTGCCAACCCATTTTCAACAAAGGCACTAAGAAAATACATTGGGAAGAGTCTCTTCATTAAATGACGCTGGGAAAACTGGATATGCATATACAGAAGAATGAAACCCGGCCCCTATCTCTCAACATATACAAAAGTGAACTCAAAATGGATTAAAAATTTAAATGTAAGGCCCAAAACTATAAAACTACTGAAAGAAAACATCGGGGAAACACTTCAAGACATTGGTCTGGACTAAGATTTCTTGAGTAAAACCTCAAAGGAACAGGCAACCAAACAAAAATTGACAAAATAATCACATCAAGCTAAAAGGCTTCCACACAGCAAATGAAACAATCAACACATTGAAGAGAAAATCTATAGAATAAGAGAAAATATCTACAAACTAATCATCTGACATGGATTAATAACCAAAATGTATAAGTGACTCAAACAACTCAGTAGCCAAAAAAAAAAAATAAATAAATTGATGAATATTGGACAAAAGATCTGAATATCTATTTCTCAAAAAGAAGATATACAAATGGCCAAGAGGTATGTGAAAAAAATGCTCAGCATCACTAACGATCAGGGATATGCAAATCAAAAACACAATCATCTTACCCCAGTTAGAATGGCTAAATGCATATGATATATGCATATCCAGTTTATCAAAAAAGACAAAAACAACAGATGCTGGCAAGGATGTGGAGAAAAAGAAACTCATACACTGTTGGTGAAATTATAAATTGGTACAACCATTATGGAAAACAGTATGGACGCTCATCAAAAAACTAAATGTGGAACCACCATATAAATCAGCATTCCTGCTGCTGGGTACATATTTAAAAGAAAGGAAATACCTACATTGAAGAGATTTCTGCACTGTAGCGTTTATTGTAGCATTATTCGTGATAGGAAAGATATGAAATCAACCTAAGTTTTTATCAAAAAACGAATAGACAAAGAAAATGTGGAATGTATAAACAATGAAATATTATTTCACTATAAAAAAGAATAAAATCCTGCCGTTTTCAACAACACGGGTTGTACTGGAAGGTAACATGTTAAGTGAAGTAAGACAAGCACAGAAAGACAAACATCACATGTTGTAACTCAGATGTGGGAACCAAAAAAAAGTGGTGTCATGGAAATAGTGAATAGAATGGTTGTTACCAGACCCTAGGAAATGTAGCAGAGAGAAAGGATAAAAACGGGTTGATCAATGGGTACAAAAATATTGTTAGACAGAAAGTGTAAGATCTAGTGTTCAGTAACACAATAGAGCAACTATATTTAACAGTAACATTGTATATTTTAAAATAGCTAGAAGGGAAGATGTGAAATATTTCCAACACAAAGTAAAGATAAATGTTTGTGATAATGGATATCCCAATTGCCCAGATTTGATCATTACAAATTGTATGCTGGTGTTAAAATATCACATTGCTCCATAAGTATGTACAACAATTTGCCTCCATAAAAATTAAAAATTAAAAAATTAAACATCAAAGGAAAGCATATTTTTTGAGCCAGAATCCTGAACTACTGTGATACTCTGAAGTTGGTGGCTTTGGAATACTGGGCAATAAGAGCTCTGAATGTATGGTTGCTGAGGCTTCATAATTTGTGGAAATTGCTGAGTAATAGCAGAAGGAAGGTCAGGAAAGGAGAAGCACAGATTTCATGTAGTCAATGATATGCTGATAAATGTCTAAAAACTGAATTTCGGGGAAAAAACAAAACCCTAGTTTGTGGCATTTGCCAAATTTCATTGTGTAAATGGTCCCATATAGGCGATTTCAAATTACCAACATGAAGTAGTTTGATACAGAGTTCTGAAGAGGTGAACACAAAAGGGTATGTGAATCAGTAAAAGCTGGCTCATGTTGGATACACTCAGAAATACATTGTAAACATTTGTGGAAAGTGACTAAGTTTGAACAGTTTGGGTGTTTGGGCCACTGTAATTTGACCAGAAACAACAGCTGGTCTTTGGGCCAAATCTCAGTCGCACTTAACTTAATATTGCTGGCATAAAATGTAGTTTGCAGTGTTCTGAACCAATCCATTGGAACTTCAAGTCTTGTCAGCTCTATTTTTCTAGATACATCTTGGATCCCTCCTCCTGTCTGCACATTAGTTCAACTCTCTGTTCCAAGCACTATTCTTGTCACTGGGAATATAATGATGAAAAAGACAGACAAGGCTACCGTCCTTATCGTTTATTGCTTCAACTATGGCAAAACTCCTAATTTGTTTCGCTGTATCTAGTGTCTCCATTCTATTTTAACACTGTGGCCAGACTGATATTTTTCCCAGACTACAAAAATGATGGCATCATTCTCCCAATTATATTCCACAAAATCCCTCAATATTAACCCTTACCTATCATATCAATCCCTAACCAATATCAATCCCTACCCACTCTTCCCTACCAGAGCCATACTTAATCTCTTGTCACTTTCTGAACATACAACTTCAGCTTTCTTGCCTTTGCACATGTCCTTTCTGCCAGAATATATCTTTCCCATCTCATCCTAGAAAAAAAAAAATCCCTTGTTATGGTTCAACGCCAAGCAAAAGGATTACCTCCTCTATAAAACTTTATTTGACTCTTCCCAGAAATGTCAAGTTTTTCTTTCCCCATCCCTGCATTCCCATAGTGTCCTTTCTAAGCAATTATTGTTTTTGTTGAAAAAGGCCACTACATATGACTACCTAGAGTGTGTAGTGCACTGCCTCAGGGGACTTTATTCAGAGAAGATTATATATTATGATTAAAGAGTCACATTAATAATGTATATAAATTGTGCCCCCTGAAGCTTTGTAACACAGCAACCTTGATATTGTATTTTCCCATCATGCCTCACTTACAGAACATGCCTTAGATTGTCTGAAATTGAATTTTTGCTGAAATGACTTATTAAATCGAAGGAAGTAGCACTTAACAGCCAATATGAATATGTCCTCTTAATGATGTAACCACTCAAGGCCATTGGGACTGATTTGCAACTAGACTGTAATCTACACATACACAAGCTCTTAATTTGAAGTATTTCAGTTATTAAAAATGACCATTTTTCAGTAGATTATAGTTTGTCGGTGCTGTATTTGCTTTCACCTCTCTCTCTCTCTCATATATATATATATATATTATATTTTATATATATATTCCAAATATATATATGCCATATATATATTTTAAAATGGCATGCTGTTAAACTATTCCATGTACTTAGAAGATTTTCATATAGCAACAGAGAATAGTCTCTGATGAAGCTTTGATTCACAATTAATTAGTTCAGCAAAAGGTTTTGTTTTTGGCTTCGTCCCTTCAGTAAACTGTGATATGACACATATTTTCATTTACTCAGCACAGCTGGCTTTCATGAAAAGAATATTTGCCCTCAGAATAATTTAAAGCAAATGCAGGATAGTTTTATTTTTAAAAGAAGGAAACCATGGTGCAAAGCTGGTGGCTTAAGTTATGGACATATTATCATTTCCATACTATTATCTTAAGAAATCTTTTTTCAAGCAAGTTTCCCTTGTTCACCAGTTGATAAACCTATAACAAAAGATAAATATTATGCAAAATTATGTAATACCATATTATATTATTCTTTGAGATGCAAATTTTTATACAGTACACTAAGACTATACTACACTATCAGATAATTATTCTAATCAAGGATATTAATTTGTTCTGTTGGAAAAAATATGGTAGTTTAGTGAATATTAATTTTTCAATGAGTAAACTGATTTTAATACATGTTTGACATATATAAATATTTTAAATCCATAGACTTTCTTGATATATGACTCATAACTTTATATAAAATTAGCATTTTTCCTCAAATGTTTTATATTTTGCTGTTATTTCCATTAAAACATGAACCTAAGATTTTAGCATTATAATTTCATTGCACCATATAATTTCACAAATACGTTCAGATACATGAAAAATTTTGTGTGGGTGTGAAGATACCTTTCTACGGAAATAAACTAAAAATACCTTTGGAGATCTATAATCTTCCAAAAGATTTGAATAGTAATCACATAAGGATTTGTTATTTCTTGCTAATAATATGTATCGTCATCTTACCAGGCCATTGTTTTTCATGTATGTTTACTATATTTCAGTATTCATGTACTGCTCTAATATTTAGCATTATTACATTTTAATTCTCTCAGACAGGTTTAATGTTTAGAATATTACTGACTTATTTTATACACCATTTACACCTTCTTAGTGCAGACAGATGTAAGAAAACATCCATGTTAATGCAACATAGAAAATTGATAATTTTTGTATTCATACTGCAATAAATTAGAAAGGCTGAACACTGACAGTTTATCAAATAAAATTTAATCATACTTTAAGGAATAGCCAAATATTACTTAGTATTTTTAATTGATTCATTTTCATTTTGATATTATTTATAGAAAAATAGAAAATATTATTAGTTTGACATGTAGCTTGATAAAATTATCAACCTACATTTTTTAAAAAAGATATAGCCTAGGATTGCTGGTCTTGCCAAATATGAATAAATTCATTCAACAAGCTTTCATTGCATATCTGCATGTGCAGCCATTCAGCAAGATCAGGTTCTACAGCTGA